>NC_133026.1:7090000-7455000 GCF_048771995.1 Taeniopygia guttata | reverse complement strand
TACTTGAATCCCCATCCAACCTGTCCTTCAACACTTCCAGGGCTGGAACATCCACAGCTTCTTTGGCAAACCTGTTGCAGTGCCTCACCACCCTCCCAGTAAAGAATTTCTTCCCAATATCCAATCTAACCCTGCCCTTTTCTGTTTGAAGCTGTTACGTCCTGTTCTATCACTGCATGTCCTCGTCCAAAGTCCCGGTCCAGCTCTCTTGGAGCCCCTGTAGGCACTGGAAGGTGCTCTAAGGTCCAGCTCCAGCTCTCTTGGAGCCCCTGTAGGCTCACCAAGGGCCCATGGCAGCTTGCTGTGCAGGGGATCACAGAGTTACAAGAACATTTCAGGTTCAAGAGTTACAAGAACCACTCTTGTAAATCTTTCAGATTTACAGAAGACATGGAAAGCATCATGGATTTCTTACCTTTGAAGAAGCATTGCTGATCAATAACAAGCATTCACAACAGCACCAACAGGGCACCTTTATGGTTATGATTGAATGTAGGCATTTACCGCCAAAATGTGTCAAAAATATTTTCATTGGGTAGATTTTTGTTTTGTACTAAAGCCATATATCAGTAAGGGAGCTCTCAGAATAAACATTTTATGCTGGCAGATTAATTCTCCATTAATAAATTAGCTCAGATTTATGGCCCTGGCATCACATGTGAGATAAGGCATCCACAGAATGTTGACAGGGTCATCAGAATTGTCTTGACAGTTTAAGTAACATCTTTTGTCAAACTTTGCACCTTTGCTCCTAACCCTGTTTCCCTAAAGTCAGCAGGAAATTCCTATGCTGAATGCCAACATCTTGCTTTGCTAGGGATTTTTCTGTGACTTTTTTTCTATTTGCTTTCATCTATAATTGCTGATTTTGTTTTGCTTTTATATTATAATTTTTCTTCCTCAAATTAGTTTGTCCTAGTTACAAAACAGTGCAAAGTTGGATTATTCATATATTCTTTTCCATAATCAATATTTAATTATTTTTGCCTCAGATATTTACTTTATTATGTGAGTCTAGAAATGAAGCCTGTAAAATCTCCATCAACTGTATCTTTTTCTTTTTTCTTTTCTCAAAATCATTACAAATACGTAGCACCCACCCTACAGTCAACACCAAAAGCTGCAACAGACTATCAAGGCATTGTGGTCTCATCCCCTCTGGCATTTAATCCACGCAGGGATGTCACCCCAGTCCTGCCTAGGACAAGCTGAGTGGTGCCCAGGCTTCAAGGAAGCAACCTCACAACTTTTTAAGTCTGTTTTAGACTTCCCAACAGATTTTTTTGCTAGTATTACAATATCAGAGATGTTACATTCTCTTAGAACAGTGGAAGTGTAAAGTCTGGCATGAAATTTCTCAGGCCTTGCTCAAAGCAGTTCCTGGATGTAGTTTTAATAAGTTAAGTGTATATATGATCTGACCAGATACAGGTTATTGGATTTCTTATCTGATCTAGGAGGTTAGGTTTTTACCAAGCACATTATTTATGATTTGTGTCACCACTCGATAAAATCTTTATGTAGACTCATAATTTAGGTACCAAAGTGTGCTATCAACAAATATTTCTTGAACATCCCTTGCTTTTTCTCTGCCACACTGGTTTGGTTTCTTTTCCCTTAGAGACAGAAGTGGAGTAGATTATTGCTCATGCTAGAGATTTCAGTCAAGAGATCTCAAAACGCCCAATTTATTCCTGCTGTCTTATTTGTTAGTTTGTGCAATTTGTAATAAGTCTATTGTTTTACAGCCACAAGTGCAGTTTCCTATCAAGCTGCTGTCTCTCATTTTGTTAATCAATGCAACTCTTCACGGGAGTCAACCATTACCAGAAAGTGGATTATTACCCAGCAACAAAGATTCAGCTCTGGATTATTGACCTAATTATTCCATTCAGCACATGTAACTCTGGGGGAGAGGATAATGTAGAATTGTTGAATTCTACAAGTTCAAATCATTTCTGTTGTAATACCACAGGGGTACCAGACCAAGGAGTCTGAGTGTGTTAATAATCATTGCACTGTTATAGGAACCTTTGCACAATTTTACCCTGATGATCTGCTTGTATCGGGAAGGAGATAAATTAGTATTTCTTTATAAAAAGTTCTAATTGTGGGGGGTGTAGATAGGTCCATTTCCCAACTTGCTTAAGAAAATTCATGGAGCCAGAGTTTTCCCTAAAATTTCATTGGCACAATTATTTTATAGTTGTAGAGGTAAAAGAAATGCAATCCTAATTTAAACAATATGTACTGATTAAAAACTAAATCACCATTAAAGATTTAAGATTAAGACAAAGATTAAAGATCCTATTTCTAAGCATGTTCTTGGAGTAAAAGATAGATGTAAAAGTTCCATACTCAGTTACAATCCCTTCAAATGACAATCTAATGTTTATCCAAACCCAAAAATCCATTAATAACAATAAATTTACATGTTCATTGCCCCCAAGTTTGTCTAGAGAAATAATATACATCAGTAAGTGATTTTAAGGTAGTTTTAAGTGTGTTAATCAAATGTTTGCTTCTTTCTCAATATACTCTTCTAAAAGAGAGCCTTGACAATAGAAATTAGGTTTATCATTGAGAGATCCAAGCATTATACGACTGAATATGTGATTTTTGCTTTTTTTTCAGATGTTCCTTCTGATATAAAAATGCTGAAATCCAACCCCAGAACAATGCACTTTAGAACGGGATCTGTACAGAGTAACACTGAACATCTCTTCCATGTCGTATTCTCCAAAAAATAAAAAATCCCTGTGCTAGATTCCTGTCAGAAGCTGCTTTTAACAGAGAGCTGACACATAAGTTGTGGCATTATCTATTGGTTCCCTGGGTTGCAATAGGGAGGGAGAATTAAAGCTCCCATCAGTTAAGGTTTGCTTCCCATTCCCAAGATTTAAGGTGATATTTGCAGTTTTCTTTATTGCTAAGGGATCTATTATTTGGAAATAGCATCACCAAACGAGATGAATCCTTCGTGGTGACAGCCACTGGCATGGAACAGCTTTGCACTTAAGATACAAAAGGAACCCTGCTCAATTAAGTACAGCCCTAATTGTTAACGTTTATAATTTTTACTACAGCCATACAAATGAGGTCTCACTAACCTCATGATTTCATTGACATTTTATAGAAAAGAATGAGGATCTGTCCCTTCTCCCACAGTAGAGTTTTCTTATGCACAGCTGTACGTGGGCCAATATCGATATGCATTTTATTATCTGCATTGAAGTGGAGTTCTGAGACAATAAATACTTCTGCAATACACCTGTCTAAAAAAATCCACTTTTATTCCTCTGCCACTGCATGGGAACAGGGATATAGAGGTTAATGACAACGTCTTGGGTTTTTTCCTGTAGTGATGATTTAAACTGCAGTGAAGGAACCAACGTTTTCTGGGCTGGTGACTAGATGCCACACCTAACACACCCTCCCTTTCAGTAAAACAATTTCTTATTTAGAGCTGCCAGCAATAAGTGCTGTGATCCCCCCAGGGGTATGGGGCAGTGTGTGGCCACTGGGAGAAACAAGCTGCTGTAGAAGGAAGCAAATGTGGCAGGTCAGGAATTACCCTCCAGGTCACTGGGAATAGCTGTCAGAACTGGGAATCAGGCTTAGTATTTCTTGCTTTGCTGTCTCATCCTAGAATCAGCCCTGAACCTGCTGCACGTTTCACGGCATGTGCTGCCAGCAGGGCTGCAGAAGGTGTCATGACAATCTGAATTAAAACAGAATGCTGTCATTTTTGATTGGAACGACTCAGTGATTGTCTTCATTTCACTTAACACATAGAGGTCTATTCTCCAGCTTCCTTCTCTTGTCTGCTATCCCTATGGGGGGGATGCTCCCCGTGAAATTAGATGCAATTAATATTATTGTCAACATTAGCAACATACTTACATCTTAACATACAGTGTGCCGGAATCTGCGGTATTGATGATTCCGAGATTGTAGAAAGTCTCTGTCTTTCTGCTCCACTGCCAAAGAAGAAGCCATAATTCGTCTGTGCTGGTTTCAAGGTTGTTTATTCTGTTTATCTCTAACATGTTCTGCTGCCCTGCCGCAGCTCTGTCCTGCAGGGCAGCGTGTGGGGCTCTGCCCTCAGTGGGATGTTACAAACATTAAATACCAGAAACTACCTGTGCTGGATTTACAATAACGTGCCAATATCTGTCACCTGCGTTGAACAGTGTGTCCCCAGCCTAAACCAACAGAAAAATGCCAACACTGCAGTGAAACATGGAGGGCATGAAGAAGGAGAAAAAGGACAAGACACACCCAATTTCCTCCATCTTGTCCCCTTTGGACCCCTAATCTAGAATCCTAAAATTTTACTTTTGCACCCGTGCCACACTTAATTATTACTCATATCAAACACTCAGAGCTGGTAATTCATCCTGTAAGATTGAAAACTCTTTTCCATGGACAGAGATCACAGACAGTGTCTCTGGGGGCTCTGTCCAGGGGGGTTCCTGACCCCTGCCAGGGTCCCAGGCCTGCCAGGCCAGCCAGAGGGAAGCCCTGGATTCCCACAATAGTGAAAGCTAAAACAGTAGAAATACTGCTACAGTGAACAAAGAGAACCCCTGTATTACCAAATCAGTAGCAATTCTACTTGAGATTTTCTTCACATTACCAGATGGGGAGGTGGATCAGACAGAGATGGGGAAAGTAAGAGACAGCCAATGAGGGCAGCTTCTCTCTCCTCTGATCTATAAACTGGTCAGAGGAACATTTATCTGCTGTGCTGATAAATCCTGTCCTCCCAGCGTCTCCACTTCAGCAACAAGCACCAGGAAAAGCTGCAGAGTCTTTCAGACACCTCAGAAGATAAAAACAATTGTGGAAGCAAATACATGAGGAGCCTTTGACTGTTCACAGAAACACTTGCAGTGCTGCCTGGATTTCCACCACTGTATACTAACACACTGTGAACTCCAGCTCTCACCATCTCTGCTTCTCATCTTCTGCCCCCAGGCTTCACTTCTCACCTGCTTCATTGCTTTGCTTCTAGCTGAGTCCCAGCTGAGCAAGCAGAATCACAGTAAAATGTCCCAGAAGCTCTTATGAAAGGGCACTGCCCTTCTCTGGGCACAAAGACTGCCTCTGTGTTTGTATGAAGCCTGAAATGAGGACTCCTGACTTTTTCCCCACTAAGCTACCTCACACAGACCACACACTTTTAGGGTAAGAGCTGCCTATTCTGGGTCTCTGCAGCGTCTGAGATACCAGGGAGCTCTCCTTGGTTACTTGGCAATAAAAGCAACTTTATTACTTACTAACAAATGAAACAGATAATAATGAAGTTCTTCCCCAGAGAAAAAATATCTGTTAAATCTACAAGGAAAAAAAAATGAACAACCTCATTTTAATATCTTTGTAAATGGAAAGACCTCCTTAATCAGCATGAAGCTCAAATGAGGTACTTGTTTAGCAGGGACACCTACACGGGAACTGATTTGCAGCAAATTGTCTGAGATGGCCCTGTCCTCTGGGTAATGTTCATGCCAGAGCCTGAGGAGGACATTACAGGTACTGACAGCAACTGGTGTCCTCTATATTACAAGCTGTGACATTCAGATCAATTTCCACAACATATCCCATCTCACTTACAGCTGCATTTGGGCTTCAAAGCCAACCCATTTCAGTACTCAGCTGCACGGGAAAATTAACTGCTGTGGCTACAAAGCAGAAAAAGATACATGGCTATGGATAAATTGATATTGTTCTACTGCATGCACTCTAAACTTAAACAAAATTTTTTATTTTCAAATAATATTTACTATGAAATCTAGACCTACATAGAAATGGAAGTAAAATTAATTTTTTCTAGTCATATTATTTAATTATATTCATAAATTGTTAGTCTGGCGACCCTTTGCCCACAGCACATAGTCATAGTCGTATTTTTTCATAGTGGAAAATGAAAATTCTGGCAGCATTGATTATTACCCTGCATTGCTACAGTGATTAATTAACCATTGATGTGTGTGTCAGCATTCACCTTGGCTGGTGCCAAGGAAGCCACACTGCTCATTCATTTGGCAGCCTCTACTTTTTACCACACTTTATTTTCAACCTTCCTCCATATAAGATTTCAATCTAAGAGCCTTGGCTACATGGTCACTGTCCACAAAGGAAAACTAGGATGCTGCATCACTCCAGAAAATGAAATGCTTATTAAAGATGGGAATTATTTGATCAAATGTAGATGCTTCTGACTATCTGACTTCTGAGCTGAGCATCCTCATCTTGTTTGACAGCCAACAGCCCTCACATGAGGCTGGATTCCTCCTTCTAATGCACATGTCTAGAATAGGTCAGAGGAATTGTACCCTAAACATGCCACTCACTATCAAGGAAGTCCAGAATAAGCAGCAGAATGAGCAGCAGAAATCCACACTTTAGAAGATTTGTTTGCATGTGTCTTGTTCATATCACCTCTTTGGTGGATTAGTTACACTCCTGAATAACTGACATGAAGTTATTTATTCTCCTTTGAAATGCAATTTTTACCTCTGTGGACAAGAAATACCACAGCCGTTAAATTCTTTTAAGAAATTATCTTTTCTGTTTTATGAAATGGGCTAAAATGTATTGTATCTAGTTGAAATAAATTAATTTATTTAAACCTAAATGGAATTCCTCACAGGAATTATTTAAATTATATTCATAAATAGTTAGTCTGGTGGCCCTTTGCCCACAGCACATTTAAGTTTTTCTTACATGTAATCACTATAGCGTAAGAACTGAGTAGCTCCTGTTGAAATGGAACAAAGTTCAAAACCATATCTGAATTACTGAAATCACAAATGGAAGTCTGATGGCCTTTTAGTCACTTCTGATGTAAAGAGAAAATCCAGGTTTATGTTCCTGCCCTAAAATCTGCAGCTTGTAATGAAAAAGGGTACCAGGTTTGAGAAGTCTAGTTCATAAAGATTACAGAAATAAGTTGTCACTCATCCTGCTGGGGACAGGCTTTTATTAGGCAAAGACAGTGTCACACCCCCAGGAGACCTCTGCCAGAGAGCCCCAGGAATATTCCTTTAATTTCTATTTGAGATGACAGGCTGGTATCTCTGCACCATCCTGAGCAGAACCACCTCTTCACCCACACTGGGATCAGTCACTGCCTCTTTGTGCTCCCCCATCTTCCAGAACTCTTAACAAGAGTAACTGCATTTGGCATTTCTGAGCTCTTCCAAGGAAAAGCCAGTAGATTAAAATGGCTCTAGAACTTTACTACAAAGCATTATTTAATCAGCCCCCAAAAGGAAAAAAACATATAGAGCAAAAGAGGACAGTAGTAAAAACATCATGTGTTTTATTCACCTTGTTTAGTCTCTTTTTAAGAAGCTCTCCTCAGTTCAGGTAAATAATTTCAGATTGAAATAGCAGAGTGTCTTGCTTCCAAAATGCCCTCTCTACATCGTTCGTATGAATTTGCTTATCATTTTTCACTCAAATCCATCCCAGCCTCACCTAGATCCTCTCGACCTTGCCACTAATTCCTAAAAATCACACAATTACAGTTCAGTTATGGAACAGGTGTGGCCACACAGAGAATCACTACATAATATTGAGGGAGGTTTATATCTACCCTGTGGAAACTGTGCAGAAACTGCTCTCTGCAAACAAGCTCTGTGTTTTCTCCTTCCCTGCCAGTTCTCAGCATTGCCTGTGCAGCTGTGGCAATCCAGGACTGGGGGCAAAAAAATCCATCCTGAGCTTTGGAATGGGTTACTTTGCTCCAGGTGTCTCCTTTATTCCAGCCTCCCTCACAAGTTGTCCTTGTATATACTTCTACTTTCAGGAAGTTATGAAACTTTCAATTTATACTTTCAGGAAGTTAAGAAACAAGAGCAGTAGCATTTCCCAGTTAGAAGAGATGTCTTCAAAGCTGGTGCAGGTTTGCTGGAATTTATTTTTCTGGAAAAATCAGATCCTCATTCACTCCTTTCTTTTTTCATCTTTAGAGGACTGCAGCACGGAATAACTGAATACCTGAACTATAGACAAAGCCCTTGAGCCCAAAGAAAGAAAAACTAAACTTCTGATAGTTCTAAAAAACACAATGAGAGAACACCACTTAACCTTTAGTTTTGACTGCACCTGGGAAATTCCATCACCTCGGGGCCATTACAGCTGTGCCGATCAGACCTGCTCTCAGCAGGGTTACTCAGGATGGAGGACTAAAACACCGGTGTCAGCTGATAGTTCATCACTTGCAGATGAACAAGTGGGACACTTTTAGATTCCCCAGTGGAGGATAGGCCCTTAAGGCTGCTTTGTGCCTTATCAGGAAGGAAGTGGAACAAAAAAATAAAACCTAAAAGCACTTTGCTTTGACATCTACCTTCAGTGATACAGCACTTTACTCCCCAGCAGGAGGCTCAACCTTGTAAAACAGATTGCACTGTAAAAAAATTCAACTGTCACTTGAAAATGCTGAAAATTAGACATTAATGCTGTGTTAGAGGAAATTATGTATTTCTTTATCATTGTACATCAAACTTAAGGTAATCTCATCAGTCAGTTCACTGAGAAATGAAAAGCTGGTTTTGAAATACAAGAAATAGTTTCATTTGGAGATGGATTTAATGGACAAAAAAAGAATCCATTTACACATACCCCTAGAAATCAATATTTAAATTTTCCGAGAGAATGTAATTCTCAACATTTTCCATTTGTGAAAGCAGATCTTGATACTAACTTACCAAACACACGTAATTATTACTCATTTTGGTAATAGGCAGAATGACATTATTATCTTTTGAACTTGCAAGATTTTTTGAAAAGTTTTAGTCTGAAAAAGAAGGAAAGGGACAGAAAAATAAGTATTTTCAACAAATCGGGACTAGACATGAGGAATCCTTAATTAACCACTGTATTAATGAAACATACTTCAAAATAATAATTTACACCCAGATGACTACTTTCAGGCTGGTAAATTTCTTCTCAAACACAAATTTGCTCACTTCTTATCTGCCTTCATATTGATGATTTCCCATGTACTTTTGAATTTTTTATCTAACACCCTAGACATTTTGGAGGCTATTTTTTTCTACCAGTTTGATTCCAAATCTTAAGTTACGGGGGTTTTTGGGCCAATTACTTTTAGTTTCATTTTGCTCTGAGCACCATGGGAATGCTCTGTAACTTAGGCCTCATAGGCATTAAAGTCAGACTCAGTCATTCATAATTAAGGGTAAGGATTATATCATATCCCAAATCTCACAATATCTTTTCCTTAGCTGTTCAGTCAGGCTCACCAGTCAAGAGAATTTTCCTGCACCCAAAACAAGAGCTTTCCCAGCAGATTACAACACAATGGGAAGATCCTAAAATTCTGCAGCTCTGGCACCTTATGCTTTATGGCAGAGAATATCTTCCACCATCATCGAGGAAAACATGTCAATCCCTCCAGAGAAAGCAGTGGAAATTAGTAAGGTCAAAGAATGGAACAAATCCCACAATCAAAACACAAAAGGGGCGAGTGGGAAACTAGATGGACTCAAGACCTTTATCCATAATACTGGGGACAAGCTAGAGGAAGTAGAAGAAGGAATTCTTATCTGTAGCCATCAAAGAAAGATTTGTGGGGAATTGGACTTGAGGAAGATGAGATATTACTTTGTAACATTCAGTCCCATTTTCCCAGAAAATAATTATACCTGGGCTTGCTTTTGCTTTAACAGAAATAGGATGCAATTTTTGGGATGGATCAGACAAGGACAGATTAATTCTCCACCCCCAAAGAACCCTTCCCAGTCTTCATCTTTAAACATTGTTAAGTGGCTCTCCTTATTCTCACTCCTCTGCCTGGAAAAGCCTTCAGTCAAAGAGAAACTTCCAACACGTAAATTTAAACCAGCTTCACGTCCTTTCCATCAAAAATAGTCCAGAATGTAAAAAGCTTGGCGATAATTTATAATGTTGAATAACATTGAAATATCTGCTTTATGAATTTTTTTACTTTTTACTCTTTGAAAAACAATCATTTTTAAAACACAGAGTATATGAATGTGCACTTTAGCTGGCACCTCCTTTCTCTCTCAGAAGATGTGACAGCAGGAAGAAGGTGATGGCAGCACCTCCTGTGATGGGACACGAGGACCTCGCTTTGTTCTGTGTTTTACTGTGCTGGATGTTCTACAAGCCATTGTCAAACTCATAAAAACTCCCAACATGAACAAATGCTTCCTTTGGCCTTTTCGGGATGCTCAGCACCAGTCAAGCAATGGAATATCACAGCACATACCTGTTTTATCTCCTCGTGGAGGCAGATTATGGGAACTTAGCAGAAAATAAACTTCTTAGGCTGTCAGTGTAGATTAATGAAGGGAATACATGAGACCATGGTCTACCATGTGCTCAGATGGTCTTTGCTTAAAAGCAAATTAACCAGTTATTAATTTGGGGAGGAAGGGGTGTTGTTTCTTTTTGCTTTTTCCAAGTACACACAGCAATCAAAACCAGCTACATTTTGCCCCAAAAGTCACAATCCACAGAGCTCTGGCTTTCCTGTAAAATTGGAGGTGGGCTAAAATATATTTTGCATCCTGAAACAGAAGTCAAATCGGTGCATCAGAGTTATAAGACCTAACACCAGTGAATAAACTGCAGTGATCTTATAAACCTGTCCTGTGGGCAAACTCTGCTCTACTTTAAGTCTATTGTGAAAGTACTGAATGTTGGAATTTGGAAACAAACCACAAGACTTGTGCCCTTATTTGCATGTTAATCCCTTCAATGCTTTTCCTTGTCACAGCTATTTCACAGCTGGCAGATATTAGTGTCTACCCTGAGTTCAAAGTGAGAGTTCAAGACCTTTGCTTAAGTGTGCACAGGACTCTACCTTGGTGAATTACACTGGTTCTTTCCCCACAGTTGAGTTCTTTGGCTGCACACTTTGAAGCACAGTGCCAAAAATAGGCACTGGTTGCAGATCTGACAAATCACACCAAATTCTGTTATGGTGAAATAAAATAAATCAAAAGTATTTTTCCCTGAACATGACACAAATCATGTTTAAAGCTCAGAAATGCACATGAAATCAAATTTATTATTAGCCTTCTGATTACAGGCAAAAAGCAGGAATCTTTTGTTACATAACCTACTGGAAGAGGCCCAAACACTTTGCCTGTTGTTCCTTGAGTAAGCAGGCAATAACAATGGGAGAAATGACAGAGTGCTGTACTTCCCTTCTGCTCTTTCCTTAGTTTTTTCTTGCTCTGGGAAACCTGGCCAGGTTATCTCGAGGGCCCTGGCCTCCCACTCACAGGAGCAGCTCCAGAGCCTTAGGTGAGGCTGCTGCTGTGCCTTAATAACCTCAGAGGGCAGCACTCTTCTGCTTTTCAAGTCCCCAGGGTTTCATTAGAGGATCTGCTAAATCAGGCTTGTATGGTCTGTCATTAACTGCAGAATTTAATTACGCTGATTTGCATTTAGGAAAGACTCAAGCTTGCTGAGTTGCTGCTGCTATCATGCTGTGTTTATCTTTTACTCTGTTTTCTAAGGCGGTTTTTTTACCAGTGCATAAAGGTCAGGGGGACAAACATTCTCAGTGCAAAGCCACTCCTGAAGATGCAGTCACACTGGGGACTTGGGTAAAAGCTTACTGGTAAGGGAACAGACCCAGTAGCAGCACTAAAGTGTACCTACCCCACACATCAGAACAGCCAACATCAGCTTGATATAATCAAAAGAAATTATGAGAAGAGCAAGATAATCCATTGAGACTCTGAAATGTGCCCATGGGACATACATTTGCAAACTGCTTATTTAAAACATATGAGTTCCCCATACCCATAATGTCATGGAGAAAATGCCTGCTGACTTCAACAAGAGCTCTGCTAAGCTTGACACTTTTGGTAATCGCATCTGTGTCACTGAACTGCTGATCAAGCTTTTTGCTCTCTTTTAACTACATCACCCTGGATGAAGAATTGATAAAAAACATCCCAGATTGTTCTCTCACTGTTGGAGTTTCAGTGATCTTGCCTGCAGTATTAATATGCTTTATATTCTGAGTATTGACAAAAAGAAGTGATTTCCCTCCGAGTTCTTGCAGAGAGCAGAATAGGAACTGTGCTGCTGTAGCTGAAAGTCTCTTTTCCCATTTTTCAGGGTCTCTACTGCACCAAGTTCCTACTTCAGGTCTCTCTACAGCACCACAGGTCTAAGAAGCCCTGTGGAAAGCTCTTTCTATTCTCATTCTAAACACAGCCAAACACAATCACTCTGTGCCAAAAGAAAATACAGAAGCTGGTAAGGAAATTAAATTTACTCCAGATCATGCAGTAATGCATTATGACATAAATGATGGAGAAATAACAATCAAGACATGCACAAAAGTGTATCAGAGAGCACTTTAAAAGTTTAAGGCTTTATCTAAATGAACAAAACCCCATCTAGTTATCATGTCTTTTTTTTTCTTTTTGACTGGTGGGTGGATTAATAAGAAAAGCAATATATTAACAGTGCTAATATGACATTTACTCTGTGCTATACATTTATCTCACAAGTCTTGAACCCTAGTAAATGCTACACCTTTTGCCATTTTTTAAATGGAAGACTAATTCCAAAACCCAAGACATTGAGACAGACCGCAATTTTTTCTCCAGTGCAACCGGCTTCTTATGGGACCTTATTGCCCAAAAATGCAGAGATCCTTCACCAAGAATCTTTTATGCATCTTCTCAAATACTGGGAAAATAAAAGCTTCCTACAGAAATTACTCTTGTAATTCTTCCTTTCACACCATCAGAGTTTAAAAGATTGTATATCACAACAGAAACAGAATTATGTTTATAACTCATATTTTTAACATTTTAATATACTTTTCATTATAATTTCTCCACTGAATCTGCATTAAAAAGCTCAAACAAAAATCCAGAAAATCTAAATTGCTTCATTATCTTCGCACCCATGCTAAACCCATGCTCAAAAATATTTCAGTGCTTCCGATGAACAGGATAGGAGGTTTACTGCAGAGACTGACAGAAATTTTAAGATGTGAAGAATTTGTGGAAATTTTTTCTCTCTGAAATTACTTTCAAGTACCTGGAATGCATTGCTAAGCACTGTACAGACATGATGCTGTTTGGACTATTAGATTTCAATTTACATCACAGAAAAATGCATTTGTGAAGTATTTATATACACAAAGAAGAATAACATTAACTGCACAGTGGAGATGTTATCACTTACAGCCACTGAGTGCCTCAACTACAAATTAGAGGATAATTAATTTAAAATAGTCCTGTACTAAAGCACAGAATAGAGTAGTTAAAGAAGAAGCTGTAAGAGCTCCCATGGTAGAATTTTCTTTATAGAAAGGACATGAATGTTACATCAATTTGCTTAACAATGAAAATTTGGGACAGGTTGTAGAGTAGGGTTTATCTTACACAATAAAGAGCCTTAAGCAAGATCTGGAGGCACATCTTGGCATTAATCCCAAACTTGTCTCAACCTCACCTTGAGGTCCTGTTTCACCAGATCTCTATTGACAGGATTCCAGACAGAAAAAAGTGAAGCCTGTAGCTCATTTTTTACAGGGCTACAAGCAATCAAAAATTATTTGATACATGCTTTGTGGCAAACACAAGCAGCTGTGGGAGACTCTGAAGCTGGGAAAGGGCAGGGTTGGACCAGTGCAGCTCCCAGCATCAGCACTGTATTAGTCCTGGCTGGAAAACCTCACCCACATGAGCATCCCTGCACATGACCCAGGCCCCAGGGACTTCCAAGTACAAAACACAAATGAAAGCTCCTCATGCACTTAAACATTCACAGATTCAAAGCCTTGACTTCCACCTAGGCCTCCAATGAGGGGAAATTTTGGTTGCTCAAGGCCAAACTTTTTCAATTGCATATTTGACTTTCCAGCAAGCATAGATTTTTCTTATGGAAATAAGAAATAGACCTTTTTTCTTTTGATATATGCATATAATGCATTTTTCCTTTCTAAGTTTTTCTTTATACATCTATGTAGAAACACACAGTGTAGTTGGCAAAAGTCGAGATAACTTCTTACACGGAGAGAGTTTCATTCTTCTCAAGCACTTAAGACACAAGTTTTTGTGACATCTTTTCCTCCCATCCCATTTACTGAGATATTGACATAAATTTATTATTGTAGGTTTTTAACTTCAGGTTGTTGGATTTTCTCAGCATATTCAAATATGTCTGTAGCCTCAGTCCACACATTTGGGAAAAATGAATGCATATACCAGTAGTGAATAATATATATGCATTAAACAAAATTCTTCCTTCTCGAGGTATACTTCATGTTGCCTAAGGCAAATCTGGCAGAACCCTCATATCTCAGGTAATTGTGGTCTTTGCATCTACTTTCCATTATTCTGCAGGAATTTTGGGACAACAAAACAGATTTTTTTTTCTTGTGGTATTTCAATGACACTCAAGAGAAGCAGTCAATCATATTAGATATTTTCCAATATCTAGGTAAGTTCTTACAGTTATTAAATTCTTTTTCACATTTCAAAACATTGTTTTAAATGGACAAAAATGTTATTTTTAATTTTAAAATTAATAGGAGGATTATTGGCGGAGAATTTCTTTACAGTGGCAAAGTTTTGGAAGAGCCCTAAAAATCATCTTATTCCAATCCCCCTGCCACGGGCAGGGACACCTTCCAGTAGACCAAGTTGCTCGGAGCTCCATTTAACCTGTCCTTGAGCACTCCAAGGGATGGGGCATCTGCAGATTCTCTGGGAAACCATTCCAGGACCTCACCACCCTCACAGTGAATTTCTTTCCAATATCCAGTCTAAATCTTTGTTTTTCCAGTTTAAATCCATTACCTCTTTTCTTATCACTATATTGCTTTGCCAAAAGTCCCTTTCCAGGTGTCACAGAGCCCCGGACTGGAAGGATCTCTAAGCTCTGCCCAGAGCTTTCTGTTCTCCAATACAAACAATGCAAACTCTCTCAGCTTGTCTTCTCAGGAATGCTGCTCCAGCTCTCAAAGCATCTGTGGCTTCCTCTGAACTCATTCCAACACCTGCACATCTCTCTTGTGCTGAGGACCCAATCAAAACACTGTACTCCAGGTGAGGCCTTACAAAACATAGATTGCTGGAAAGCACACCACTGTTTCCCAGGCAGCTAAAAAAAATTACCTTTAAAATGACTTCAATAAAAGACAAGTAACTTCAATTAAAAAAAAAAGTTTACAACCTGCTTCTTCTGCCTGTAATAAATCTATCTGCAAGCTTCTTCCTTCAAACAAATCCTTATAGAGCCAGGACTCAAATTTGCAGAATGATTGTATCATCCGGAATGGTAACTCTAAAGAAAAATCGGGAGTTCTGAATTATTAAGGAAGAATGTCATTGAAGTTTTTCATTGAACATCCATATCCTGAAGCCATATAAATGTCACAAAAAGCCACAGCACTTTGGCTCTGATTCAGGGCAATTCTTAACCAGTCAATCAAACTACCTCTGTATTTGAAGCTAAGCATGTGCACAGTGTTTCCTACTAAGTCAGGCCTCGGATTCCCACTTCGCTTTATGAATCTGTGACTATCATGCTTCTAAGCAGAACTGAGGGTCTTAAATTCCACAGAAAATACTTACAGTCCTCAACAGAACCTGCTTTGTCGATATGGAGGGAAAACTACAACATACTAAATTAGGAATTCACAGTCCATTTGCGGTACCATGTCAATTCCCCTGGTGAACAGTTGGTGCCCTTGTTCATTATAAGTTTAAACAGTTTCAAAGAATATTATCAAACAGCAAATAAAGGTTTTCTTGATAAAGGCTAAAGAGCAGTTTATCCTGAGATTCTTGGAATGCTACATGTAAATTTACTTTGTAGATGGACAAGTTACGCCACATTAAGAATCTGCAAAGATAGTCCCTTATGGAATTAAATGCCTTTAATTTAATTTAGCTTAATCCACTTCATGACTAAAATAAACAAAATGAAATGAAGGCTACTTTAATTCTGAACAAGAGTTCTGTGTGGCTTAAATAATCAACTGGAAATTTTTTGGTGAATTAATAGGATCATAGAATGGGTTGGGGTGGAAGGGACCATAAAGATCATTGTGTTCCAATCTTCCTGCTATGTGCAGGGACACTTTGCACTAGACCAGATTGCTCAGAGATCCAACCAACCCTCCCTTGAACAGTTCCATAGATAGAGAACCCAGAACTTCTCAGACAAACTTTGCTGAAGATCCCCACATAGATGGTCATAGTGGCCAAACAGGATAAGAAGAGGCAAATGGTCTTATATAAACGTTTCTTCTTGTTTCTTGTTGCAAGGAACGAGGCAGAGAATAGTTGTGCTGTGTTTTCATCCTGGCTCCTGCATGCCTAAGTGTGGCCACATTTTAAGAAGATGCCATTCTTGTGGTACTTTTGGAGCAAGCCTCTTTACAGTTCTGTGCACACAGGATTCCACTACAAACAAATGACTCAGAATCAAATTAATCACCGTGTGCTGACTCTCAAGAAGAGGGCTGAGGTCTGTAGGATAAAAACCAGGGAGTGGGGCAGGTGCTGGCCCAGAGATGAGTTGAGGACAAGGCTGCCCGGCACCATGGACAGCGCCCAAGCCAGCACCGTCCGCTCCCTCCCACAGGATTTTAACCTTGCCAAAAGCCCATCCAAAGAAATGCTTTTGAATTCAGAATCAGTGGGGAAGGTAGCACAGGTTGTTCTGAAAGCACAGTGTTCAGGCTGGGCTTTTCCAGGCCACTTGGAGGATTATTCTATTTCCAGAGAACCAGGCATTCAAATCTCATCAAGGCTTTTGGAAAACGTTCGACTAAGCAGCAACTGTTATCCTTTAAAAAGGATGCTCGCCCTTCAAAGCTCATCACTTAAAGCTCACTTAAGTAATGAGTTGATTCTGTGATTCCAAATGTCCAAGGCCTGAAGGGAACCACAATTCCCCTACAGCCTTGGGTTTCTTCTTTTTTTCTGTAAGTAAAGGCTGAGGAGGAATTATTGCAATATTCGACCTGGATGTAAAGCACCTTCTTGGTGCATGCTGCTGTCAGTTAAATATACTCAGGATTAGGTGGCTTTATTCTTAATTTCTAAAGGCATTGTTTGAGCTGGTGTGGTAAATACAAATACTACATCTCCACAAAAACAAGCAGGAAATCTGCTTTTGTACAGGAGCAGAGTGCTGACATCTTACTGTAAGTGCTGAGCTGGATTTAAAATGTACAAGAAGAGCAGTGAAATAGTGCAAAGAATCTGTATTTTTTATAGCATCTGTCATCCAAGGATCTCTAAATGCTTTTTAAGTTACCCCTCAGCAAGCTGAACAATACCCTCATGTGACAGACAAATGTTAAGTTGCCCACTTCACAAATGGCTGAACACAGATACAATGAGGCCCATTAGAGAAAATCTGCAGAAATATAGACTTTTTTCCTACCAACGTAGCTGCAAAGCCCTACCACAAATATGTTACAAAGGAGCCATATACCTTATTCTTCAAAGCAGGATCAAACTGCATCAACAGCCAGCTGTAGACTGAACCAAGAGAGCACATCCACCCTCAGTGTTGGTCCAGAATACCCTCTTCTCCAAAAGAGGCAGAACAGATATCCCCTCCCCATTTGTCTGACAGGCAAGCAGTCAGCTTTGACATACATGAAAAGGAGAACGGACATGGTATTGTCATCTCAGAGACGGATAGAAAATTGAGATCCTGAAAGACACACTAAAATGAAAAAAAAAATAATAGAAAACCCTATATTGCCTTCTACTACTTTTACTGTCTCACAAAATCCAGATACAACATTAATTTTGGTCAAGTTTGCAAGTCTATAACAGAAATGCCTGTTGTAGCTGTTTTGGCACAAGTCTTAATACTTCACCTTTAGGCAGGTTCGAAAAATCAATATACTGTGAGTTTCCACTAGAGACAGTAATTAAAAAAAAAAAACAACAAACCAATACTCAAACCTTCAAATGAAGTGATTCTTTTGTATAATCTGCCCAATGACTGTCTGAAGTTTAATTGCTCTAACTTTTAGCAATTAATAATAGCCACCTGTAAAACAATCTGATTAGAGAGCACAGATTCCATTTGTTATAATTAAAAATCTTGTTCAATGCCTTTCACTTCATTGGTAATTTGGTTGGAAAATTCAGAGTCATTTATGAAAGTGATAATCAGGGTCATTTATAGATCACACCATCATACAGCCCCATGAGTCCCTGCTGTGCAGTGCTGGGGTAGGAATAAAAAAAATCTAAAGGAAACAAAAACCTTCTCTGCAACAAAACCATCCTTTAGTCTATTTGGGTCAGTCCAGTAATAGCCAGGAACTCTTGTCATTACAACAGAGAATACTGAAGACAGCATGGCTAGAAATACAAGGTCCTTATGCACTGCAACTTTGCAATGAAGTATCACTTCTGATTTTTTAAAAAAAATCCCATCACTTCAGTCTCAGTAGCAGTTGGCATTCAAATTTCATGATAGAGTGTATAGAAATATGCACCTACACTGCCAACAGCTAAATCCAGTGCTTTGGATTCAATATTTATCAATTGCATTTTACAAAAATATGTACTGAAGTGCTCCTGGCCACATTGAAAACAAAAACCCAGCAAGAAATAGGAACACCAGAGTGTAACATCCAAATTCTTTCCTGCTGAAGTTCAAAAAACTCTCTGCCTCTCCCAGCAAAATAAACCTATGACCTACATATACCATAGCACTGTAATGGTACAGAGACATAAACCATGAGGAGGGCATGACTTTCATCCCACAGTACATTTGTGATCACAGAAAAGGCCTGAAGAAAGGAGAGTGTGGAAGCTAGATCTTCCATTCTGGGGAGAAAAACAAGGTTAGGACTACAGCTAAAAACTTTGTTACTGATCCTTCCATAGAATTATGTTAGACAATGATTTAGAAGCACACAGTCAATGTAAGGAGCAACAACACTGCAAGAACTGAAACAGTATTTAAATCACTAATCCTTTGCATATTAACTCCAAATAATTTTGAATGCTATGCTTCAGTATTTTTCTTCTTTTTTCTTTTATTTGTTCTGAGAGAGCTCACACGACATATAGCATAAACTTTGATGGTTTCCTTTATGAAAAGGCAGCAAATCTCCAGGCCAGCTTTCGTGCACCAGTCTTTTTTGGGTCAGTTGGTACCATTATTGTAGATTGCTGATGGCTACCCTGGGACACTGGGATCTCACACCCCACCTCTCAGGCAAATCTGCTATGGAATAAGGATTACCCTAAGAGATAGCATTTCTCAGGGAGCTGTTTGTCAAAAGCCAACACACACATCTCAGCAGATTTAACAAGGCAAACAAGGATAGAATAAACTATATTTAGAAAGAGTGAACAGAGTGGGGACTGTGATCAAGGTCAAGTTTAAATGTAGTCAGGGTGTGACAGCAGCTCTGGTAGATCTATCCAAGCAGGTCTGGGATGATATTAGATTAGTCAAAGGAACATGGTGCTCAGAGCAGCTGCCTGACCCAGATTCACTGCCAGTGATTACCTGAAAACAGAATCAAGAGTGCCTTTATGCACTGTGTTTTCACCCTGGGCATAATTTCCCTCTCTGTGCTCATCTTAAAAGACACAACCCTATATGATATGCATGGAGAACCAAGATCTAAATGGGTGGCACCAGTACCAGAATGATTACCCCAGATGGGATTTGGATCCATCCAGGCATGTTAGAAAGAAAGTTTTGTCCATTGGGAGATCTTAGAATGCTCTGCTTGAAACCAACCCGTGGTGCACACCAAGGTCTTCAGGGATGCCTGCAGTACTCACCAGTGCACTCTTGGCAATGAGTGACTCTGAAAGCACGTTTTCAAAGGAATATTCATGGTTGCAAAGGAGCTAACATGTTCTTATTGTAAAAGCTGTAATGACTCTCTGGGGCCTCAACACAAAGAAAGCTACGTACACCCATTACAGATCTCAAAGAGCAGCTCTCTTTCTGATGAAGACAGAGAAACAAGGCACCTCTCAAAAACTTTCCATCCTGTAGAGAGTTCTAGTCTAAATTCTTCTCACTTTATCCCTACCAACAACCTGAAAGGAGACAAATCAGGCTAGAAACACCATGTTGAATATTCAAGTGGTTGTGAATGTAGATTGTGGTCTTGCATAAGCAAAGGATGAATTAAGAACAGACTAACAGCTTATGTTTAAAAATGCTTTTTTCAGTCAGCTCAATTTACAATATATTTTTAATGGTATTGGCAGGCTGTAAATGGATGGGGAAAATTATGTGCTAAAAAGCAAAAACGAGGTGAGAAGAGGAAATTAAATCTCCATTTAGCAGAAAAATTATTTCAGTATTTGTTTTCCTTCCAAAGCAAGATCAAAACAAGGATTGTTGAAACTTCCCAATAAACAAAACCAGTTCCTATCAATCAAGCCCTCATTTTAAAAAACTGAAATAATTAATTTTTCACATATTATTTATATTACATAAAAGCAAACAACCACCAAGTATTACATTTCAAAGGGGTTTTTTTCAGATATCAGACTTTGAAAGAATAGTCTAACGAACCTTTTTCTAAGCACTGCATTATCAAAACCATGACATTCCTAAATGAGGTTAATGGCAAAAATACAGAAAGAAATACTTGATTTGAAAATTTTATACAAGACTCCACTCTCTGCCAGAATTTTCTCATCAACTGAAATATTATCAATTTACTAATACATATGATATTGTCTAATTCAGTAAAAAAAGTTAGTTTCTGTACACTGTCTGTGACAAGTTCTGCTTTGGGTCATACTAAAACCCTGAATCAGACACAAATCTATGTGAATAGAAGACATTACCCTCAGTTTTCTTTGTAATTTGGTGTAAACCTGTTCTACGAGTGTAGCCTAACTAGTATCGTACAGATTTACAGATTGCCATCATCCCTTATTAAGCACCGTATATTCAATAGATACATTTGTATCCTTTAATGCAATCCTAATTATAGATAACCACTTAAATTAATTTAATTATAAATAACCACTTAAGTTCAGCACAATAAGACACGGTACAATTTTTTTATGTACTAAAAAATATGGATGGATATGACGGGAGTTTAAATTCCACAGTCAAAACTTAGAAAGAAAGGGAATGGAAGGAATTATCTACCTTACTCAACAAATGGGAAAGGAAGGTAAAGCCCAGTGAGAAGCTCCAGGTAGGATGTGGTTCCCACAGAAGGAGGTGGTAGAGCTGCCCTGCAGGGACACAATTATCCTGTGTATGGCAGCAGCATGAGATTTTTCCAAGATCACACGGGAAATCACTATCCTATTCCCTCTAAATTCAAATTGGTTGTGTGCCAAACCAAGTGTGTTCTTTGCAGGATACTGCTTCTCCTCAGAAACCATGAGAAGTCTCAGAGCCTGCAAGAAGCAGATAAGCTGAGGATACCACAGTGGCCCCTGCTCAGGACAGAGCATTGCACCTGTTGGCATTTAAACACAGGGCTTCCTTTAAATTTCATTTATTATGACTAGTTCAAATGCAATGCCCACTGGTTATTATCTCACCCCCTCAATCACATGCGAAGGCCCTACTGATCCATCCCCGTAGGGGCCACCAATTGTTGGCATCAGTGCCTGGCACCAATCAACAGTGGATGGAAACTGTTATTCCCAGTTGGTTATCTCACTGTAAAACTTTCATACCTTCTCTCTGTGAGGCAGCTCCTTTCAACACTGACTCCTTTTCTCTTTCTTCCCCACAGCTGGCTGACTCCTTCCTGTCCCTAGCACAACCACCTGACCCTTTCTGTCCCCCACAGCACACCCTAACCCTTACTATCCCTAACACCAACACCTAACCCAGCAGCACAGCCAACTGCCTCCAACCCTCTCTCAACCATCTAACCCACTCTTTTATAACCCATCCTTTTTGGCCCAGCCTTATTGGACACAGCTGTGACCTATTAAAGGCAAGGCTGTTCCTACTCTTTGGTAATTAGTACAGCTGCAACTCCTCAGGGGTGAGATTGCCTTCAGTATTATCACTATTCTCCTACATTCCATCCTCCCACACTACTGTTCAACAAATCACAGTTGTGTTGCACATCCTGGAGCCTCCAGTAGTCAGGAAACTTTTAAAGCCGTTTGACTCCATGCAGCTTTGGCAGACAAAAAAAAGTGGGAATGGTGAAATGTTACTACACTCCGCAGTCACGAAGGACATCAAGGGCAACATACACTGTGAGAAGAAAACTGTGTAGACTATGGGGCTCAAGTGACACATTCACATAAAAGATTTACTGTTCAGATTACCATGCTGAATGTTGATCAGACACTTTACATTTCATTACCACAGGTTAGTCCTTACTCTTGTTTATAGTCAAATCTCTAGGCTTACTTTTCTCCCCATGGCAGGACACATTTGCATTAACAACTTCTTAAGTTGCTCCATATCAAAGCAATGTGGTACAGGCTTTGCAGTCAGATTGCATGACACACACTTCCTCTCCAGCACAGCACACACAGAACTCCATCAATATTCCTTTGCTTCTCACCCCAGTCTGTCCTTGCTGTAGTTAATTGTTAATGCCCTTCTTCTCTTCATGAAGTTGTTCCTCTACAGAATCATCAATATTATCTTTGCCTCTCCTCACACCTTCAGCATACATTCCTACTGCTTGCAAGCAAAGTGTGTAACAAACAATATCATTCTTTAGGACTTTCCCTAATAACAATTCTCTCTGCCTCACACTCCCCTGTCCTCTCACGGATGTGTGCACTCCGTTTTACTGATGCTGCAGATTCTCAAATGGACTTTCATGCTGATGGTGCTCTGTCTCACCTCGTATCATAAAGTGTCTCCCTGCATCTCCTCTTCACCCTTGCTGGTTTTACTCTCATGATTTACAGCATTTACAACCAGCCTTTCCAAAATTAATGCCCTATTTACCCACAGAAATTATGTGGCTTGGTTAGTCTCCCTTTAGAAGGATTCTGTCTAAGAATGGAAAAGTAGTAAAGCTGAAATAGGAGTCAATTAATAAAAAATTAAAGGATAGCAGTATAATTAATGTTACTCCATACAGATTTCTGGAAAATAGATCCTGTCAAACATAGCCAGTTTCATTTCTTGATGAAATTAAAGATTTGATTGATAAAGGTAATGATGAAGGCATCACAGACTCAGACATTTGGAAACACACTTGTCTTCATTATTTGAGCACATTCCATCACTGGATTTTCACAGCCCCCAGCTGCCTGCTCTCCTCTTTTCCAGTCACCTCCTTCAGTGGCACAAGTGGCATCACACGGCTGGGGAGATCAGATGTGCCCTTCCTCCTTTCCCATACCATATGTGGCCAGCCACAAAGCACAGGTCCTTGTTAGCATTCAGCAAATGACTGACATCTATTTCTGAGCATGTGTGAAATTAGTGTAACAAGCTCCAGTGCAATACCATATGGAAGAAAATGGTATTTATTATAAAAAATTGAATATGCTGGTTTTATCCACTCACTCATTCTCTCTCTTTCTCTCAGAGTTCATCCATCACACTGTCAAATGCACCAAGTTGTGTGTTCAGGCGGTCTGGCTGAGATGATTTGCACATGTCATGGAAGACAAGGGCTATCAACTATTAAGTTCTCATCACAATACTCAGTTTTTTCTTGACTGGCAATGACAAGTTAGTTTTTTGGCATATCTTTTATAGTTTTATGAGTCAACAGTTGAGAACAGCTGATCTTTGCTTCCAAATCTTGCCTACTTAGGCATTCCTAAGTCCTAGTGAGGTTGCAGGTCGGTAACTGATTTTGTTTATATGGAGTTTGTCGGAAAAATAAACATTTGTTCGGCAGGTGTAGCTCCCTGTTGGCATAACAGGGAAAGAACTGTCATCACACACACAATGTGCTAGTACCTTGTGGCCTTTTAGTGTCCTTAGAAAGTGAAGTCTTGTGCTGGAGGGATGTCTGTACTGCGACTTTTTTGGGCTTGACAGTACAGCACATTGCTCAGTTTTATTACTGGGAACAATTTTCTCTATTATCAGCATATGCCATTATTATCTCACTTGTTTCACTGTTTTTTTCCAGTGTTTACAGAGACATATTTGCATCTGTATTTCATTCAATGTTAGTATTTCTGCTACAAGTCTCCACATGTTTAGTTACATGAGAGGAAAACCAGCTTTCTTTGAGAATCTCCAAAAGGAGAAAGCACAAGATACAGAATCCAGCAGAGTGGATGTGCCAGTCTGACACATTTACAAGGCACAAGAGATATAAATGAATTCACTTTTCAAATAGCAAATGTGTTCACTGGGCTTAGCTTGTGTGGTCCTGTGGACTCTGCTAGCCACAAGCAGAATTTCTCCAGTGTACACCAATAAAAAAGATGCTGTGCTATGGTTGCTTTAGACAGCTTGGAAGTAGTCTTTGTGTCCTCCAACCCGATGAGCTGCAAGTTCTTGATGTGCTTCAACTGCAACATTCCTTGAGGTAGGGCTCTACCCACAAGTGGAGATTGCATGGAGATTGGAGACTACAAATTTAACTCGCTCTGTACTTCACTCCAGGAACCAGGATTTGAGCATCTGTGTTTCCCATGGGGCAATTCCACCTCCAAGCTGCCTTCCAAGCAATGCTGCTGGCTCCCTGCAAAAGGCACAGTTCACAAAGACAGCCCATTCCAGAGCCTTCCCCACAGAGATGCTGCACACTTAGGACCCATCTCCTTCCCACTCTGATCCAGCCTTGTCTCATGTAGCATTGTAACCCCAACCCCTGCATGAAACAAACACACGTTCACACGTCACAGAACAAAATCACCTTTCAGGACTGAATCTTGTTCTTCAAGCTGAAAAAAACCCATGGAATTTATTTCAATTCCAGTAACAACAAAGCCATTTGAGAACAAGGGAGGTTGTGCCAAGTGATGTGCAATGTGGACTCATCAGTCACCTCCAGAGAGTGCCTGAGTGGTCACAAGGTGGTTCAAATCAATTCCTTATGCAGCTGGGGCTCTGTTCCTCCCACAGCATCCAAAAATGATCGAGCAGGCAATGAATGTTAGCAGCCATCAATAACTATCAATTTAGGATGGACTCAAAGATTGAAAGCTTCCCCTTACACAAGTGCAAAATGCCCAAAGCCTCCCAGTCTTTCCATTGTTCTGCCTTTCTGCAGTCACATCTATTCATAACGTGTCCTCTTCACCACAGCAGGAAGCAGAGAGCTCAGGAGGGCACTACAGCCATTTGTCACCATTCTGCAGACTAGTCCACTTTGTCTCAATGTTTTTGGTGATGGCACTCTAAATATGTAACATTTCACTAGTGTATGACTTAAAAAACTTAAGGGGTTAGGCTAAAACTAACCAATCAATGTACCTGAATGTGAAAATTAAATTCTAGGGAAGTCTCTAGAAACCAGAAATTCAAACACGATAGAACAGTATAAATGGTGAGAACAGGGGAAACTTTAGAGGAAACCAAGGCAGCCTCTCTCTGAAAATACTGAAAAGCAAAATTTTGTGCCACTGAATTGAAGTAAAATGATCATACTCCTCCACATCTATTTAATATCTCCCTGAAAGTGGGTTCTTTTTCTCCTCATTTCAGTCCATCAGAAGACCAGAATAGATAATATGATGCTCAGTGCTACCTTTTTACACTTTGGCAAGTTGCTTCTAGGCATTCTGTGGGGTCAGAATGCACCCACATTTGGTAAATAATAACTCCCTTATTCCTACAATAACCCCTTATTTTTCCATAGATGAATTTCTCCGCCTCCATCTCATCTTATTTGCTTTATTGAATAGATGAATAGATCACCTTTGACTTCACAAAATTTTGCCTTTTATTGAGAGACTTGAGCATCAAGCTCTCTTTTTTCTCTTGTACTGAACTAGAGTTCTTTTGATTCCTTTTTTTTTTTTTTTTTCTTATTGTAGACACAAGCATGATGGATTCTAATATCACAAAGAAACCTGTAAGGACTTTATATTTTATGAAAAAAATATCTTCAATTTATACATACAGCCAGCTTCAAATCTTAAACACTCCATATCACATCCAGGTGAGGTTTAAGGACAAACACATGCATAATTCATGAAAGCATAACCATTATTGGTAGCTCTGTAGAATAAATAGTCCTTGGTAGACACTGTGCATTTGAAGGATGCACCATATTCATGCTAGCAATATAGAGCCAAATTTGTATTTATGGTGCACTTGCAATCCATTCAATTCTGTTTCCATTTGAGCACACTGGTGAAATAGAGTGCAATATTCTGTTTCAGTTACCAGCACAAGATGCACAACTTGAAGCAGAGCTCCTGATAGCCAGAGAGCACAGAGGAGCTGATGACTGCACAGAGCCCACCAGGGATCTTGTTATGCCAATCTAATTAACCTGGAAAATGCTCAGCTAGCACCATGCTCTGGGCTCGCACACAGATGGAAAATGGGCTCTTCAACTATTGTGTGTGCAAGGCAGGCTTCTCATAACTCCCAAGTCAGCAGAAACATTTAAGCATATGCTTACCATTAATGTTAAACAGGTGCTTAAGTACGCTGCTGAACAGGGAACATAACAAGGAGCATGCCTCTGGAGGGTGAGATTTTTGCTTTAATTGCTGTTGCATAGAATTTATTTGCTACCCTTAGATATTACCAACGGCCTCCTTTCCCTACCAAGTCTGTAATTTTGTTAAAATTTGAGTAGGAAAATAGTGAGGAAAAAAACCCCCAAAAAACACCAAACAAACCCAAAACCAAATCAAGGTGTATCTGTAAACCTAAGATACCGGAACAGAGAGAAGCAAATTTTAATTTTAAATTTTTGAGAATCTTTTCTAGATTTTGATTCCTAATGGCCAAATCCAACCAAAAAATCTTTTCTAGATTTTGATTCCTAATGGCCAAATCCAACCAAAATGGACCATCGTTAATGATGTTTTTAACACATTGCAAATGTAGATGTATGTGGTTAATGTAAATGAAATAAAATGCACAGAGCATAACTCAAAATCAACAGAGAATATAACACGAACTTCTCTTTCCTGAGAAAAAAACTCTAAATAGTGAGATGAGGAAAGGCTCAGTCATACTGATATGAACTACAATTAATTTCTGATACCCACAGCATTTTATACATCCTTCCTGAAGACCACAGATCCTGTTTTTAACAGAGTCAATAACCTCAGAGCTCATGAATACTCCTGCATTACAATCACTTGCTTTGCAGACTAGATCTTCCTAAGTGGTACTTTCAGCCCCCTCACAGCAGAATGAGAAGGCATTATTATGAGCATATTTTTTACATCCTTATAATTAGACACTAGAAAAAAGCAATACAAGCTTATTTCTACGTTACTTTGGTTTTATCATAGGCTGCAGAAAGACTACTCAGTATTTACAGAAAATATGCCAAGCTATAATTTCAATTTTTTCTTCACGTTTTTAATAACGTCAGTCCCAAATGATAAACAAATACCAATGTTTCATTTTCAGCATGTTTTCTAGTTTAACATCATCACTGAAAACAAAAATAAGCAGAAGTGCAGGCACGCAGCATGCTCTGGGGAACAGCTGATGGAGCAGCTCAAGGGGCTCTCCATGGGGGACAACCTATAAAATGTGAAGAAGTAAAAATATTACAGAGTGCCTGTCTTAACCACCTCCCTCCACTTTTCTTCTGCTTGCTTTCTTACCATGCAGTTCACCCTTTTTTTTTTTTTTTTTTTTTTTGTAAACTGCAGTATATTTCACTGTTGTTACCTTTTAAAAATGACTGAAAATCCCTGGTGACACAGAACATGGTGGGGTTTATGTGTTGAGACTCTAATCTGAAAGCACCTGAGCCTCAGACAAAAGTCTTACTCGTTTCAGCAGGAGTAGTAAACCCATGAAGTTTGGCAAAAGTTTTGCTTGAGTAAGTGCTGAATAATGATTACAGAATGAGGCTATGCAATATGTGACTGGAATTCATGCCAAGTCTGTCTACACATGCCTGAGTTGACAAAATCTCCTGGACAATATTCCCTGTAACTTGAGAGGGATTTTCCATAGCATTGACCAGTCTGTTTGCCATCCAGTGCTTGACCTGGGCTTGCAATGTTCACCACTGCAGCTCATCCCAGTCTGGAATTGTTTGTTTTCTCATACTTGGTTTGATTGGACATCTGTGTGCATCTCAGGATAACCCCTTAAATCATCATTCTATAGTAATTAGGGATGAGATGGTGAGAATAATTCACAGAAACAGAGACACACTATGAAAAAGGCCTTTCCACAAACAAAATCCTGAACCAGCTGCTAGAGATGCACAGACTTTGCAACTCTTCTACAGTTCCTTGCAAGTGTGCAACTTGGGAACCACCTATTTACAGCTGAGGGTTGGACTCAGATCCAGTTACACAGATAATGATTCTCCCCCTAATCAAGATATGACAGGCAATTCCACTGCCTCTGTTCCCTTCTTTAGTGATGAAGAGGATATTGCTGGGCATACTGAACCCACAGGGAAAATACTGTGCTTAGAAGTCACCAGCAAGGCACACACTTCTCCCCAGAGCACAGCGTAAAAATTACAACACAGGTACTCCAGAAATTTCCAAGACCTCACCAATATCTCCACAGATGCACAAAGCCAGTTTTTGCAAAAGCAGAATTTAGACATAATCTTGATAATCTGCTCTAAGGGCAAGAAGACACTGCAAAAGCAAACTTTGCACGCTACAATGCAAGCTCTGTTAATAGTGTCCTAAAGAGGATGGAAAATCTATGCAATCTACAGGTGAATGCATGCTACAGCTGGGTCCCAGTTCTCTGTGTATTGTAAGCATTCAGGCTCTTATAGTTTAAATTTATTTTTAAAATTGCATTCTCAACAGCAGCCTATTCAAAAGAACTGAATGAGAACTTGCTAAATGCAATGCTCCATTGGGAAGGAATGCCAAGCTTACTAAGTGACAGCATAATGCATTAGTGGATTACATGAGATTTAGAGTACATAAAACAATTTAATAAATGGGCTTTGCTTGTTAATCTCACGTGAGTCACTGTGTAGTACAATACTGTACAGACAGCACACATGCAAACACAGACCTAGAGGAATAAATCCTCATATTGCACTTGTGATGACATTAAACCATTTGGATTATATAATTTTAAAGCCAAGGGTGCACGATAATATTCTAGGACAGCTCAGTTTATACAAACTACAGACCAAGAGATTTCTGCTACAGGATGGCATCTTGCTGAGATGGAGCTCCTCTCCTGCTACAGCTGGGCTGTGCTGCTGGGAGACTGGATCTGCTTCTGCACAAGCTTGCAGAACAGCAAAGCTCCAAACAGGGAGCTCATCTATCTCCACATGCTACTGCAGATGTAGTTGACAAACCCTGGGCAGACGTGCAGAGTAGTTTTTGTCTGATGTAACAGAGGAGGATGGAAAGGGTTCTTAGTTTCACTGAGGATGTTCTGGAATATCTATGACTATGTTTAAGCAACAGACAGACTCATCACTTAGATATGTGCAGGGTAGATGTTTATGGTTCAGCTTGTACCCCATAACTCCTGGAGTCAATGGAGAGAAGCTGGCATTTAAGAGTGCAGGTACTCTGGCCCATTTTACACATCTACATGAAGATGGGATGAATCACGGCCCAGACTCCACTGACTAATTTGTAGAGAGAGCCCAGGCTGACTAACTTAGATATAAATGTCTATACTGAAGAAGCCAGTATTTAGTCAGAGGAATCCGATGCCCATCTTGTTCTAATGAAGAATTACCACACTCCTATGGAGACTGTTCCAGCAGTTCATCACCTTCACTGTAAAAATCAGGCACTTTATCTTCTAGTTTTGAATCTAACTCCAACTTCCAGCTTTGAATCTTGTTTTCTCTTTGTCAGCTGCACTAAAGACCTTGTTGGTACTAAGGGTTGTTAAAGCCAGAGGTGTTCTTGGGGCATGATGCTCTGTTGCCTTCCCCTTTACATAATCAGTTAGGCCAATACTGAGAGAGCAAAGCTCTACCCAGAAGTGAGACCTCTGAGATATATGAGAGTGACACTTGAAATGTGCTGTGTAGTATCTGCTGGCAGTTGAAAAACTCATTCCACAGCCCAGAAAGTTTCCTCATCAAATAAAGCCTCAGGCCATCAACATCTACAAAACTTACATTATAGGTATTTATCTTAACAAGCAAATCCAGACTTCATTAATGACTAAATGAAACCTCTCAAATACAAATGCTGTCTTCCCAGCTGCACAGACAGCTCTGTGGCTCTGTTGCTGCTCAGGGCTCTACAGCCACCTACTCAGCTGTCATTCACTAAAATCATAACAGTCCCTTCAACTTCTCCTCTTACTATTTGGGAAGGCAGTGAAAAGGTTCAGAAAGAGAGGGAGGGGATAGACTGTCCTGTGAAAAGTCAGACAACTCAGAGGAGGAAGGGAGAAATTAACACAAAGTGCACTTTTTTCCTTGCATAAGAGAAACCAGAGAAGCTGCTGAGGAACGCTGAAGAAAAAGATGCAGGTGTGAGGAGCACCATCAGATTCAAGATTTTGAACCCTTCTGGCAGTGAAAATTAGAGTTAGACCACATGCCCTCCTTCAATCTCACAGTGCTAAATAAAGAGCCAGCAATGTGTAGAGCTTGCCACAGCTCCCAAAGTTATTCTGAGACAGCCTGGCACCTTGTATTTCTCACAGCTCCTGCAACTTTAGTGGATATCTTTATAATTCCAGGCTTTGCATTTCTCTATCCCCTAAAAAATGATGTATCTTAAAGGACACTACATTACATGGACAATATTAGGATCCTTGTGGAGCTCTCTGCCATCCCACCTTAAATGTAAAAAGACTCCTGATTTCCACCAACTAGTAACCTGATATTAGAACAGTTTCAGCATATTTTACAGTTTTCCCACAATGCAGAAATTCCAGCACCTCCTATGGATTGTACACCTGCTGCACACAACAAAGGGGAACCCTTGTTTCCCTTTATGCCTGACCCAGAAATGATACCAGAAAAGTCACAGTCCTCAAAACATAACTTGCCTTTCACTAAGCAGCTGCAGTCCCAAAGATTTTTTTTTTTACCCTGCAATTCTTGCTGTAGTATCAGCTATTGAATTCCTGCCTGGCTTTAAACTTCAGCTGAACTCATGCTAGCTCACCTGGGAACTGCTACCACAGTTCCCTTGCCTTTGGTTCAGGAGCTCCCTGTGTTTCAGCTGAGGTAGTAGACAACTAAGGAATAGTACACAAAATATGGATTGCATCTGGCTTATAAGACATAGGGAAGGCTAAAGTAGCAGGGAGCTGCACTGGATCACAAACTCCACCACTTCATCATGAGGGTTTCAAAAAAAATTAATCTTTACATGGCTTCTTTAGCCCTTGTTAGGAAAACTACATTTTTGGCTGAGAAGAATTTCACCCTGTTTCAGTGCCATGTGACTGAACACTGCAAGAAACACACCTGTAGGTAAATTATGGCAAATAAGGGAAATTGTAGTGGAACACCAAGGTCTTATTTATTTTAGTAAGATTTTATTGCTCCTGAGAGGCACCAGAGTTGTGTTTCTCAAGGAAGAGCAGGAGCACTCCTGGGATGACAGAGTAGCTTAGTTTTCTTGTCAACTGTACCCCTGAGGTCTCTGAGGCCTCAGAGGTGTTAGCAGCCTTCTGAGGAGATAACAGCTGCCACTGGGCTTATTTTATTTGTGTTTTTATATGTACATCAAAACTGCGGCTATCAGAGTTGGATTTTAAATGGTCAAACTGAAAATCTAAATCGCCAGACTCTCCTTCAACTCCTCTCATTAAACCCAAACTGTCTCTTTTGCCCTATTCATAGATTTTTTTATCACAAAGCAGAAACATGGCATATCCACCATGGCTCCTCTTGGCAATTTCCAAACAACTGAGCAAGTGCAGGCTAGATTGAGATTCAGAACATGAGTTTCACAGCAGCATCCTTCTAACACACACCCAGAGCAGGGTGCTCACTGCTTCCACTGACTACTAAGTGTGCCAAAATAACAGCCTGCTCACACACAGCATATTAATTTGCCTTCAAGACCCCTCTGTACCCCTCCAAACCCATTTTTCCCATTCACTTAATTGTCTACAACCAAAGGTACTAGCTCCTTTTTACCCTTTGCTGCAACTGTACCTCTAACAAATTGGGATTTTCATGAGTGCGTGTAAGAGAAGAATCTGGCACTACAGAGAAGTCCTTCCTCCAAACAGCTCTTTAGCATACATTTCTTTGCAAATCCATAAAAAATAACTCAAACAAAAAGCCTGTGTACATGATAGATCAAGCCCTGGGGAGACACACGGAAGTGTAGAATAAAACATGTAGCTGCCATTATTGTCCTTGACCTGACAAGTGAACGCGTAAGGAAGTTTGGAATATTTCAGTGAAATAATTTATATAGCTGTACCTAAAGTTAGGATAAAATGCAAGTGAATAGAATTTACTTCCAAAAGTGATAAACATTTATCTCCATACTGTACTGTTGTACATTAACTTCAAATACACTGTGGAAAACTCAAGGGTATGTCAGTTCTTACTAGGAGAAACCACTGTATATTAATCACTCCCTACAGCTTTTATGTAGAATTAAGAGAAATCCCATTGTAAGAGCCTGAGCTATTTCTGTAAGTTGCATTCCCCTGGCTCAAATGATGAATGGGAAATACAGCAGTAAAATAAAAATAGGCACCTTTCCAGGTAAATGCTGTTGTTTAAAAAAAAAGAAAAACCCAACAAAGCCCTAGTAAAATACTGCCACAGGGATAAAAACATATATTTCAGTGTCACAAGAATGGCTTCGTTTTTTGCTGGTCTAATTAGGTAATAAAGAAATCACAGGTGTAGTGACTCCATGAGCTATTACCACACTTAAAAAGGGTCCACTGCGTGGCTAGGGACCAGTGTGTCAGTATTATCACCTGCTGTCACATCATTTTAGGAATGAAATAGCTCAATTTAACAAAGATTTTTAAAGAGAAGAGAAATCAATACATAGTTAGAAGCTTGTCAAGATTCTAAGCAACAGCAAAACTGCCAGAAAACAAACAAACAAACAAAAAGAGTCATGTTGGGCTTTGAATTTTCAATGACTCTTTGAATTCTACTGAGGCACTCAATGCAGGGCGCACTGTAATGCACCTCCTGGGATTCCACACACCCTAACCCTGTATCCTCAATCACTGCCAGATATGTGAGGGGGGAACATCCATAGCATAGAATTTGACATGAGTAGTTCAGGATTCTGATTTTAATTTTAACACAAGTGATACAAAAGCAAAAATACTATTTTTTTAAACGACAGCTTAAGGAACAGGAGAAAGTAGTGGGCTTAACTTGTTGGAACTTCCATCCTAAGCATCCCTCAGTTTTCAGAATGAGGTCTGCTACATACTATCTTGAAGAAATATAAAATCTGTTCAAGTGTCTTAGAGCTCAAATATTCACCTAAACTTAATTCTTGCTTAAATAAGGTACAGATCCAACTGCAACCACAGACCAGACTAGCACAGAAACCATGTGTGTGTGTGGTTGTGGTGGCAGATATTACCTAAATAAACCACCTGTCTCTCCGACCAAAATCAAATGTAACAGTTTGCCTGTCTTTAAATTTGATGCCCAGTGTCTCAAAAATGAGGTCTCCAAAGAAAAACCTTGCATTCAAATCCAGGGAGACTGCCCCAAGAGACAGAAGTAGCTGTGACTTAGCAGCCTGAGGGGTGAGATCCTGCTCCTGTCTGAGTCAGAGGCAAAAACTCTTGTCTCTGGCTGAAGGCTGGAGTTGTGGGCAGCCCCTGCTACCCAGCCCTGTGTGCAGATCGATCACCCAGCCTTTGCTCATCCTGCAGAGCTGTGGAGATGCGGATCCATTTTGCCACGCTCAGAAGCACCAGCCAGAAATCCCAGCAGAAGATCCAGCCCTGTGCTGAGTGGCAGTGGGGGAATCCCTGCCTGCTCCTCATTTCCTGCCTTCAGAGACCAGCAAGGAAAATGTGCAAGAGGTTTTGATTAATTCTGTGATTTTACACATTCTGTGTATGTGAATTAGGCTCTCACCCTGTACTTGAATCAAACAATGTCACCTCAGCTGGTTATTTTTTCTTACTGATAGAGAACATCCTAACCAAAAGGTATAATGACCACTAGGATAAGTAGCTTAAGCAGATAATAATCTAAATTTTTCCACGTTAAAAAAGTTCCAGTACTAGATATTTCCCAGGCATTTAAAAAGCACAATAAAAGGAACACACTGCAACCACACAGGCTGTGCAATTCTCCTGGAAAAAAATGTTTGTGGAAGTTCCTGTTCAGTTCCCTTACTTGAATTCACAGGTCACATAGCATTGCACCTTCCTCTTAAACACTACTGCTGGAAAAAGCAGTATTATTGGAGTTGGAAAAGGAGGCACTTCCCTAAAAAGCCAGCAAAGCATTTTACTATAGAACTTGATGAAAGGATGGTGAATACTTTGGCTGCTTCTTGAACACATCAACAGAAGGCATGAGAGAAACGGATACTACCTTTGTATTAAATATTAGCATTTCCCCTCACAGGGGAGGCAAAACACAGACAGGAGTGCTCTGCCTGAGCAGAGAGGGGTCAGGAGACCAACAGGTACCCTTTCCGAGCTTCAGGATATTTGAAATGAGTTGGTTTTCAGGCGAAGAGCCCTGAAGCCTCTCCCAGCCTGCGGAGCACCCCCGCCCCACCGCAGCGAGCTCCTCCCGGCTGCGGAGCCGCCGCATGCGGGGCCCCGGCACCCCCAGCCCCGCCGCCCCCAGCGGGTCAAGCCAGCAGGCAAAACACACCAATATATTTCCATCAGCACAAGATGGCAACCAGCACTTCTTCCGGCAGAGCAGCTGGATGCTTTTATTTTTTTCCTTAAGGGAGGAGGGGGATTATTGAAAAGGCATCCTGAATAGGTTCGGCGGTGTTTTTTTTGCTTTTTTTTTTTTTTTTTAATGGCATGAAGATAAATGTTCCCAGTAGTAATGCCGGGGGAAAGGCGAGGCAGCCCGCACAGCCCCCAGCTCACGCACACACATCGTGGTCATCAACTTGGCGAAGTTGGCCGTGCCGAGCCCCAGCGAGCCCCGCTCCCCCGGCACAGGGGGACGCCCCAGCCGCCCCAAATCCCCCGCCACCCCCTTCAGAGAGGGGACAGACACCAAGGGGGCAAGGACAGCCAGCAAAGCCCCCTCTGCTGCCTCCCCGGCAGCCCAGCCCCGGCAGCGGGGGCTCCGCACCGACCGTGCGGCGGCGAGCCGAGCGGGGAGCCCCGACACTTACTTACAGTCACTGGAGGCGCCAGCAGCAGGCACTTACCAGCATGTTTCCTTGCATTTTAGCCGTTTGAAACATTGCCTTTTCCTTCATTGTTGCCGTGTGTGTGCGTGCGTGTGCTGTTCCCCGAGAGTTACTTAATCCAGCGGCTGGATCACTTTAGTGAAGAACTGGCGTGCACTTGCGATGCCTCTTTTTGGTGTGGAGTGGAGGGGACTACGAGCAGCGGAGGGGGAGGGTGCCTGCTTTCTATCTTTTCCTTCCCCACCCTTTTCAATATATATTTTTCCTTTTGACCGAAAGGAGGGAAAAAAAAAAAAAAGAAAAGGAAAAAAAGGCAATAAAAATAAAGCACCCCTGTCAGAGGAGAGGCGAGGCGGGAGCAGCGGGGGTACCCAGCTCTGTCACCACCCGGATCCAGGTTTTGCCCTGCGGGAGCCGGCGGGGCGGGGTGGGCAGGAGGGAGCCGCACACACGCCCCCCGCCCCGGCCATGCCCGGCCGCCGCCCCGGGCCCGGGCGGTCCCGCCGAGCCGAGCCCACCCCGCAGAGCAGTTGCAGAAAAAGGGAGGGTGGGGAGGCAATAAATCAAAGAGAGGGGGAGCTGGAGTAGGCGGAGGGGCGGTCGCCCCCTCCGCTGGCCGTGCCCGGCTCGCCGCTCTCCCGGGGGGGGTTTACACACGCTTTTTACAACAGGGAGGGTGCGGGGAGAGGAGCCGCCTCTCCGGGTTAACTGTTCACCGGCTGAGCCGCCGCGGCCCCGGCCTGGCCACGGCTGGTGCAGGGAGGGTGGGGAATAGCACGGCGCTGCCGCGGGGAGCGGGGGATGCTCGGCGCGTTTCCATGGCTGCGCCCCGGCCCGCCCGCAGCCCCGGCCCCGCAGACCCTCCGCTGCCAGCCCGCAGGACGAGCGGGGCGCTCTCGGGGGATAGGGAGCTTCCCGGCGCTTGTCCCAACGCCAGGGTTTGGGATGCGAGGCGAGCCCCTCCGCACGCCGCAGGAACGGGCAGGGGGATGCCGGAGCTCGGTTCCCACACGGGAAAACGCAAAGCCAAGGGCATTGCCCGCGCCGGGCTGCAGCTGAACGCGGCGTGGCCTCTGTGCCTTTCCAGAGGGGTTTCCCATGGCTGTCACTGCAGTCCCTCGGCTGTGCTGCCCCACAGGTGGCTGGAGCAGCCGCCGGAGGACGGTGCTGCCCTGCTGCCCTTGTGAGAACGTGGTCCCTCCTCGCCTTGGTGCAGCTTTCCAGGCACGGAGCCTTGCCACACATCCCGGAGGTTTACACCTCAGCTTGCACACAGAAAAATAATCCTTGTGGAGTATGGTCTGTCTTGTCTCTCCCTGATGCAACAGAAGTAATTACATTTCAGGAGAATTAGGTGCCCATCGATTTCACAGGAACGGGGATGCTTTGCGTGTTGCTGACTCAAAAAGAGAGAAGAAACTGAGAAGTGATTTGCTTAATACCTGAGGAGGGAAACCAAGAAGAAAAAGCAGGAACTCCTCTTACCATCCAAGGTTTAACCAAGCCAATGGCTAACCCAAAAGCTCTCTTTCTTTCTTTTTTTCCAGCGAGGGAACTGCAGACATGTCCATGCATCCTTATTTTATGCCCATCTGTAGCTCTTTGAACTCTGCTCCTTCACAGTTTGCAGCATCGTCATAGGCAATGAGTGTTCAGTAGAAATAGGACACAACCTGTGCAATCTCATAGTGTTGTTCACACTCTAGTTTTCTTCAAGCCACCCAGCTGTTGAAAGATATTTAAATACAAACTCTTACCCAAGATATTGAGCAGGTATCTCAGAAATGGTGGTAATGGGAGAAGTGAGACTCCAAGACACCTGTGGGAAGTGCCAGTGGCAGGTGATGCTGGTACCTTTGAGAGTTCCCTGAGAGAGCTTTTGTTTTACAAAAATGCCACCCCTCACTGGAAGATCTTCACTACTCTCTCCCTTGTCTTTATTTGGGAATTGCTTATACCTTATACAAGATGCATTTTAAGCAGGAATTTCTTCATTATGCTCCTCAAATTCTGGTCTTGAGTTCTTTAATTTTGGTGTTTTGTCAAGCAGATCCTCTTCCATCTCAGTTTTTACCCTTAGGTGTTTTAATTACATACAAATGCAAAATATATCTGTGCTTGACTGTTAATAGTCCCATTTGCCTCCTGCATGACTTCATACACCAATAGAAATACTTACTATACATTGAACTCTGGCAGTAGTGGGGTTTTGGATATTTTCACCTCAGATTTGTCATAATGCAGTTGCAGTGTTTATCTCTTATTTTAATTTCATATTTAATTTATGCACTATTGGCATAAAAGTAGCAATTATCTTGATTAAAACAGCTTTGTTTAAAGTTGAGATTACTGGCAAAATGCTTAGCTTACCACTGACAATATCCAGGGCTTTTTCTTTTATTAAACATCAACCAGGGTCCATTTGGCTGGAATTTATACATTAATGCATTTCCACTTCTGCCATTGGAGGCTGACCCTATAATCCAGAGACTTCCAGAAACAGGAAACAAAAATGTTTTTAGGTGTTGTGCAAAATGACACTGATGACGTGGAAAAATGCCAAACACCTTACGAGAGAGAATTCTTGTTTACAGTTTTAATTCTTATTGTCTGACTCATTTGACACTTTCAGAAAAGACATAGTGAAAACTCTGGTTAGTTTTATGACCAGAGTCCACCCATGGATGTTTCCAAAGCTGAGTGGATAAAACCCTGGTCATCCTGGTCTGATGTGAGAGGTCACCTTGTTCTGAGCAGGAGGTTGGGCTGGAGACTTCCTGAGGCCTCTTCCAGCCAAGGGATCAGAGCACCCCAGACAGAGCGACTCTTTTACTTACAGAGGAAAATGTCTCTTTAATGAATGACTTATCTGTTGCTTTCTATGATTCCCAAACTGCATCCCTCGTGTTCCCAGAGAATTCAAGTTATGGTGATCACGACCGTGCTTGATAATTTTCACTCCTGAACCGTGCTTGGCTGATGGAACAGCTAAAACTTGGTCTCAGATCTAGAAGTGTAAGACTAAGCTGTGCTGCAGATTTCTACCTCAGGCAGTGGCCAGGTGATTCTGTTCAAACAGTCAATGACACTGTCCTTCAGATTTGGGACTTTTAGGGCAGCTACAAGTGATACCACCACAAAACTCCCTCACATGCATTAATCTGACTGGACTCCCTGTCATCCACCATTCAGACATCTTCTGAGCTTTTCTTCTTGATGGATGTTCTCCATGTCATCTTAACGGAAATTTGCTGGAGCTGCAACAAATACTCTCACTGAACAAGGAATCAAGTTTTTTATGATTAGGAAGTGACATGTTGAATGCAGAAAGTTGATCTGATATTTCTTCCACATTTTTGTAGAGAACATATATTTTTGCTTCATTTGAATAACGTGGAAGGACAGACAATCACCCTGGGACCCAATAAAGTAGTATGATTTAAGTAGGTAAAAAGCCTCCATATTTAAGACCAGAGATCTAGCCCAGGAAACCTCAATAAAACATGAAAATATTCCTTCATCATATCAGGCTTTTTCTCAGAGGGAAAATGTGAAAATTCATTACTTTTGCATTCCTTGGTTTAGTCTCAGTGCATCTTTGCCAGTAGATTTACTTTTTATATGAATATGGGAAGGTTTGGCCCAGACTCATCTGCATCTTAACAGCAAGTTATGAAGTAAAACCCCTGTACAAAAATGGGTTTATTTGCAACCTGTCCATTTGTATCTAAGGTGTATAACAGGAGGAAAACCCTGGGAAATCAGAAAGTTTTAATTTTAAATCTGATCTAGATATAGCCTCTGTATCTCAGGTACTATGACAACACCAACATGGCATCTTCATCCACCAACATTTTTATGGGCCATTTTGAGAAAATGTGCTTTTCTGACATCTCTCAGAGAATGAGATCTAGCAAAAAAAAATAAAGCCTCATAGATATTCTATTCTTTGTGGGTTTCAGTACTCTGAGGCTGACTTTCTTTATCTGAGAAGGAACACAGGCTACAATGCTTACATCCTATTCACAATTCTTTATTTAAAGCCGCGTTGATAAGAGACTGGGAGAATTTATTTTATCAAATAAAACCCATTCAATGCATTTGGTGCTGGCTCTCCCGATTCTCCAAGCAAGCCTAGGAACAGTCTTTCTGAATAGAAGGAAAGAATTAATTCCACAAAGTATTAGCTGGCTGCAGAGCACACACATTCATTTTTCAATATTTTGAAAGAAAAATCTTTTGAGGGTGTAAGACCATAGGCAAACACAACAGCTGTTGTACTAAGAGGCAGTTTTAAGAGCATTAGGATTTCACTTCCTCTCCTTAATTTAAGGTTACTTTTTTCAGTCTCCAATAAAAGTATTTGTGTTTCCAAAATACAACAAATATATTTTTCTTCTCAGTCAGACCCTTTTGTGAGGATCCTGTCTTCTACCTTTCAGCTTGATGCCACAAGCCTATGCCCAGGTTTCTGTCCAAACCCAATTTCAAGACTGTGTTCTCTAAGATTGGGCTAAGCCATATTACTCTTTTGCTCTGAGTTCTCCCCATCCTCTGCATCCCACCAGACCAGGTCCCCAGCACATTGTTTTGTCATGTAACTCACATCTCCTTCCCCTCACTGGGCCCACAGTCTCAGCTGAGCAGGGGAGGAGGCTGATTTGCACTTTCTGTCAAACATCTATGAAAGCTGATGACTTCCAGCAGAAAAGCTGAGAGGGAACCCATCCCAAATGCTCGAGATCAGACATCACTCAGAATGGAAGGAGCTCAGGAAGTCTCCACCCCAAGCTCCTGCTGAATTAGTGTCAGCTCTGAGGTCAGACCAGGTTGCTCAGAGCTTTGCCACATCTTGAGACCCTGCAGGAATTGGGGTTGCACAGCCTCACTAGGCAACCTGTCCTGAAGGCTGACTGCTTTCACAGGGATAAAGATTTCCCCTGTATTCAGTCTGAACTTTTCTTGTTTCAACATGTGCCTGTTGCTTCTCATCCTCCTGACACACCTCACTGCGAAGAGCTCGGTTCCATCTTCTCAAAAACCTCCCCAAAAATTGGAAAGCTGCTGCCAGGTCACCCCAAAACAATCTCTTCTCCAGGCTGAACCAGTCCACCTCCCTCAGCCTCTCTGCAAGGTTAAGTGTTCCTGTCCCTGATCATCCTTGGGGGTTTTCTGCTGAACTTGCCCCAATTTATATCAGTCGTGCAGTGAGGCCCCAAAACTGAAGCACAGATGTGGTCTAATGAGTGCCAAGAAAAGGAGACAACAGCTGAGGCAAAGATCATCTCTAGTACTTGCTTTGTTATTCAATTATAATATTTGACAGGAACAGGATTGGTGGGATCCCAAATAAAATGGTTGAGTGTTACACTGTGCAATCCTAAATAAGTCAGAAACAGCTTTAGTAATAGTAAGCATATTCCATAAGAGTATTTAGTAATGCAACACTGAAAAAACCCTCAGAGAATTACAGCAAGGAATATTTTTTTTCTTCCTAAGTGGATCAATTTTGAGAATTTCATTGCTCAAGCCAAGCTATGTCTCTTCTGAAAAATCCTCACTCCTAATATCCTAAAACTGCCCAAGTATTTACAGCTTCTAGTCTGGACTTCTAAGGAAGTCTTGGCTTGTCTTCCAGAGAAGAAATTGGAGGGAAAATAAAGTAAATACACAGTTAAATAAACTTAAAATTTACTTCAGAGGATCACTAGTTCTTCAAGAGATTAGAATAATGACAGAGCAGCTGCTGTTGAAAAGTTAATATTTGCTAGCTCTTATTCCATGAGGGTGCTTAAGCCATCTTTGTTAACATAAATGGAAGAGTCTGAAAAAAAGGAGATTGTACTATCTTAGACAGAATCCTCTATTTCCTGAGGGAATAGTGAATATGATAGAAACCTCTGAATTTTAGAATTATATTAGAATTATGTATATTTTGATAATTTTTTAAATTATTAGATTTTGTTGGGTTACTACCAACTTGTTCTCCACCCTTTTTTTTTTTTTTTGATAGCACGTTCATTTGCTTCTCATCCCTTCCAGTTTAAATTGGACTTTAAAACTTCACATGTTCAGGGTGTTTGCAATGGAACAGCTGAACACTGCTGTCTTTGAGAAAAGACTGACATGTTCCAGTTACACCAACAGGAGTGTATTTTCCCAAGGGTATAATTGGACAGTTTATTCCTCATGTACCAATTTCCCAGGGGGAATGGGAGGGCTCAACATATCGTGTGTCTCCTGACACTAGTGAGACACTAAATACTCACATATGAACTTTGACATTTAGTTCTCAGAAAACTTAGTAATTTGTTAGATTCACCAAGGTTTTGGCTTGAGACACATCACCTCTGGACAGCTACCTGGAACTCAGTCATCTCCCCATGAGCCCTGAGTGAATTATTCATCTGCAAACAGAGCATGGGGTCACTACAGAGATGCCCAGCTTGCTTTCATGTAGCCCATGATAAACCCAAGAGCTTGAAGACTCATGTGGGGCAGTGCCTTTTATTTTGTTGTGCTGACACCTCACTTGGCCCAGGCAGAACCTTCTGTGCACTCACAAAGGCAGATTGGATGGGGAGGTCTCAGGCTCATATCCACAACAATAATGAATAATGAGTATTTTACTTCCTTAGGTGACGCTGTTGAGGTAGGACGGGAATGAATAGACTTTGTTCAGAAGGCTGAGAGTATAACTCTGATTTATTTCAAAATGAATTGCTCTTTTATACAGAGCTTTGTGCAGACCAACTCTATTGGTCCTGAAGTGAAAACATCTCGCACTATTGGTGTGCAGTGAATGACGTACAGTAGTAAAACCTAACTATAAACAATATGAACAACAAGAGAGATAAAGAACCTTATTTACATTCTTTCTCAGCACTTTCTCAGGCTTCTGCCTGGTTAGAAATTTTCTGTTTTCTCTTTGACTGAATCTGAATCTGAGACCTACACTTAGGTAGAAGTATTTCATACACAAGGTTTCTTCCTAAGACAAGCAGCAGATAAACTCTGTAGTACAGCCCAAATGAAGTGATGCTGACAGCTGCAGGAGGGCAAAATCTGGAGGATTTCTACTAGAAGTATAGATTCTGCATTAAGGCTTCTTGTTTTTTCACATTTCCAGCTTTTAAACTCCATTAATAAAAGCTAAAAATACACTGAGTTCAAATAATTACTTTTCCATGAATGAAATTGAAGTCGCTAAAGGATTCAGAGTAGGAGGAAAGGCATTCAGAATATGATTTCTGCATCATGTCTGGGCATATGAAATTTAAATGTATGGGGAAGCTGGGAAAATCTGGCAACATCATTAGGATTACCATTAGTAACAGGAAAATGCTAATAAGAAGCATTATGGGACCTTGTTTTTCAGGCAAGTACCACTTCTGGTTAATCAGAGCTGAAGTTTTTTATACTTCAAAACTACAAGACCTGTTATAGAATGATAAACTCCTCATTAATCTCTTCTAGCAAGTATCCTCATCCTTAAATATACTTTGGATTTCCATCTGGATTTCACCAATTCCAGTGCCTAGCAAATGGATCCCATTGTGTTTGCTAAATTAAGAGTATCCTGTGCCACCAAGCTTCTCCCAGTACAAGTGGAGACTGCAGAGCTTTAAAAACAAATGCATAAATCCACACAAAAGCCTAACTAGAATATAGTATGCTGAAAGCAACATATGTGCTAAGGTTTTCTCATTACCACTGAAATGAAAATATAGACAGACTTGTGGTAAACATTTGAAAGTTTGTTATGCAACAGATTTTATCCTCTGAAACAAGTTTAATTCTATCTCAATACCATTCTGACAATCTACATTTTTTAATCACAATTATGTTGAGAATGCAAAAAGCATCAAAATCTCCTTCACTTGTGCTCACTCCTGACAGTGATTCCAGCCAAGTTGGAAAGATACCAAAACCACAAGTCCCAGAACCAAGAAGGATCTCACATATTGCCAAGAAAATGCCAAGCACTCAGAGCCAAAGAGGCTCATCCCATTGAAATCATCACAAGTCCTGACACTGAAGCCACAGCTGCAGCCAGGGTCTAGCCATAAACTTGCCTCCAACTCCACCATGAGTCAAACTCTACTGGTATAAAATAGCACAGTTCCCATTTAAGCCAAGCAGAAAACCTGGACCCAGAAATGAACCTTCTGTTTAGCACAAGCCCCAGTGATAACCCGTTCCTGAATGCCTTTGGTATATGTTATTTCACTATCCAATGCATTAGTCCTGCAGATAACTTATTTTGTGAATATCAATGGGTTTCTATTTAATTTGTGAAGCTGTATAGGATCTTTTAGGTAGATAATTTAATGCTTGCCAACTTCCATTAATTTTTAACTAGGCCTTCTAGCCTGGAAGACATACTGAAACATTCTCATTTCAGATCAGGTGGGTCTCTCTTTTGATTAAAGAGCCAATTTTTTTTCTTCCATTGTGATATGGATGATTAAATTTCTCTGCTAATTATCTGTATCACCTCAGAACACCCTGTGCCTGACATAAAATATTTCAACAAAATAAGACTACATTTAATTGCATTGCTCCTTTTCTTAATGATGAGAGGTTGATATAGGCCTGTCTATTCATTTTGAGTTCTTCTCCACCTTGAGGGCAAAGATAACATTTCTTGCTGTTGGATGATGTTCTTACAACAGCAGCAAATGTGTTTTTCTCTACTTTGTAGTGGAATTGCAGCGGAATGTTAGTAAATTAGTTGACCAAATAAATTAGGTGCTTTACAGGCATTTTAACACACAGTTTACTCTTAGGAGTATTTTATGAGCTAGTTTCTTAATTTTTTGAGGCTAGGTATCTCCCATTTGAAGAGCTTGATATGCCTACAAGTAATCTTGTTGTCTATTGGTGTGAATCAATTGCTAGGATGGTCTTTTGGAGTTCTCCAAAGTCAAGGATTTAGTTAATTTGTTGTGACAATCACTCAATTTTAATTATTTGAGTTTATGAAAGTATGAACTCTCTAGATTACGGCTTTCACTTTATCACATTTATAAAATATTGGAGCAAACAGAGCCCTGACATCTATCCAATAATATAAAAAATTACCATAGAATTGTTGTTTTTCCAGTGCTACATAGATAGGTAGAGACAAAAAGTTATCTCTGAATGTCTAAAATATTTAGAAATATTATCAAGTATCTAATTACTTTTGTGAGTTTTCAGCTCCAAATCAAGGAATTTAGAATGCAAATGATAATTTACATCATAATTTTGCCTTCAGTTAAAGACAGTGCTGCCAATTAATGGAATCAAAAGGAACTTTGGAAAAGTTGTTGTTGTTATTCTTCTAGGTTCAGGTTGCCAGCCTTGTGGTAGAAGAACCAGAGTTTAAACCTGCCTTGGACTGTATTTTGGGGAAGTTCTCTTTTACAGGGAATCACAAATTAACATATCCTCTCAATATCTTTCTAATGTACCCTAGTTTGTCTAATTTAGATACAGTCATTTAAAGGCGAGGAAACAACTAAGTAAGGAAAATGGTGTTCATTGCAACAATGCAAGGAAAGAAACAATCAAATATATTTAGAAGCCTCATAGAAAAAAATCAGGATTATACCATCCTTCACTTATGAAGACGTATAAATGGGGTTTCAGGAAATTCAGCTATTGAGGCTCATGATGTGGAGGTGAGAAGAACCTCTGGAGACTCTCAGTTAACTTAGGCAGACCCAGTGTGTCCAAGCAGATGAATAAAAACATCGTTTTTTGTTCAGTAAAGGGAGGCAGAGAGAAGCTTACCAGGATACACTACAGAAAAATATGAGAAAAAAAAACCTGGCTCAAAACTTTGGGGTCCCTCCCTCTTTCTCTCAGTTACTGTCCAGGCAACTCACCTGGCTCCTGAGTGGAAAATGCATGGAAAATTTTAATGATGTGGAAAATTTGAATGATTTGAAAATTTGAGCTATCTCTCTGAACAAAACCTCTTTGTGCCTGGAGGCTGGGGAGAAGATGGCATCTGCTGTGTGCTGACCACTGGGTTGCCATCATAGCTCCTCTGACGGGGAGCCACCTTTCCAGGAGAGAAAAATTTCAGTTTTTTGGGTGCCACCAGCTCCAGCAAACACATTCGCCACGTGATCCCAAAACCAAGAATTTTAAAGATGTTTCTCAGAGCAGCAGTGAGTGAGGGATCCTGGCCAAGGCTGCTGGCAGGAGGAGACTTTGAGCTGCAGGCTCGGCGGACAGGAGAAAGCCATGGCCATGATGAAATGCAGGATGCTTGTCTGGAATTCAGTGTGGAGCCTCTCTGTGCTTTCAGTGGGCTTTCATTATCTATTTTGTTTTCTATTTCAGTCTCAGTTGTTCTCTTTCTTTTTTTTTTTCTGAGAGAGGAATAGAGTTCAGTGACTGGTTTGGCAAGAGGTTACGTACGTATAATCTTTTGCATAACAAAATATAATTAGAAAATGTAAATATAACTTAACTCTATTACTGCACTGAACAATAAAATGACCACAACACAGGCTACTGTGGTGTTCTGATAATTCATCATCTAAATTACACACCACATCTCCATTAGACTGCCCTTTTCTACAAAATTCATCTTGCCTTGTTGTGGCTGAAAAACAAAACCAATTTATTTAACACCAATACAAATGAAGCTATGAATTCAGTAACAAGAGGAAACGTTTTGAGGATTACAATCTTCTCTTACAGATAAGAATATATTTTTATGCTGACTTTTTTAAAGGAAAAACTATTCTTCATGAGTGATCTTGTTTTGAAATGCGGCTGTTTTACATCATGGGAGCTCATAATACATTAACCCTTTCTACAGGATAGATCCTTGGTTAACTGATCTTGGCTTTCAGCTACTGGATTTTTTTACCAGGTGTCTTATGCACATCATGGATACTGACAATGTGCCTTGCACAAGGAATGTTAACCAGAAACAACAAGGGGATAAAACATCAAAGCCTGGTTACAAGACAGCAAAACCTTCTCCCTACACAAGCAAGGAGAATATGTGGAAGTTTCTGTGGGAATTCTGGCCATAAAAACTTTTATTTATCAAAACCTGGAAGTTTTGTCTAAAAACTGTTTAGTTTTAAAATAGATGATTAGGAATTTACTAAGTCTCTCATTTCCATTGAAGCTGAGTCCTGTAAGCTCCAACAACTGGTGCACCAAGTGAAGTTTTACAGACTGCTGAAAATTAAAAAATCCGTCTACCATTTCTCACAAGCTAAGCTAATATATATTTTAAAAATACTTTTTGTAACCAAATCTTGCATATTTATAAGAAAAGTTATCGATTTCTGTAACATCTATATGCAAGACATTTTACAAGTTGAACCCATCTCAATTGTCATGTATATAGTTAAAACAAAACAAAACAAAACAAACAAACAAACAAACAAAACCACCCAAAAAAACCAAGCAAGAGGAATCACTGATTCCAAGGATGCAATAGTGGCAAATTCAAAATGTAAACAACACGTTTTGACCAATCCATGCTGTAAAAGGACACAGAGATCAAACACAGGGCAAAATGGGAAGAGTCAGAATAACACTGCCACAGTGGCTCTGAAATGGAAATATGTGGAGCAAAAGGAATTAAAGCCAGTGGAGGACTTGCAGCACGAAAGCAAGATGTGAGTGTAATTCAGACATTTGGGTCTACAGATGAAATCATAAGAATTTCAGCTCAGCCCACGCCTCATTTTGGAACCTTTTCAGCTCCATTGGCATTGAGGTTTGTGACCTGCACAGCTGTCCTGGGTTCACACAGACCTGGGTACCCAAACAAGTGCCCTGATTTTGGGTAGCCACAGCTCATTTGTGTGTTTGGGTTGCCTGCAAACCAACATCCAGCACCCATTCCACAGCTTTGGGGCAAGGTGTCCTCTCCTCAGCCCTTTCCATAAGGAAAGAGGTGGATCCCCAAGACCTCTAGGGCCAAGAGCTATAACACACGTGCAGACTCCCTTAGAAGTTGAGGAGGAGAACTTGGAAGCAGTTTTTATGGAGAAAAATGACATTATTTTCTCAAAACTTTACTGAGAGATAAAATTTATATTCCTGTGTCTGCTGCTGTAGGTAGAAGTGGATTGAGATCCTAACCCCAGGCAGTCACTCACTCTCTTTTGTCTCCCATTCAGTTCCTCACAAATGCTTGCTACCTTCTTGAAATTCAAGTGTTCTGTGTTTTTATAGGATACAAAGAAAATAACTCAAAGCAGGTCTTACAAATCTGGGCCAAGGTCAGAGTGTAGCAATTTGATGTAGCTCCAAATGCTGCAGGAGATTGGCCATTACAGTTTTATGCCTTTACATTCTCTTGAAATAATTGCCTTTTTAAAAATTAAATAAAAAGTAGGCAGTTTTTGGTACAAGAGATACAACTTCTTAACCAGTTGCAACATGCAGTCTGCTAAAGCAGTTGCTCTGGTACTATTTACCCCTTTGTAAGAGAATTTGAAATGAAGGTGCTTATGAGACAGGAGCTAGGTATATGTGTTTTGGTGCTCTCTTTTTTTGTGATGTTCCTCAGGCTGCTCTTGCCTGTGCAATAAATACTCCATCTATTCTGGTTTCAGCTGAGTCTGACTTCTGTGTGAATTTATGCGTCTATGAAGTGAATAAATTAGATGTGAGCTGAGATGAAGGAACGTAAGAGAAATTATTTTCTTTTCCTTATAACTCCCACAGATTAGTGCCATAGCTATTGTTTTTAAAATTAAAAATGGCAGAGTACCAGTTGAGTTAACACAATACCTCTGTAATACTTAGAGAATGGAATTCACGCTGGCTCCTGCACAAGTAAAATGGAGGTGGGTGTTTCTTCTTCTTTCGTGTGCATTACAGAAAAATGGCTTGGCCTCACTCCTCTGTGAGAGATGCTGCCCAACCTCCTGTCTGTTTTTGTGCAATGTGCTCATGCTCCAGGCCCCTTTCTCTTCATTCTCTCCCCATCTACTTCCAAACCCTTTTAAGCTGCTTGTCTTTGAAGACAATCAGCCTATCAACCAACCCTTCACATTTGCCTTCATTTTCCCAAACTGTTTTCCATGGCTTATCTCCATATTTTCTCTCATTCTCCATGATATATTCCATGTATTTTTTTTAAATAGCTTGTGCTTTACAGTGGTCTAGAGCTCAATTCTCAGGCCTGAGCTAACAAAGCCATTTGTGCAATTGTTTACCATTTGTGCTACAATGAAGTGGAAATCTGCGTGCTGCCCCACAGTTTGCACAGCTCCAGCCCGTAAATGGAAAAGGAACTAAAATGCTGTGACATTTTTATGAATACAGAAGCAATTAAGTGATGGACGTAAGTTTGTAAATCGTATTAATTAAAGAGGACTGATGCAGCACAAAAGAAAGATGGTTCAATGAGGATTTGTCATGTCTGCTGATATTCTTCTGTGACCTCAGGCAATACATGGGCTAGTTCTTGAAATGTCTATAAAGGACTCACTGTCTTCCACAGGGCTGAGTGCCAGGGAGCAGCAAAAGCAGGGCTGCTCCTCAAGGGACAAGGAGCTGGGAGATACAGGGCACCACCCCACAGACCTGATAAGATCTGTGCTGATAAGAGCTCCATCCAGCTGAAATGGGGTGTCAGATGCAGGTCTGTTCAAGCTCCAGCAGCTCCCGAGACAAGACCATCGAGGAAGGTTTGGGGGTGCACCCAGGGAGGGCAGTGCCTGTCCAGCCAGTGCCAGGACAGCAGGAGGCTGGGCTGGGCTCAGGGACACCTACCCAATGGAAAAATTAGGACACTTCTAGCTCTATTCCAGGCTTATCATTGGGAAACAGGTTGTGATGTTCAGGATTTGTCCTAAGAATATCACTTAGAAGCCAAAAGTTGTTACAGTCAGGGAAAGAGATTTGCCAGCAACTGTTCGGGTCTTAACCTGCAAACCCTTTTTATTGAATATTCACTAACAAAATGGGAAAAGAATTACATCAATCAAATAACAGACTTTGCAGGTCTGCTTGCACCCAGCAATCCCACCCAGCTCCTCCAGGCACTGGGCAGGGTCCAGTGAGCTGCCTCCCACACCCAGCCTTGTTCACCCTTTCAAAGCACAGCTGTAGCATCTTCTCTGTGGAGGAGTTCTGTGCCACCCAAAAAACCCCAAAATCTCAGATTTCAGGATACCTAAGATTCAGGATGGGACCTCCATGCAGTTTTACTTCAGCACATAGGGGTTGGTTGGGGATGATTAAAAACCCCTCAACCCCACAGTCACAGGAGCTCCTTAGAGAGCAGAGCTGTTCTCTGTGCAGTTGTAGCTCCTGACTCAAGGAGTTTGCACCAGTTTCTGCCTTCAAACACATTTCCCAGTGCAACCAGATTGTGCCCAGCCTAAGAGACCCCAGCACAAAGTTCCCACAGAGATTGAGAGAGTGCCTGGGACCCTACAAGACATCAATTACTGGAACAAATGCCAGGATTTGACTTTTCCTAAGGAAATTCTGAAATCAAAAGCTGATGAGGTAGACTTCCCTAGACTTCAAGAGCAACTTCCATGGTCAGAACTCTCCACTGGTACAGTAGTCCTCCTTTTCTGCCTACACACCATTCAAATATCCTTTTCTTTTTTAATAATTTCTTCCCAATCTCAAGCATCTGACTTTCCTCTGGCTCTTTTGGAGGCGCTGCCCCTGAAATGAACTGTAGAGCCATGGGCACAGTAATTCATCATACACTTTTCACCACTGATCATTTGTTGCCTACCCCATTTTTTTCCAGGGACTTTAACTCCAAAACTGATGGTGAAATAAATAGATAAATAAATCAGCCAGACAGAAATATCTCCCCTTCTATTACCTGCTGCTCTAAGATATGCTGGTTTCCTCCTTGCCTCCAAATTTAGTTTTGACTGTGGAGCAGCTCAGATAATATTCAATCTCCATTCCTCTTTCAGGTTATCTGTATATAAAACCAGCATGAAAACAGCAACCTGCTGGCTCTGGAAAACTATAGTGCTATTGGAAAGAGCTTTTTGAGTTTCAGGGTTTTCACCACAACCTTCTAGCACACCAGGGTGCAGATATACAACTACATAGCAAAAAAAAACCTGAACCTTGTCAGCACAACAGCTCTCAGCAGCTTTCTGGTTCCCACTGCTGCCGGGGCATCCAGGGAAGACTAAAGGAGACCTGTAACAGGAGCCTTACAAATGCCACCAGCTGATCCTAACATGCTTTTGGCACTGCCAGAGGGACAGACAATAATGCCCCACTGTGCTGCTGTCTGGTCTTTTTTCAGTACAGATAAAATCTGAGCACAGAGACAGAACAAAGAACAGCTGAGCAGTGTCCAGTCAGACACTGATTTACTTTTTGGAACCGACATATTTTTGACACAGCATTTCTGGTTATAAACAGAGCCTGACAGAATTACCAAAAAATTATGAGCAAGGACAGAAATTGGAAGTGGTTTGGTGAGGCCAAGAAACCTTCTTTACCATCTCACCTAACACAGAAAAACAACAAATGAGAAATTACATTAAAACAAAATAAATTACAATGATTTGTGCTTCAGCCAGCACAAGTCAACACAATTCTGTTCAGGACAGAGAACTTACCCTGATTTACATTAGATGAGCACCTGGCCTCATATACTTTATGATTCATCACAGCAGATTTAGCTTTCATGGGCATGACCTCCTAACTCTGGGATCACTCTTGTAGAGCTGATGCCAAATGCACTCTGTCACAGATGTGTATGTTTGTAACTATTATTTCAAGCACACACCAAATGAGCCTTGAAATCCCAGTACATACTTAGAATTAAGATGCAGCATTGCTTCATGCCTTGACTGCAAGTAGCTGCATCCACACTGAAATGCTCAGTAAATGTGTGGCAAGGAGCCTGAGGTGCAGAGGAGGAGCAGGAACTGCAGCCCCTCAGGGGCTGTTTCCTGGCTGTGAATGCAGCTTGCTGGAGACCCCAGGCCTTGCTAGAAACAAGCTGTCAGAGGGAAAAGAACAGATCTGTTTGTGCAGCTGGCTCCTGTCAATCAGTTTTTGGTTTATTCCTGATGTTCAGAATTACCCCCGCTGCAGAAACCTTTTCATCCAAAGAAAAAAGCACCAAAACAACCCTGTTTGAAAGTAGCCCTAGGTAGAGACATTTGTAAAAAGAATAATTTAAACAAAATAATTCAGGGAGCAGTGCACACAACAAAGATTACTGATTGGAAAGATGACACAAGTCTTGAGGATGAAGTGTATATGTGTTATATCATGTAATAGGAAATATCCTTGGGAATAACTAGCACATAACTTATCTGGCCAGTAATAAAAACAGTGATGTAATTTTACAATCCAGTAGAGGGCAAACTTAGCCTATATATTCTCAAAGTGCTCCTAAGACAGTGCATGGCTGATGTTCAGACAGGTTTATCTTTCATTTGATAACCTACAAGGATATGTAGCAACTTACAGCACCAGAATTTATAAGATGAAGCTGCTTCAATCATACCTATAATTCAGTGGCTCCTCAGACAAGTCAATGTTTATTACAAAATCAACAAACTGATAAGGAACAACATACACTTTGAATATTTTCCATTAACATGCAGCTTTACCCCATTAATTCCAATATTTGATTAATCAGTACTTACACACCTATTTTCTGGAGTTTGCCCACATACATAACAGATAAATGAAGAATTCACCTCTCTGCTCTTAATAATACATATCAGAATACCTGCTTCAAGCAGATTTGTTTTGTGTTAGCTGCTGTCTAAAAGAGCAACATCTGCTTTAAACCTGGGCTTGTGGGCTATGTGAAGGAACATAAACATTTTTGGAGAACATTTTCTTGAAGAACCTCTTACCCCTAGTACAAAATCATGCTGCTGTTGTTTGCTATCCACAGCTTTCCCAGCAATACCTTACCTGGCCCTGTCCAGCTGAGTTGCATGGTCCATTTTTGGTTTTCAAAGTCTGTTTCACACGTGTGCCTGTTCCCTGCTCCTCTCACAGAAGTCATGGCTCACAGCTGGAGGTGCAAGGAGTTCAAACTCAGCTCCTCAGCTCTACAGGATGGACAGCAAAACTTCTGCCCCTTCTTGCTGGGAGCCCTCAGAGACTGCCACAACAAACTTAACCTCAGAGGAAAGGTGTGGGGACATCATCATCCACACTGACTGAGGGAGGGAGAGCTCCTGCTCACACAGGTGAGATTTAGGGGCCAAGTGACTTTTCTTGTTAGTGGTGACTTTTTTTGGTGGTAGAGCCAAAGAAACCAGAATTGCACTGTTGTGAGTGCCACCCATAGCAAGAGGGACTCTTTAGGGGAGGCTCAGGTGAACTTACTGCCCCCACCAGTCTCACAACTCCAGACACTTGAGTTTTACTTGCAAAGCTGCCACTGGCCTGATGGGTAAACCTTGAGTAAAAGGTCTTCTGTGTTTCTGCAATAAGGCAAACTGGCAGTCTGTATAAAGTGCTGAGCTGAAAAGCACTGGCTTCATGCCTGAATTTTGGGAAATGCCACTATCACTGTGAGCAGCATCACTCTTGCAGTCTCCCTCTTGCAGAAAGCTGGGCAACCTGGCTCAGACCAGCCAACCATTTATGCTTTTACTTTGAGCTTCAGTGACTATCTGCACATTAAATTTTAGCACATTATTAAACACCCCCTGGCCTGGTGCCAGTGTGCTCAGTAGGACCCACATTTCTGCTGGCTCTTCAGAACACATCAGTGATGTCCTCTCTTGGGAGTCTCTTATCTTCTCTGGGACTTTAGGGAGCTAATGAGGGGATGCACACATGTATGACAAACATTCACAAACACACTATTTGCACTCCACCAAATCCAGGAATGCCCACCTGAAATCAGCTCATTTCCACAAGAACAAACCCAACACAACTGTGTCAGCTGTGATGCTTTCAGCAAATCCATCTCGTGGTCTGCCCAGCTGCTGCCCTTCCTCATCTAAATGAGCCATGTGTCATTAATTAATCTTTCACATCGTGAATCTTGCTGGGGACACCAACCTGCCTGTCTGAATCTGCCATCCCATCCATCAGCACCTTAAACTGACTCCACTAAGACTTACATCCTCTCCCTTCCCCAGAGTTAGCAGCAGCTGCCTCTGCCTTGCCTCATGCCTCCCACAAAACAGATGATTTCCTCTGAAGATGGCTAACAGAGACATCAAAAATCAGAAAGGGGACACAAAGCAAAAAAAAAAAAAAAAAAGAAAAAGAGGCAAAGAAATGTAATCAGCACAAATATCTAAATCTTTTTACATAGGACAAAAAGGCTGCTGCAGGGCTCAGAATCAGACCAGTTTTCTTTTCTGCCCTGTGAAGTCTAACTGAGAAGAAAAGATTAATGAGAAGGTTAACCTCCTAGGCACAGAAATGGACCAATAGCTACCCATCTGCTCTCCAAGAAAATGTATATAATGGAATCAAAACACTTCATCCCAGAAAAAAAAATACCGCACCAGAGCAGGAGCTGCACAATCCCTTCCTATGGGTGAGTTTTCTGCAGAATGAAGGAAAAATAAAAAGAAGTACAGCTTATTTGACTGTGTGTAGGCAGATTACAAAAGATGTGGCTGTAGGAGAGAGCAATAAGGCACAGGTAAATGCAGCTCACAGGTGGCATGGAAAGAGGAAAAAACCAAGGAAAGGTCCTGTGCAAGCAGAGCAGCAGACACCTTCAGGCAAACACCCTCATGGCTCTGCTGGGAGCTGTGCCATTCCTGCAGCATGGGGCTGAACTGGGTCAGTGAATAACACAGGCAACATTGGTCACCAGCAAAAGTTCTCCTAGCCAGAAACTGGATCACATCCAGTACAGCCAACAGTGCATTTCTCATGAAGAAAATTGAATTCCTTTTGTAACTTGAATTCCTAGAGAGGCTAATGATTAAATACTGCTAGTGGCTGGGCTTTATGCAACATCAAAAGGAATAATATTTGTGGTTTCATGTATTCACTAAAGAGAAAAATAAAAAACATCTTAGATGGGGTTTGCACAACTTAACATGGTTTATTATAAAGCAAAAATTCACTGTTTCTTTTTTTTTTTATAATTGAGTGTACTTAATCTTTCCTGTGCATCTGACAACCATCTCAACCTTTTTCTATTTTTCTGTATTAATTTTACATGCATTATCTATTTCTGTTGTTGTAAACGCTATGGTCAAGAAGCTGATACTGAGAAATTATAGTCTCATTTTGATATAGACTGAGTTGGCAAATATCCCAATTTGGAAAACTTCTCAGTGGGTCCCATGGAAGCTCTCCACAAGGATCACCAAACAAGTAAATCCCTGCAGAGTTCTCTGTCAGTCTCTACCCACAGATACAAACTTGGGCCACCACTGGTGAAGAGGCTCCACAGGCACCACCCACAAAAGAACATCCATCTGCCTCTTCTCATCTCCTCTGCTCACCTGCTTCACTGCTGAACCCCAAACCAGTTTCTTCAAGGGATGTCAGATTTAATTCTGGCTCTGGGTGAGGTGAACTGGTCATCACAGCACAGCTTCCAAGGAGGAAGTGCTACACTAGAAATTAAATTCAACTCGAGAATGGAAGAGTGAATGATGGGAGTTTCTCCTGCAGGAGCCGAGAATCACAGCCCAAACACACCATTTTTGCAGTGACTTTTCAAAATTGACTTTTCCAGCATTAAGGGTCTGAGTGTATTTTGCTGTCAAAGACCTTAACATTTTAATAGATTATTTCATTTATGTACTTCAGAGACACACATGACAGGATGATGCTTTCCAAGAAGGCAAGCACTAGATGAGTAAGACAGCTATTATAGTGAACTCTGGCTGTGAATTTAATTCTCCTGTTTGACACAGGCACACTTGCTGAACAGTCTGTGCCAGAGATGCATGTTTAAGCAGGGCACTAAATCAATATTTACCATAATTTTGAAAGACGTCTGAGCTCAGCCTGGGAAGGAAGACAACACTTGATGAATAACCATCAGCGAAACACGGGGCTCTAAAACTTTCCAGATAATAAACTGCTCACAGGGCACTGGATGTCAAAGACAGTTAAATCCATATTATAAGCAACCAGACCTGGGTAAGGCTGTTTCAGACTTCTGTGCTGTGTTCTCAACTACAAAACTTGTGTACCACAATAATCCACTTTTTATCATTAAATGAACTGTCTGATAGTCTGTGTGTGACTCATCTGGGCTCTGTCAGCCTGTATTTCCCCCAGTCCTTGTACCCTCACTTCTTAGAGACAGGTTTTGAACTGCCCTTTCCAGAACCCTCTGCAGTTCTCCACACAGAAAATCATCTCAAGAAAGGCACATCTCTGACAAGCCAGTTTTTGGTACTCAGTGACATCTGGATGGACCCTCTGGTGCCAAAAGCTGTCTGAGCACAACTGATGTAGATCATTTGGTAAAAAAAAATCAAAATCTGGAGAAGTTAATTCTCCCCACAGCATAAGAAATATGGTGAAAGAGTTCACTCCTATTTTACTGATGGAAGAAAGGAATTCTGAATTTGAAAAAAATTACCATTTAATTCCTCACTAACACAAAACTCGAAAGGGAAATAAAAAGTCCATCAAGTATAGGAAAGTTTCAAGTCTAAAGCATTTTAATTAAATATAAATTATAAATAGATACATGATGAACATAAATATAATTTTTTTTTACTATGACAGAAGACACAAAATTAATCAAAACAGTAAAGTAAAACCAAAATATTTTCTATATTTAAACAAAAGAAACCTGACACAATTAATTTACATTCATTCTCCATTTAAACTTGTATCAAAACTGAAACCAATTTGTTCCTGAAAAATGTGCCTACTTTGATTTAGCTGTATTTCCTGATGGTTGTTAAATTTGAAATGTTTTTGATCATCTCTAATTGAGAGGCCTCTAAAAGTATAGAAACTGCTCAAAGCAGAGAGTATTTTAGATGAGAAAGAAAAATGTGACTAGATGCCTGTAAGTATCTTAAATGGTCATTTGATGACCTGTGCCAGGAATATGAAGAAAGAAAGGAATAACACGTTTACAGAAATGTTTGTGAAATATTTTCTATTCCTTCTCATTAACTCCTACACATTGTTTGATTTCCCACAGCTGAAGCACCAGGTTTTAGGCCTCTGCTTGAGTCTTACTTGACCAGTGAGACCCATAAATGTCACATTTCTTAGTATAAACAGATGAGCATGTGGAGAGTTTTGTAACTGAATTAATAAATCTGTGTTAACACCTTTTCTGCATCTCCCAAAAAAACTTCAGCTATGTGCTTCTTTCAGGCCCTGGCTTTTCAAAGGCTTTCATGGTTGCCTAACCTGAAACAAGATGAATGTATATTTCTAAATGTTACATTCACTTTTAAAAGATGTATATTTTTTGAAGTGAAATAGATACCCAAATCTCTTCAGCACTGAAGCACCAGAATATAAACCCCCTGAAACAATCTTCATATGTATCTCACACACTGCTGTCAGCATCTTTGGTTCTTGCTCTAAATCAAACACAATGTGAGAGCTACAATAATAAATAATGAAGTTTTCAGGATGTGCTTTCGGGAGCGTGTGAAAGCGTGAAAGAGAACTGTATCTTTTGTTTGAAAAAAGATGAATCAAGTCCCCAGGCTTGGATTCACTCAAGGGTTCAAAACTGACCTCCATGCCCTGGTGCTGGCATGCCACATGTCCCAGGACACATTGATAGTAAAAGGGTTTTAAAATCATGGGGATTAAGGGTTAAAAGGAAAAATAAGCTTAGTAGGCCCTGGAAAAATAAACACCCTAAGCACATGGAGAAGTTGTACTTGCTAGAACTGCACCTGTACATGATAAATGATGTAATTGTTAGATGTGATGATTGTTTAGTAATTAAATATAATTACTGTTTAATCATAAGAATAATCATGAGAAACTGTGGAAAGGGGCCTAAGAAACTCATGTCAATGTATACACTAGAACAATATAAGTTTTATAATTAATATGTAATTTATATAACGATAGAATATAAAATACATTCAGCTCAAAAGCCGTGTTGGAGTCAGATTTGGGTCTGGACCCCAGAGCTCTCAATAAAAGCACCTGCAGATAATCATATCCCATGATTATGTGTGTTCCTGAACGCTAACAGCATGGCACATCCTTTTCACAGCTCCCCAAGCCTTTCTGAGCAAGGGCAGGGCTCTGGCCACCAACCTCTGCACAGGGCCAGGGGTGTAGTGACCCAGAGCAGTGCAGAACTGTGAAACAGCTCCTTCCCCAGCACACAACTGCATGTGGAGTAGGGGCAGAAAGAGGAAACATCCTTTTATAATCTATTGAAGCAATGTGGCCACATGAATGCAAAAGTTCCCTTACTTCTCCCTCTGAAGTTACCTCAGACCCTAAAAAGAGAACACTGGCCTAAAAATCTGCTTGGGAGGAGAAAATATCAACCACAAGTGTCAAATATACTTCAAGATATGGATAGTGGAGGAAAGCAGCACATACAATTTCTAGAGCATAAAATGGATTTTCTTTTGCTTTTGAAATAAACTTGGAATTATATAAATGCTACCAAAAATAGGGAATATTGCTACCTCTTCTACTGGAGGTGAGATTTCCTATTTTTAATGCAGAATTTTTATTCTCTATTGGACCTTGAATAAAGATGACTGTTGTTATTTTCAATTATTTGTATTTGTCACCATACAAACTGAGGTGAAATAAATCCAAGATCATGTTCTGAGGAGAAGGATGATCACACCAACACTGAGCCTGTGCTAGGAGAAAAGAGAAGCTTGTCTTGTTCAGCCTAATGAAACAGAAGCCCAGAGGGGATGTGAATGTTGTCTATAAATACATCAAGGGATACAATAAGAGAGGAAACAGAGCTATTTAAGCTAAAGGACAACATTGGCACAAGAACAAATGGATATAAGCTGGCCATGAATAAATTGAGGCTGAAAATTAGAAGAATGTTTCAAAGCAACAGAGAAGTGAGGCTCTTGAACAATTTCCCCGTGGGAGTAATGGTAGTAAATGACCCAATTTGTTCTAAGATGGATCAGCTAATTGGTTTATGAAAGGGTTTATCTGACAGAGGCTGACTGTGGCAAGGGGCTGGCCTCAGCCTCAGATACCCTCTACAGCCCCACATAATTTCAGGTATTAATCTAGTTCCTTATCAAATGGCATCTCATGACGGTTTCTAAATCCAAATTTATTGTTTTTCCTGAGTGATTCCATTATGAAACGCCACTGACATGCCCATCACCTTCCAGAAAACAAAAAAATATGACCCTGCTTGCAGGACTTCTGGTTTGGTTTTAGTTTTTTTGGGGTTTTTTTTGTTTTTTTTCCAGACATGCACCAGATAAAGCACAAGCAAAGTGGTGTTCAGGGTACAAGGGGTGGAGGTGGTAGACAAAGGTAAGCCAAGGCAAGAGCAGCATCCTTGTAAAAATGTTTTTGAGGGAAGCAACTCTTAATCTGAACATTTCCATCTTGCTTCATCCTTTACACACCAAGCATCGAGTGTTTCGATCAGATTTAAGCAAAGCTGTGAACTAAGGTGCTTCATAAATTTCTGAGTGATGGAGATGGAGATAAGTGGCCCTCTGGAGGACAGGGGCTGTTCTTGATTACTCATTTCTAGCTGTTCATCATTTCCAGCTACCTGAGAAGTCAGGTCTCCTCCTGCCTCCCATTTGGTGACATTTTTCCATGGTATCCTGTCAAACCCCCTGGCTGTACCAGCCCTCACCAAGTGCTGATGTCTTTGTGAAGATGTACAGAGAAGAATACAGCTACACCTATTCCATTAACTTCTCATCCTACACACTAATAGAGTTCCTTTTAATTATTTAGGTGGGCTTAGTTTGTTTTTTGGTGTTCAGTATTTGGTTTTTTATTTTTTTTATTTTTATTTTAAGGAATGGAAACCCATTCCTTAAATGGGCTACTTGAATGATTACTTGAATGAACACTTTGGTTACTTGAATGATTACTTTTACCAAAACATGATTCTGGTGAACTGAAATTTCTCATTTCCCAAATCACTTTCCAAAGCAAAAACATTTTATGATGCAGGCAGGTTTGGTAAGAAATCTGGAAGAGATGCTCTTTTGTGTGATCTTAAATGCCCTGCACATTCCTGCACCTCAGGTGCAGCCTCTCACTGTTTTCAGGGTTTGAGGAGAAGAGGTTGTGTTGTTTTTGTTTTTTTTTTTTTTTGGGGGGGTGTAGGTTTTTTGTTTGAGGGGTTTTTGTTTGGTTTTTTTTATTATTATTTTTTAGTTGGCTTTTGTTTTACTTGGCATTTCTTAATTTGGCTTTTTTTATTAAGGTAAATCCCTTTCAGAGAGAATTGAAACATTCATCTTTTGTGAGCTAAGGTGCTACCAAAAAAATCAACAGATGTGGTTTTTAAGGGCAGAAGAAAATTGCACTTCATAAACAGGGTTATTCTGGGGCAAGGATAGTCTATTGTTTAAATGTCACCCTGGTACTCTGGGTTTTGCAAAGGGAGACTGTACAATTGAAAACTGGCTGCAATATTATGTTTTCAGTTTGAAGTTTTCAAAGAATGGGGGTTTTTGAGCTGTGGAGTTTTTATTCATGTGAACCACTCGAGAGTGAACTTCAATATTTCCAGCTAAATTGTGAAGGAGGTGGAATAGGTCTGTCCTTAAAGGAGACATGTAAAGGATTTAATCTTTCTTGCAGCCAATTGCCTACACATAATGTCCAACTAACCAAACAGGTGACCCCAGTTTTAAAAACACTACTGAACATCCTGCACACATCATTTGGAGTACAACCCCATCGTGATCTCAGCCCAGGACTCTTTGTGCCTGCTGAGCTATAAGTAGGAAACCAGCCTAGGGACAAAGACTGAAAGACAGGACATCAAAATTCATTCCCCTTTCCTTCTGCACCTCCTCAGACTCTCCAATCAGTGGCAATCCTGCCAGCCTTTCTTGGGGCACTCAATTTCCTGGCATCCATTAGTGCATCAATCACAACATTGTCTTCTGCTCCAACCCAGCGTGATGCACAAAAAAACACGGCTCAGAACAGCCTGTTTTGCTACCAGTTTGCACAGTTATGTCTATGTAAAAAGATAAAACAACCCACTGAGCATCTTCTGAGGCCAAGCAGCAGAACTCCAACCATCCAGCTGCAGTCCCTTGCTCCTCCAAAACAGGGAGCAGATGCTGGCAGCCCACTGGGAAGGTTCTTTAGCCTCTGCTGTGGCTGGAGCTGAGCCCAAACACTTCTGAGGGCACCAACAGGGGAAAACTGTGCCAGCAACTCTGTAAACAGACTGGCACCATGGATAGCATGGGCAGCTGGCAGGTGCTGCCCTGGCCCTGGGCAGTTCACTGCAGGGAAATGCTCAGTACATCAGAGGCATTTCAGAGGGAAGTGAGACCCTCTAGTCATACAGAAGTTTGCTTTTGTACCTGAGGAAAGGAGACTAACAATGATATCATAGAATTTTTTTTTTTTTTTTTTTTTTTTTTTTTTTTAGAAAATCCCTCAGAAGACACTATGGAGAAAATCTGGGTTTAATCCAAAACCTTCTAACAGCAACAGAAAGATATTCACAAGAGCTTCAGTGGCTTCTGCCAGGCTGGGAGAGAAAGTAATACCATGGATTAGGAACTAGGTGAAAAGGAAACATTAAGAATACATGGCACTTTTCAGTGTACTGAGTATAGGAAGAAGTTTTTACCAAGATTTTTGGGGGTAACATTGTCAGAAGTGGCAACACTTTCAAGCAAAAGAAATAGCTGTAGTCAGGCTAGGAAACACTGAGAAAAACATATGTATACATTAACAAGACAAATGATAGTCTGATTAGATCAAATCTAGTGGTTTGTTACATAACCAATATGTAGGGAGACCAGGTTTGACATAATTATGCAACTTTGCCTATTTAGATTTCGGTGCCAAGCTATTGCAGCAAGTAAAGATAAGCACATATAAAAAGCATCAACCATAAAAGACAGATCATCAATTACTGTAAATTGGTCCTAAAGCCAGTAGACCTAAATTAATTTAGGTTACTTTGGCTACAGCATTGTGACAGCAGCACTGCCAAAAATCTGAAAGTAATCATGGATGATTTTGAATTCCTGTAGCGTGAAAGGGCACTCATAAAATAGGATTGCTCCACAGGGACAAGAATTACTGATAGACTATTTATGAAAAACCAACCAATATTGTTATATTTAACCTTCTGAAAAAATTAGTGAGGTAGCACTTTGTGTAAAAGGTTCTGCAAACAGATGAAGTTCCTGAATCTTCATGGATATGGACTACATGCTTTTGGAAAATAAAAATACCGATAGTTTTCCTCAGTGCAAGGTAAAGACAAGTTAAACTGAGGACACAACTTTTGAGGTGGATGAGTGAATTAAAAAGACCAAGTTTTCTGAACAGAGCAGCCAGCTACTTGAAGTGTGTGCACATAAATTGATCAAATAGAGAAAAAATATAAGGAACAAATTCTTCGTGCTGTAGGTTCATGCATTCTGAAACAGTTATGTTTAGATAATGCAAAAGCAAAAGCTGTTTTTCCAGCTATTTTCCAGTAACACAGTGACTGATGCATGAAATGAATGAAGCTGAGCTGTTACAGGAGCCAGCACCTGATTTACAGGTTCAACAATACTGGGAGCTGAAGACAGCAATACCGGAGATAGAAATTTAGATAAGAGCAGGCAAAAACATCAGAAACCAATTATAGAAGTTTTAAGGTCAAACTCAAAGAAATTAAAATACTTTTTGATCCAAGTGCTGATTCAGCCTTTGATGTTTTGTTTTGGTGGATGACAGTCAGATATTTCCCTGACATTATTCTGCTTATTCACTGAAAAAACCTTCACACAATCCTTTTTTTCTTTTTTTTTTTCTTTTTTTTTTTTTTTCTGGAAGACCATCTGAAGACAATGTCCTGAAATAGAATTCAAAGGAAGACTTTTCTGCTAACAAAACTGAATCTCCATTTTTTGAAAAAAAACCAAAAAAACCAAAAAAAAAACCCCAAAAAACTCCCCCCAAAAAAAACCCTATGTGAAATAATCTTATATTTTCATAGGACCATTCTGTAGTCTCTTCCCTTATTATGCTCCTGGACACTGGGAAGGCACTGAACCAACAACCAGGCCCAGATTCCTGCATCTCATTCAGTCTTTTTGCCTGGCTGCTTCCACCTTTTCATCCCTTGCTAAATCAGGGTCCCTCTTTGGCCAGCTTGGCTGCAGGGCAGGAAGAACTTCCATCATCTGCAAGGTGTTGTGTCACTGCCACACTGCAAACTCCTATTCCAAGGCAGCACAGCAGCACAGAGGTATCCAAAGCAATGACAAAGGAATCAGAAAAGTTCTAGGTTTGAATAGCAAGGTTCACTAAGTTAGAATAATGAAATTGTTTAGGCTGGAAAAGACTTTTATCATCATAGAGTCAAACTATTAACCCAGCAGTGCCAAGCCCAGCACCAAACCAGTGCCTCAGTGACACATCTATACAGCTTTTAAATTCCTCCAGGGTTGATGCCTCTGCCACTCAGTCCCCACAGGTTCAACATCCCAAACTCCCTCATCCTTCTTTCAAAGGTCATAAATTCCTTTTTTTTTCCCTGAGTGCCTGCCAAAGCCTCGTGTTCAGCCAGGCTGTCTGCCCTGCTGATGTGTCCTACAGCACATGGGAATTTCCTTCTTGAAGAATGTCCAACCTTCCTGCACCCCTTTGCCCTTCAGGAGTGTCTCCCAAGGGACTCTCTCAGTTAGGCTTGGGCTGATTCCTCTCTGCTGTACTGGATTTCCAGCTGGCATCTGGTAAGTTGATGTCCCCCAAAAGAACAAGAGTCAGCAAGACTTATTCCAGGTGCCTATAGAATATTTCATCTGCCTCCTCATCCTGGTTTATAACAGCCTCCCACCACAGTCCTGCTCTGTTGGTCTTTTCCCTGGTTGTTACCAATAAACACCAAACCTGATTGTCACCCTCATTATGCTCCAGACAAGTTCCTTGCAAAAAGGAAGCTAGCCAGCATCCTTGCAAAAATGAACCTGGCTGCAAGAAAATGCACAGAAAGCAGCACAAACTACAGCCTGCAATAAATTCCACAAGTGTAACATTGTGATGATTAAGATTAAATATGAACATCAATGTTGGGATTTCTCTCATTTCCTCTGACATCCCATCCTCACTCAGGCACCAGTGTTTGATATTGTCAATGGAGAAAAATGAGTATTTTCAGAAGTTTTCATCTAAATGTGTCAGCTAGTAAAAAGAAGTCCTTGGGAGGTGGCTCTTTCTTCCTGAATATTGCCCGTCCAGTGAGTAGCTCACCCACAGAAATAAACTCTCACAGCCCTCAGTTAGCAGAAATTAATTACACTCCAAGCAAGAAAAAAAATTGGAGAAAGAAGGCACTTGTGTTTCATGTATTAGCAGTGGGCACTTCCACAAGCCTCATGAAAAGCTAATATTTGTTTTGAGCTCCTCTAGTTCCACTTATATATTTTAACATTTCTTAGTTTCACACAGTGTTGGAGCATGACTTAAAGTATTGGCATTAATAGCAAAATTCTTAATGGACTCTGTGGCCTTTTACCCACTTTTCTTGTTGCTGACAAAACGCTTTTTTGATAAAGGAATTCTCTTCTTTTTTTTTTTTTTTTTTTTTTATGGCATCGATTTCCTTTTTTTGTTTTTCAGTTATGTGTGGATTGCTGGGGGAGCTGTTTGCAAAAATTACCAAGACTTCAGAATGTAGGAGATGGCCTCGTTATGTCTTCCTTGAGCTAGTCAGGGTCCCACGGACTGTACGTGCAATACTGCAACAGTAATACCAAAGGATAATTTCTCCTGTAATGTCAAAGTTTTCAGTGATCAAGACAACCAAAAGAGTATGATTAATTATCTTAATTACCTTTACACAAATCCTCTGTGTTCTTCTTTTCCTCCTGTGCGTTCTGATGCATTGCTGCCATCATAAACAGACTTAAAAGGCGAGTTGCCATACTTTACGTGGAAATTACTTTTTTCCCCCACAGTATTTACCTGCAGCTTTGTCACATCAATCTTTCTTCCAAGTTTCAGTACTGAATTCTGTGCATTTTTTTTCAGGCTGATGCAGTTTTGTGACACCCACTATTTACTCTGTCTCTAGTAATTCTATGCATCTCATTCAGGTGTCTTCACATTCAGTTCTTTCACTCTTAATAGGAATGAATTTTCCTTCAGCTTTCATTTTAATATATAAACTGTCATGTCACAAGTCTTACTCATACCTATAATGCCAGTGATTTCTGCCTTCCCCTGTATTTTTCCTTTTTTTTTTCTTCCCCTACAAAGCACCCCGTTTCAAAGAAATAAAGGAATTAATAGAAAGTGCTAAACCACTGGGCTTCTTTGGAGACAGGGGAAAAAGATGCCCAGTTCCACAGGAAAACATGCTGATTCCCACTGATTTTAACCATCTTCAGTGCATTAAATATAACCTCATGCCAGCATTTTACAGATCTGCTGTGCACAATAGACAGTAATGGTGCTACAGAAGCTCTTAGGGCCTTTTATAAGAACTCTCAATGTGAGAGAGTCTTTTATTCTTTTTGACAAGTGGATCCTTTAAACTACTCTAGTAAAGGAAAGAATGGAATAAGGCAAAGCTAAAATTTTCACTTTTGCTCAGCATGTCCAGGTCAATGCTAATTAAGACAAACTATAAAGGAGACTTCTAGGGATTTCAAGTCCAAATGTAATTATGTGTAATAGAACTATTAAAGGCAGATCAGAAAGTTTGATGTTGAGTTTTAATGAATCCCTATTTTCTCAGACAGAGACACCTGAAGTCATACACAGAGCTATCTGAAAAGCATTCACAACAACCCAAATTTAGACCAAACTCACTTTATTTCGGGTCTTGTTATGACAGCCAATCTATTACAGAGTTGCATAATCCTTTTGCTGTTCTATATAGGTAGTTTGTGCCATGAAGAGAGCACAGAGGTGATGTGATTTCAGTAATCCATGTAGCTGAGGAGGCTTACAGCTCTATTCTGTACTAGATGTTTTTTTTTTTTTTTTTGTCTGGGCATAAAAGTATAATTATTTTCAAGGTCAGATAAAGTATTTTGCAATAGTAGAAGTGGAAAGTACTGAAAGCATTTAGTATAAAACCAAACCATCAAGCCTGGACTATTTCTGAAAAGATGGCACATAGCTCCCCAGAGGTGGGAAAGTGTGTATTTTTTTACTTTTCTTTGATGTGTATCAGAGATTGCAAGTGTCATTAAGAGTTGGTGAAATGTTTAGGAAGGGAAATTCAAAATTGCAGGCTGTTGAAGTATGCCCTGAGCAGAGCACTACATTCTACCGAAGAGCCTTCTGCAGATTTTACCTGTCCACCTCTCTGTTTGTGGAGAGAGGATATACAATGAACATTTCCAAGTCTGGCACAAAAACCCATCTTCAAAAACAAGTGCAAGCTAAGAACAGCTCTTCAGAATTTACTATTTATCTGAATCAGACTGTCTTAGAGAAAAGGCAGAGTGCAGCTGTGAAGCAGAAAGGGATGTTTTGCAGAGATCAGGGTGACAAAGGTGGTTTCTCCTATGGCAAATGGAAAGGAAGACAGTTAATTCATCACTGGTGAAACAGAAAAGAGTTCTCAGGGAAAAGAGCAAGTTTCCTACAGATATAACTTTTACCAAGCTGGTGTTTGTGTTCAGCTCAGCACCCTGCTGCGGGGACAGAGATTAGAGGGGACATCAGGACTGTCACTGGAGCAGGGCAGCCTCCTCATGGGACAGCTGAGTTGAGTTTTGCAGGGGCAGGGTGAGGCTACAGCACTGTGGAAATCCAGAGAGGGCTGGAGGAGTCAGAGCAAAGCATGGATCACCACAAACACTTTCCTGGAGCGCTGCCACCATCCTTTGGCAGGATGGCAGAACAGCACCGGCGGCTCTGCTGGAGGAGCAGAAGGATCCTGCTCCTCTCAAGAGAAGCACCAGGGCAGTTTCCATCACTGCTCCTTCCAGTGTTCCTCTCACCTGGAGGTCAGACTTATGAATTTATGAAGCCACTGTGGCCAAATCCAAGTTTTCTTCAGTATATGCTTGAACCGCCAAAGTTTCAGTCACAACTCGCTCGAACACTTCAACTGTAATGAAACCATCAAAATGATAAAGATGGAAATGAAAAGGTTATGTTACCATAGTGGTTTAAAATTTTCAGGACTTTTATCTGCCTATGACAGTTGCCCCTGAAGGCTATGGTGGTACAGAGGGTGGGATTTTCAAATGCACCATTGATGTGACCTGGCTTTTGCCAAAGGCAAACTCATTTCAGTTAACTAACAATCACTGCCCTGCAAATATTTCTTCTTGAGTTATCATCCTTCCACTATACCAAGAAACAGCATGAGTTAAAAAGCTCTGAGGGCTCCTCAGCCTGTGAAATTTCCCTGGAGATGAATGCAACAACTAAATGCTTTACAAATCTGTACTTTTTTCCCCCTGTTGATAGAAGAAAAGGGCAGCAAAAATGGCTGAGTTGGTGAAAGATGGAAAATAATCTTTTCACCTGAACACCTGATGTTCATCTTCATCCTGTTTTTTAATCTCTCTAATCTGAGCTATGAATTTCAGGGTCAGTAGTTAGTAGGAAACAACAAAGGTAGTGGGATAAATATTCCTTCAGGAGCTCACTGGTACTGAAGCAATACTAGATCTTACTCTGCAATGATGCTGAAACTGTGTGAGCTGAATGAGTCCAGCCATCAGCCTGCAGGAAGAAGTCAAGCATGAGCTCCTACAATACACAGAAATACTACTGGAAAAGGGTGTCTCTCCAAGGAAATTATCTACAATTTAAAGCTGTGAGTTCTGCAGCATTCACTCTGTCAGCTTCTTGCTCTGTCTTTTAAAGGCTGTGCTGCTGCTGTTTGCTTCAAATTCAGAGCATCTGATTTTCCTATAACATAGTTGCACAGCTTATTCTGTTCAGAAACACAGGAAACATTTCCAAATCAATTTCCAATGTGCCCGAACTTCTGTAAGTTTTTGATCTGGGATGCAGAACATCAAGGCTGGGGTGGAATTGGTAGAATCTTTCACATACCCATCTCTCACAAATATCTTCTTTGTTAGTGCATTTTATATTAGCAGTAATAACCATTAAGCCAGAAAAAAACCCAAAATTTTTATACAGATTTTTTTCCTTTCTTTTCTTTTTACATATATCAAAGAATCATCCCCATAATCATCTTGCTCAAACAAGGATGATGAGAGAAAATGCCCTGGGGCTCTATCTAAGGTGCCAAGGTCACAGGAGAAAATACATTCCCATGAACAATAAAGCTAATGGTTGTTCTTTTGAATTTAGTGTAATGTAAGTTCAATTTTAATTGAAATTCAGCAAAATTACTACAAAACTTCTTTTCTTCCTGATCATGTAAATGCCAAAAATTATAAATTCAAATGAGCAGTATGAAAAGGAAATTATTAATTTCCAAAGGCATGGGATGAGTCTGCATAGACCTTTTACAGCCCTCATGTCACATGCACATGGAGTGCTACAGTTCAGAAACTATTTGTTTTCTCATGCAGTATAGACATTTTTCAGTGTTTTCCTACTAGAGTTTTAACACTACATTTTACCTGTTAACTTCCTTATTTTCTTGCATCATGGATTAAAATCCACCCAAAATATTTGCAAAAGTAAATGAAGTCTGAAATATGCAGAATAAGAGAACATATTGCAAAGTCCTGTGCTAAATTTACCAAGGATTTTTTTTACTGTTTTTCAAAAGCAAAAGGCAAGGGGCATACCCTACAAATAGCCTTGTAAAAGGATAAATCCTACTCCATGAGAGATGCCTATAAGAAAAAAACTTTTCAAAGTCTTCCATGTGAGAGATGCAGAATCCTGGATTGTAAACTCTGCTAAAATACCCAGTTTGTTATCAAACAAATATGTTTGATTTTCCACTGCTTTTCAAATTGAATATGCATTTTCAAGAGGACTTGATTTCCTATTTGCTTGCAACTTTTCAATTTTTTTTTTTTTTGCTTCTTTTAAGAACTACAGAAACTTTTAGGTGTGAAAAGACCTTGAAGATCATTGAGTTCAGCTGTTAACTGAGCACTGCCAGGTACACCACTAAACCACGTCCCTCAGTGCCAACGCATCTTTGGAATGCCACCAGGGATGGTGACTCCACCTCCTCCCTGGTGAGCCTGTTCCAATGCTGGACAGACCTTTCAATGAATTTTTTCCAGCTATACAATCTAAACTTACCCTGGTACAACTTGAGGTCATTTCCCCTTCTCCTGTTCCCTGTTGCCTGGGACAAGAGACTGATCCATGCCTGGCTACACTCTCAGGGAGTTGTAAAGATTGATAAGGTCCCCCCTGAATCTACTTTTCTCCAGATTAAACACCCACAGCCCCAGCCACTCCCCACCAGACTTGTACTCCACACCCTTCACCAGCTTCATTGCCCATCTCTGGACACTCTTTGTCAGGATGGAGCCTTAAAGTTTGAGTCTGTGGGAATTAATGGCACAGAAAGGTCAGGACTGGGAGAAATCCCTTTGGAGCAATTCCAGTGAGGAAAGTGCTCCTACATCAGCCTCCAGTCAAGCTCAGCAGCCAGTGGGTCCTCCTGTGGCTGTCCCCACCTGCCTCCACACTGCCTATGGACTGAGTGATATCTGTGCTCTGGAAATAGACACTGAAATAAAGATGTGAAATTAGAATCAGTCCCCTACAGATGGCTCTGTCACTATAAAAGCCACCTGCTCTCAAATTAACACTTGTTTATATATAAATTTGGAACACCATAATAAATTAGCACCCACTCAACAGAAATGAGCTCTTCTGAGTGGTGCTTCTCTTCCCAGTGGATAATGGGAGGGAGAAAATGCTTTTTCCCTTGAAGGCATTCAGAGCAGAAATGCAATAGCAGCACAAAGACTGGAAGTGTTGTGGATGGAGTAAACACTTTCCATGTGCCAGCATTTACTCTGCACAGAAAACTTGGTGATTTTGCAAATACCAACTTGGAGTAGGCACGAAGTACCTATAGCAATGCCTCAAACATAAAAGATGTAAAGTCGGGTATTAAATCAATAAAGGCTAAAGTTCATGCAAAAATGAAGAAAATAATAGGTCTAGAGAATAGGAAAAAAAAGTAATAATGATAAAAGAAAAAACATTATAAAAATGAGACGTTTTAGCACAGAGATCAGGAAAGTGGTTTGAAGCTGTTTAAGAGATTAAGGACTTTTCCTCTGAGGAAAAAAATCCCAAATCAGTTAGTTCAATGTGCAGCTGAAATGAAGGAGGCAAACAAAATGTGTGGTTGCTAGGAGGATATAACATAAATCAAAAGCACTACTGTAATTGCTATACACTGTAAGAAAGTGATAAGACCTCTCTGGGTATATTATACCTAGTTTTTGTTATCATACCAAGGAAAGCTCCCATGCTTTTTCAAAGAATGCAGTGCAGAGCAAAACAAAGTGAACAGCCAGCCTGCAAAATTTAAATTAAATACAGATAGAGTTTGGAAGGGAAACTGACAAACAGCAAAAGACAGAGTCTGAGAGATGTGAGTCTCAACACTGAGTATTATTGACCAAAAAAAAAAAAAAATTATTCCTGTGTCTGTCAGCCCCAAAGTTTGGATATTAAATTCCTGCCCCTTCCTGAAATCAAGGAACTGGACAAATACCTCCTTAACCATCCCTGTGTCCACCACTTCCCTGAGGGTAGAACAGAAAGCCTTTCAAAGTCCTGAATGTGTTCTGGTCAAAAGTATCCTGCCTTTGTATTTAGTCCCAACCCATCAGCAAAGATCCCGAGTGAGATCTCATTTTATACAGATTCAGAGGTGAATGTTGGACCTGGATCCTTCCAGCAGAATGAAAGGTATTCCTGAAATACCTTGGACAAAGAATTTCATGGCACAGTTTCCAGTTGCAGAAAGGTGAAAGGACTTTCCTGCCTTCCAGGAGTAAGATGACAAAGAATGCATTAAACAGCAATAGAAGAACTTCAGTAAAATATTACTTCTCTAGACATATTGGCAGATGATGGAACCCAGGCTTGGTTTAGGGGTTCTGTGTGGTGGGAAAGTCTCTCCTCTAACTTGTGCTTCTAAAGAAAGACTCAGCAGCCTCTTGTTTGGTCTTAAGGCAGTTTATTGTAAGCTATCTAAAAGATTGTTTTCTTGGGCTACTGTGGTTTGGTTAGCAGCTCGGGCAGAGGCACACACACACCCTGACATCCTCTTTGTCCTCTGACTTCTTCTTTTTTCCTCCCTGGGCTGTTGTTATCTTTTATATGGTATATTACATTATAATTGTTTACAGTTTTTCCCCAATGCCTATTACCCATATTAAATGGTGCTTTTCTACTCTAAACTAATCTGTAAGTTCTAACATCACTAAAAACATGGAGGTAAGGAAGAAGAAAGAGGAAGGATAGGACTGGCTAAGAATCCCTCCATTTTAAAACCTCTGACCCCCATGTATAAAGTAAAAACTCCCCTGTATAGGTGTTAAAACCCCCCCGTACAATACTAAAAAATTCTACCCTCTACTTTGTGACTACTTCTACTATAATATCTAAACTTTTGTGACTTCTTGTTCTTTCTGCATAGTTGGTAAATTATTCTATGGCTCAAACTTAAAATTACAGCTGTTTTCAGCTGCTTGCTAGGGTCTGAAATGCTTCTGACTGGGGCCTGGAACCTCCAAAAATGCCTGAGAGACATTTTGAGTTCCAACAGGCAGATTCTCTCCCCTGCACCCCAGACATACTCTGACAGGTTTTAGAACTTTTGGATGCGAAATATGGAAGGGATGCTTCATACAAAAGTCATGGAACGCAGCTCTTAAGTTTTCTCATGTGTACAAAAAGATAAAGAATTATGCAGAGCCATCCCACCTGAATTTTGGCTCTTGATTCAGGGCACGAAGTAGAGAATGCAGATACCTCTAAGTACAGTCTATGTCCCAGAGTGGTCTGCCTTAAGCAGTTCAGCTATGGCCCTCCCAAAAGAGATCAAAGTGCAAGGCAGAGTTCCTGTCCAACGCTGTAACTGCCCCACTCCATCCTCAGGGCCTCGTTCCAGCTGGCCAGACTCTGCCCTGGGGTGCTGGTTCTCACCAAGTTCCTTTTCCACCATGCTTCTTCAGGTGACTCCAAAGACCATGGGTTGTGTCTTCATTTGTAATTCATGTATCCCCATTGCCCACCTATTTATTGATCCGTTGACCTCGTGTTTAAGTTCATTAAATATACAGCTATACACTTAAAGTGCAGCAATGCCGTTATAAACCACAAGCTATAAATCAAAAAAATGCTTTTCCTTGTTTCTTATTGTATTAGAAATTGAGACTGCAGTGAAGTCACTAGTCTGTCTTCCATTAGGAATGACATGAGTGTACTGCACATGTATTTTCAGCACTGTCAGAGTCCAAGATATCCCTCTGACTACCCTAGATGTCTCAAGACCCCAGCAGAGAGCTCAGAAACCTTATCACGAAGCCAAAAACACCTGTGGCTTCAATTTTAGCCTGTGGGAGAGGCTGCCAACTCTATACAAGGAATTACAAACCAAAAGTGTTTGAGTAGTGTAATAGGTGAATTGACATAAGGTGAAAAAGTAGAATTTTAGGGTTTTTAGAATGCAATTCAAGGGTACAAAATAGAAGAATGTGGGCGTGTCCTAACCTTCTTTCCTTTCTTCTTGTCCTCCATGTCTTGGTGTGACGGTGACACTTTTCCATTAATTTAAGATAGGGACACACTGTCCAAATAGATGTTAAATATTGGCACATTATTATAAACAGTCTTTATGTAACTTTTGATATAAAAGGTAAACACTGCCCGAGAGGACAGGCCAGACTGCCATGGCTTCTGAACTAGGCAGACCTCAGCAAGTCAGAGAAAAAATATTGTAGATAAAGAGAAATAAACAACCTTGAAAACTGAACTTCTTGTATTCCAGACCTCTTCTTTGGCTACCAGGCTAAGAAAAGGAAAACTTTCGCACTATTAGTGTCTCACCAACTGACCCTAACACAGCCCAAGAAAAACAATGGCCAAACACTGACACTGCTCAGGCCAAGGCTGGAAGCTCTGAGACAGAGGTTTGTGAAGAATGTTTCATATATTGGGTGGGGAGAATTGCTTTTGGACACATCCATCAAACTCCACCAACTATAAAGAGAGCCTGGAGGGGACCAGACTTCTCACTTAAATTTGTTGGATGAACCCAAGCACACAACTCCCTGTAACAAAGAGAACCAGGGTTTTGCATCAAGAGTAAAATGCTGCTGCTGCCAACCAAGCTGCCTGTCAGAAGTGGGAGAGGATTCTATCACATGGATATGTTTGAAAAGGTTACTGCCAAAAATTGTGCAAATGCTAGAAAAGATTCAAGAAATAGGGCAGGAACAGGACTCAGGACCTGATGAAGTGCTAGCCAAACACAAACCAGGCTCAAGAAAAAAGAAAAATAATGTAAAATTCTGGGTAAAGTACCTTGTAGTTGGGGAAAAAATGACCACAAAATAAAACAAAAATTCTCAAGCAACTCTACCTAGGATATTCTTTATCAAAATGTCAGAGAGTTCACATTTCTCTTTTAATTTGAAAATAAATAAGGATTAAATCTCTGTGTGTATAAAGTATGATAATTATAAAAGTAATACAATAATTTCATCAAGAATGGGTTCACACCATGCAATGTGCTGTGTAAAACACCAGGAGCCTGTGCAACAGAAATCCCAAATTTCAGAGAGACAGCACACAGACACGGACAGACAGACTGGAGAGGAACAGGGAAAGGAATGAAGTATGGTAAGGAGGAAAAAGAAAAATATAATTTGAAGGATAATAAAGGATGATAGTGAAATAGTTTTATAAACGCATAAATGGGGCTCCTCTCATGCAAAGGAGGAAAGTGAGTCCTTGTTTGAAGATGTATGTGGGTAAATGGCTCCCACATGTACACTTCCATCTTGTGGTGATGGCTCAAACTGCTCATTAGCTGTTTTCATTGCTGTTTTTCTTTTAATTCTTGCCCACACAGACTACTGAAAGGCACTGAAGGATGCTAAGTCTGGACGTAGATATAATTTTTTTCTGCCCAGCTTCATCTACTGAAACTGCTTTCATTCCACTGCCACTTGTGCTGTCACTGGAGTCATTAGCGGGTGTTGGCTCAGCCTCCTTTGGGTCACCCCAGTCCTCACACACCTGGGGTCATTTCCACAAGGAATCCTACCCCTCACAGCAATTTATGCAACATTGCAAATTACTTGCTCACCCTAAAATGAGGAAAACCTGCTAAAAACTACACTTCCCTTTAATTTTCTGGTCATGAGGGCATGAGTGCCAGGCTGTGTTCCAAAAGGTCCATAACCCTGCAATGGCACAGCCAATCCTCATAGTAAAAGCTGCTCTTCACCCTCAAAATGAACCAACCTTTCCTTGCAGAAAAAATGCCCACAAGTTCAAAGGAAGAAGCAGACCCCTGATGCTCCACCATGGTGTTGTTACCTCAGGAAGGCAGCATGGTCTAGATGGAAGTTTCTTTGCTAGAAATTTCTCTGCTGGGCTGTTTCACAGGAGTCTTAAGCAGAATGCCATAATTTCATTATTTGTTAGTTACTCATAGCCCTTAAAATAACATTATATTGCTGTGTGGAAGAGAAGGGAGAAACTGAAAGAGGGGAAAATATTGGCTCCCTGGGCAATGGAACTACTGAAGTCTCGTCTTCCGTAGCTCATGCCAAGATTCTCTGATGTCTAACAAGGTATCAGCTCCTGCTGATGCTTCTTCCTTGGCTAGAGCATTCCTATGTCTCCTTTGTACAGTGCCTCCAATATCTCAGTAGTAAATCTATACTGCAGGCCTTAATATGGTGGAGGCACAAAAAGAGTCTCTCTCCTTTATGAGGCCATTGATTTTCATGAAGCTTCTCAGACCTTTCATCACATCTAGCTGATACTGGTTGGTTGAATCAACAAAGCCACTGGAGAGAAGCAGAAGCAATTGTGCACTCACAAACACATTGTGGTCATCTCATTTTCCCAGAAAAAACAGACTAGAGATTTTCCTCTCTGTACAGGCCACTGAGAAACCACTTCCAACAGAATGAAATTATTCACGCTGCATCACAGAGGAAAGTTCTCAGCACGTACTCTCTGCTAACTATGCTCAGTCCATGCAGGATCCACCAGCTCCAGGCTCTGAATTAACATGCAGACCAGCAATACAAAAACCCAGTCTTTTCTGCAGTTTCTATTCATCAGTTCAAGCAGGGATGGATGTACTTTATTTTTCTCCCCAGATGGTTGGAAGCTGCAAAGTAATTTAGCAGCCTGTGTTCTTCTGAAAAATTATCATGCTTTTTCTTTCCTGGGTGACTTCTGCATCCCCTGCTGACTAGCTTAATGGTACTGAGAGTTATGGAATGATATTGTTTTTATTATGTGCCTTTTAAAATTGCATTTTGACACACAGTCTATCCATTCATGGGTCTTTAAAGAAGAAGCTTTGCCCAAGTACCTGCAACATCTAAGTAACAGAATGGTTACCTTGAAAAGACACTGAAAATAAGCCAAGGTACCTTTGGGACAAGAGTGCTCATTTTCAGTCCTTTCATTCTCCATTCTCTAAAGAGGCCATGAAACTACTTACTGACTTGTGAGAGTCAGTAAAACACTTCAGAAGTTTTCCTCTGGATTTTAGTCCTAGCTTGGAGCTATACAAAGGTATCAGGAAACAGCGTGATTTATGAAAGACAGTTCTCTTTACTAATGCTTCACAAATGCTGGCATTCCCTGCCCCTTGTGCACACAGCAGCACTGGGCATGGCTGTGAGACTGGTCCCCTGAGACACAAAAAGGGAAAGGACCACATGTCTCTGTTCATAAACTAACCAGTCAAAGGCCATTTCTGGGCATTGGTCCTTAGACCTTTACAAATTTAAGTTGTTAACAAAATCACCCGCATGGTTTGGCCCTTGACAGCCACTGCTCCTGCAAGCAACTGTTTGGGTGCATTGGGAATTAACACAGGAACTGGCCCTTTGCCAAAAATCAGTTGTCATCCTTCCTGGGGAGGCTCCAAGGTTCAGCAGTGGAGATGCAGGCAGCAGGTCCCAGATGGCTTCAGTGCCTCAGAGCTGTCCCAGGCACACTGAATCTGCTGGAGCCAGGGCAGCCCATCAGTCTCAGTGAGCAGCAGTGTGCAGGCTGTTCTGCATGGGGACATCATGGGGACATCACGGGGACATCAGGTTCCCTCCTCCTGCTGCCTCCCTGGGAGCCCCAGGCATTGCAGGAGAGACCCCACTGAGGGAGGAGCACTGTGCTGGCGGTGCCAGGGACACAATTCAGCCCCACTAACAGTCCAAAGGCTGTTTCTGGAAGCTTACAGGGTACTGGAAGAGTGCTCTCCTGCCAGGAGTGCAGCCAGGAGAGGAACAAGTTGTGCTTCAGTGGCACAGGACTTCCAGCCAGCTGCTGGCACCCAGATCTCAGGGTCTCACAGCAGATAATTCAGTCTCCTGTTGACACAGAGCGAACAGACTTGGGCCAGAAGGGATCAGAACTCATTTAAGGTGATGGCCATCATCTTGCCTAGCACACTGGAGGCTTGAGGCAGGGCCATGCCACCCTGGTTCATGCCAGAACCCTCAGTTGGACCAGGCAGCAGCATCCATGTTTCTCCAGAGCACAGATGAAATCTGTTCTGCACACTCAGATGGGCTTTCTCCTCTGCAGTTTATGACCAGCTGGAAGGAATCCCCTCCTGGCACAGAAAAACCTCCCACCACAAGAAGCAGTCAGGTGTATAAGACCTCCCCTAAAATGCTGTTTCAGGGCACCAAGCACAAGCACATCTCCTAAATGTTCCTGAATGTTCCAAGCTGCTTCTCCCTGCCATTTCTTAGCCCAAGAACAGCACTTGGGTCTTCCCAGCCATCCACTGGCAAGAGCTGTCAAGACCAAACCCCCCCAGGGAAAGCCAGGTGGGGCTCTGCCTGCACCCTTCCAGAGAGGAGCTGCTGAGCACTGGGAATTGGGGATCCACGAGCCTTTCCCCCACCTTCTGCCACTAACCTGCACAGAGATTGTGAGCAAAGCACTTTGCAACTCTGATTCCATGTTTCACACATTATTTGTTGCTTATTTTGAGGCATGATGAAGAGTAGGGATGTCTAGCACACACCTAAAATATAAGGTTACTGTGATTCAAACATAAGCTGATTCTCTGAGGCATCTCCTAAAAAGACTGAATTTTTACCTCTTTCTCTCCAGTACCACTTTTTCCTTCAGATCATCTCTATTCCTTTTCATTTGCCTCAACCACAGAGGACAGAATGAGATGAAGTTTGGAAAATGTTCTGGCATTATTTAAAGATTTAGCCCTGCTGCAACAAATCCTTTCATGCTTCTGGTTGCTAATTACAAGCAAATACTCTGATAACCATGGAAATCACTTAACTATCCTTCCACCTTTCAAACACTGTGTCAAACTATGTATAAATGCACATCTTAATCCAGTTTGATCACAACCTGAAATGAATAAGCTAAGAACAGGCTCTTGCAGCTTAACACATGAAAGTCGAAAACATTTGCTTACTATTTGGGACCCATTTCTCATTTGAATTAATGAGCACAGTGCTATAAATATCTAATTTCCATGAATTTCAAATAATGCAGGAGCACATCTGGAGTGTCAGTACTGGGGAAGAAGCATCTTTGCTTCTTTACTGCAGCAAATCAGTGACATTTCCATTTCAACTTGAGTCCCCAGTGGCTTCTTCCTGCCATCTCTGGACACTCTCTGGAGAATTTTTAGCCAGTGACCACTTCTGCTGGGAAAATCAATACAGAGCCTGGCAAAACCCCACAAACCCTAATCTGCTTAATTAACTGTGATGGAAGTAGTATTCACACGAACAAGTGAAAAGAATGGAATTGAACCTATAAAAATATTCAGCATTGCTGTTAGAAAAGATATATTCATTGTAAGGAAGTATAATTCTCTCTGTATTAGGATTTTTGACTTCTATCTGTAGTGTATTATCTTTCTGAATGTTACTATGAATGTGCTGCCTTCCACAGTGTTTTTGTTTTATCTGACAGCACATTCAGCTCCCTGATAGCAGGCTTTCCATTTTGAGTTTGAATCTGCCTCTGCCACACACCTACAGCTTTCCATCACAGGCAATAAATGTATTTATTTAATTTTTGTCTTGAATTTTGTTTTGTGTAATGTTGTTTTCTTCAGACAGCTGTGGCTACATTTGTGCTAAAACTCTATTGTCAGAAATGAAGATTAGGAATGTTGAGGAATTCTGCTCAGACCAAGAGCTGAGACTGAGGATGGATGGATGGATGGATGGATGGATGGATGGATGGATGGATGGATGGATGGATGGATGGAAGGAAAAATGTTAAGTCTCAAAACAGCAGTTCCTGTTGTTGATGTAGATTTTTATTTTTTTCCTTTTAATGCACAAGCAGACAAATGCCTCATTCCTCAGTCAAAATAGTTTTAGGATCTTTATGTTCTCCAACAGACCTGGCAGAGGTTTTCCACTGGGAAAGATTTCCACCAGGAAAAGCTTGATTGAGAAAACCAGCAGTCCTACCAGTTTTGACAAAATTTAGGAGGAAAGATAAATTCTGACTTTTTTATCAGCTCCAGTCTCAGCACTTGACTCAAGCACAAAATCCATGCAGAACTGAAACCTCATCCTTTATAGATTTGACGTATTCTGGCTCCTCACGTAAAAAATTTGAATGAGCAAAAAAAAGAGCTGTAACCAATGACACCATTAATCATCTCTGCATTCTGTGGTATGAGACTTGAAATGTTTCTCTCTCAATGTTGTGAGAATAAAAAAACCCTCTCTGTGTTACTACTGCATTAAATTCCTGAGCATGGTGGGGCATGGGCAGCTTCCACACATGCCAGTGTGCTTAGAGCAAGGGAAATGCTGAAAGAAAAACCTTGAGAATGGTCAGTGCTCTGCCTGCAAATACTTGAAGGAAAACTGTGCCAGCTGTGCCAACCCTGAGTCCCAGGCTGAGGCACTGCACAATTACAGAGACACAGAGCTCCTGTTCTTTCACTGGGCAAATTACTGCATGGGCAGCCTCTGGTACAAGTGCAAGTGCTGCAGTTCCTGACTCCTTCTTGGGCTTTCAAACTTTGTTTCTTGCAGCTTTTGAAACTTTTCCATTGTGCATGACATCTAGCTAAAACCATGAATAAAACATGCTTGAAAGTAATTCCTGCAAAAGGTGTCTGAATCCCCAGCCTTTGGTCCAAAAATGACATCTAGAGAACAGGTTTGGTTCAGAGAAAAGGGAGGGAGGGAGGGAGGGAGGGAGGGAGGAAGGAAGGAAGGAAGGAAGGAAGGAAGGAAGGAAGGAAGGAAGGAAGGAAGGAAGGAAGGAAGGAAGGAAGGAAGGAAGGAAGGAAGGAAGGAAGGAAGGAAGGAAGGAAGGAAGGAAGGAAGGAAGGAAGGAAGGAAGGAAGGAAGGAAGGAAGGAAGGAAGGAAGGAAGGAAGGAAGGAAGGAAGGAAGGAAGGAAGGAAGGAAGGAAGGAAGGAAGGAAGGAAGGAAGGAAGGAAGGAAGGAAGGAAGGAAGGAAGGAAGGAAGGAAGGAAGGAAGGAAGGAAGGAAGGAAGGAAGGAAGGAAGGAAGGAAGGAAGGAAGGAAGGAAGGAAGGAAGGAAGGAAGGAAGGAAGGAAGGAAGGAAGGAAGGAAGGAAGGAAGGAAGGAAGGAAGGAAGGAAGGAAGGAAGGAAGGAAGGAAGGAGGGAAGGAAGGAAGGAGGGAAGGAAGGAGGGAAGGAAGGAAGGAGGGAAGGAAGGAGGGAAGGAAGGAGGGAAGGAAGGAAAGAAGGAAGGAAAGAAGGAAGGAAGGAAGGAAGGAGGGAGGGAGGGAGGGAGGGAAGGAAGGAAGGAAGGAAGGAAGGAAGGAAGGAAGGAAGGAAGGAAGGAAGGAAGGAAGGAAGGAAGGAAGGAAGGAAGGAAGGAAGGAAGGAAGGAAGGAAGGAAGGAAGGAAGGAAGGAAGGAAGGAAGGAAGGAAGGAAGGAAGGAAGGAAGGAAGGAAGGAAGGAAGGAAGGAAGGAAGGAAGGAAGGAAGGAAGGAAGGAAGGAAGGAAGGAAGGAAGGAAGGAAGGAAGGAAGGAAGGAGGGAAGGAGGGAAGGAAGGAAGGAGGGAAGGAAGGAGGGAAGGAAGGAGGGAAGGAAGGAGGGAAGGAAGGAAAGAAGGAAGGAAAGAAGGAAGGAAGGAAGGAAGGAGGGAGGGAGGGAGGGAAGGAAGGAAGGAAGGAAGGATCTGAGAAGAGAAGAACCAAATTCCTCATCTTGGGTTGCCTTCAGGAAGCTGCTTGGACCCAGGATCAAACCCTGGTGCCCTCAGGCCAATCTGCTGCAGTGGAAGGCTTTAAATGTTAAAGCAAAAACTGTTAACCACATTTTCAGACAGATCTTCAGTTCACATCTCCTGATTTTCTTGTCTGAGCTGTACAGCACCAGTTAATTGCCTCTGTCTGAAGTAGCCTCCTTAGCATATAAAGTCTCTCTACATCTTTTTTCTTTTTCTTTCTGCAGTCCACTAAGAAAGGAACTTTTAAATAGAATTACAGAAGTAACTGAAAACCAAGGAGGTTGCAACTTGATCATTTTCAGATGGAAAAGAGCAGATGAAATGGATGCCATAGTAAATTAAAAAAATCTAATTAGATAATTCCACTCAATAAAAAAAACCCCACTATATATAGTTTGGTTAGGATTTTTAAGAAGTGATATGTAGGTATCTAACTATGTTAAATAAGTGGCCTCATTCTTCTTCTGTTGGGGGCTAAAGCCTTTCTAGAAACAGTCCTCTCACAGAAAATCTCAGGTTGGAAAAAAAAAAACCCTCAGATGCCAAGACAGCAGTCAACGGGTGCAAATACTGGCTATTCAACCTGCCAAAGAGGCCAAGATCTGAGTTGAAAGCTGAAGAGAATAAAAAAAAAAAAGGATAGCTTGACATTGGTTCTCATCTTGAAAACATGCAAACCCACCAGAAGTGCTAAACAGATCAGCACAAACTGAAATTAAACTACAGCACAGCCTAAAAATCAAGTGACAGGCAAAAATGGAATAGTCAGGACCAACAATGTTTATTTTCCCTAAAGAAAAAAAAATTATGTAACTTCCCCATAACACAACAAATACTATAGAAGTTAAAGAAGAGAAAGGCACAGGCCAGTATGCAGCTTATTATTTCTTCTAGGGTTCATTACAAAATAATTAATATGCTGCTACCAAAAGATAAACCAAATTGCACAGAACAGTCCTGATTTTCATCCTGGCTTAAGACCTGTTCAGAGCAGGTCGAGAGAAGGAGCAGCACAAAGGTGGACAGAGTGATAAATAATGCATGGGAGAAAGCAGCCTCTACTTGCCACTGGCACATGAGGATCTCTTGGCTTGATCCCCTGAAAAATGGGATCTCCATCACTGGGGTGCTGTGAAAGGGGTTTTATTCAGCTGGAAATGTGTGGATGTGCCCTGGATGGTGCCCTGTGCCATGAGGGCTTTGTAATGTTCAGCAGCCACACAGAGAATAAAGGAGCCCTGCTGAAAGCAGCTGTACTGCTGTAAAAATACAGCCCTGCAGCTCTTCTTTGGCCTCAAGGTTTGACTCAAATGTGACCCCACAGGAGAGAAAAAGGAGTTGGTTTCTGCAGGGAATGGCATGTCAGAGATCAGGACCCTGTGTTCCAACACAGTTCAGACATTTCAGCATGGAAGCAGTGTTGGCCAGCTGGCCCATCACTGCTCTCTGCCTGTTGCAGTATTTTCTTGGGATGCTGGAAGCTCCTGCCTGCTTGAACAGCCTTACAGTCACCTCTGTCCTCTGTGCTTTCCTCAGTTTCCCTTGTGATATTTGGCTATACCCAAAGATAGATGTCAAAATATGCTTTAATTGCTCATATAATGCACATTTTCTTCTGAAACTTTACTGTCAAACGCAAACCTTGACTGTGACCTTAAACTGGCAGCCAAATATTGCTGGCTATCAATCCACGAGTCAAAGCCATGCTCAAGTGAAGATGATGCACACCAACAGCACAGCACTGCAGCCTCCTTGCTCTGGATCAATAAAACATGCTCCTTGTTCCTAAAGAGTGTGATTTTCTTCAGTCTGATCTCTTCCTCATCTTTATTTGATGGAAGAGGCAGCTTTGTAGAAGCACTGTGCCTGGTTAGACAGCAAAACTTTTTAATGGTTTATATCACTGCTCTAAAAATCTAAAATTCACCTCGAGCCACAGCAAAGAAGGAGGATACAAGTCAGCTTACAGAAAATTAAGCTTTCATGTATTCCAAAAACTTCCACTGCCCCTTTTCCTTCGTGTCATGAAGGAACTGGGAAAGCAGGGATGTTACAAAGAGGAAAAAGAATGCCAAAACCTCATGATCAAAGCATTTTAAGGAGCAGCAGAGCAATTGAGTGATTAGCACAGCATGTATGAGTCCAAATGAAGAAAAACCAGGGTTTGAGTGAGGGGAGCACAGAGCTCCATTCTAGAGAGGCATTTCTGCTTTCCCACCCACAAACAGTGCTGGGGGATGGAGATCCTCTGTGCAAAGGTACCAAATAGCATTCAGCAAAAAATCATGGCTTAAAACACTCAGGTCACTACACAACCCCCTGCTCCTGCTCTCTGCATGCAGCAAACATGGGAACAAAGCAATGAAGGGAGATTCCCAGGGAATTCTCTTCAGGGCTTTGCAAACTGAGACTAATTAAATATTATAGAGGAGTTTTGCACCCAGCCAAGTGAAGGATTTGTGTGTTTATACATATCATGAACATGTCCTGCAGAAAGCCATCAGAACTGACCAGATGAAACAAGAGATCCCAGAAAATCCCCTTTGCAGGCTTGTGACCTCACAAATAATAAACAATTAGGAGTATTCTGTATTTATCCCTCGGGAGTTCTGTGTATCTCCCCGTGCCTAAAGGGAGCCTACAGAAAATTTGTAGAGGAACTTTTTTACAAGGGCATGCAGTGATAGGATAAGTGGTAATGTCTTGAATCTGAAAGAGGGAAGATTCAGGTTAGATATTTAAAGGAAATTCTTTACTGTGGGTGTGGTTGCCCAGAGACATGGTAGACAGAAAAAAAAAGAGACCCTACAAGGAGCTCCCACCTCCCTTGAAGTGGAAGACAATTTTGCAGGGGCTACCAAATGTCATGTTTAAATACAAAAGTGAAAAGTATCTTTCAAAATCCAGTCCCTGCTGTCTCTGTATCTCAGTTCCACTGTCTCTAAAGCTGGAGTAATATTAATGTAATGTAATTCAGTCCAATCTACAGCAATCAGTAATTATCTGTAGCAAATCTCAATAGAGGCTTTGAGGAGCTAAAACATTACAGCAAAGGAGCTCACAGACATATCCTAGCTGATGACTGTCCCTTTTATAGTCCTTATCTCCTCCCTTCTGAGGATAATGCATCTAAAACACAGCTCACTAAGTTTTGGTAGAGTTTAGAAAATTACTTTCTAACGTGTGCATGTTTCCCCTTAGGAGTTTATGTTTTCCCCGGAGATTTTACAAGTTTTTCTGTCACTTGGCCATAAACTTATTTTTTAATAGAAAAATATACCTTCTTAAAAAAGCACAACTAAATTTAAAAACCCTCTAAATGCAACAAGCCAGAGCTACCCACCAGGAAAAAAGACTAAATCAACTATATTTTCCCTGAAATAACCTTGCTGACATTTGCCTCTCTCAGAGGACTAAATATTTTATATCTTCCTTCCTAAATATTAAAGAACCAGGGTAGAACTAAATGCTAAGATTTAACAGTGCTAAGACTGTGGGTATAACAAGGGCTGTGGGCAGTACTGAGACAACCTGATTTTTCTTTTCCATCAGCCACATGCTGAATGAATCCCTCTGAGGTTGTGACAAGAGGACTGAGGGAAATGTCACCATGCTGGCATTTAACCCACCTTAGGGGAGTGGAGAATGAGCCTTGCCTTTGGACACAAATAAATACCCCATCTTTAGTTCTTGGAGCAGTAAGGAGAGGGCAATGTGTTGTGCAAAAATAATACATGGTATCAAGAGAAAGCAGTGTATTTTTCAACAAAAGAGCTCATTATTAATTAACTTTACTTAGAGCAAAATCTACAACATAAGGCATGGCCTGAGTAACAAGTGACTAGTTAATGTTTATCAGGGTTCCCAAAGGAACCACCAGACAAAGATTTGATATCATGCTCACAATTTTTGGCAAAGTATGATTTAACCTTGCCTGCTTTATCTACATCTGCCTGCTGCTCCACACAGAGATTCATAAATCTTCTGTGTACAGATATCAGCATTTTTTAAATCTTATTTGCCTATTTCAAGAGAACTGGTATCTTCAAATGCACGTGAGCATCCTTTTTCTGTTGGTCCAGACAACAGGCTGCCTCTCCAAGGATTCATCGAGATTGAAATGCAGACATCAATCTAAGTCTGCTGCCACAATTACCCTGATCAGAATAAACAAAGCTTTTCTGAAACCTGAATTTTAGGAAAACAGACCCAGTGTTTTTCCCCCAAGCTCTGACTGCTGTGCCTTGTATTTTTATAGATAAATCACTCTCAGCTTTGCTGATTACACTCTGGTGTTCAGCCATCCATCTGGACACACAAGAAATGCCCTGGCTCTTGGGAAATGGCAGGCAAGGATTTAATGCCATAATTCTACCCACACTGAGAACTAGTAATGCAGTCAACGAGGCTGATGCTACAAGAGGGATGCAATTTGAGATTAGGATGTCTACACTGGGGTGTTTATATGAGTACCAGGTGTCTAAACTCCTATTAGAGCCAACAGGGATCTAGTCAAAGGAAATCAATGGAATACAAGCAGCAAGTCAGGGAGCAGCCAGCCCACAGGAGCCTTGCAGGGAATTTCATCACTCCCTAGACACCACTATGTCCCACGGACTATAATGGGAGCTTAGGTATTGCCTGTCCAATCCCACTGACTAAATGAAGATATCTAGCATCATTTGAGACATCCCAGCATCTCCAAGACATACTGTTGGTGCAGCAGACACAACTCAAGACCTGTGGGACGTTCATGTCCCCGTGCAACAGCAGCTGGCAGAATACATAGCATGGCTCACACATCACTAGCACAGGAAAATCCTGCTCCTAAGTTACATGTGAGCAGAAATAAAAGTCTAAATATTGGTGCTGTAATCATAATCTGAGTTCTATCCCTTAAGGATCACCTTACATTGCTTTCCCAATTAGTGCAGAGAGGGAATTTTAGTCTTTCTGAGGACTCATTCAAGTCCCTTGCAGCACTTGGGCATTTTTTCACCTCTGCGACAACACCAGCTATAAACATTTTACTTTTTTTTTGTTTGTTTGTTTGTTGGTTTCATTAAATCAAATTAATAAATTTCATTTGTAATGCTGTTGTAGAGGTTCTTAGGTGTGCTATTACACCACACAGAGAGACAGAGCCAAAATGTGAAGATTTGCTCATATTTACACATCAGAAAGGGAATGTCCCTCCAGTGATTGTCCAGTATCCCTTTCTGACTCATCAAAAATATCTCTTTTTTGGCAAACACTATCACCTGGACTCCATGGTGCTGTTGACAAGATCAGGCATGCTGGCTTTCAAATGACACATGGGACAGAAGACACCTTTTCTACCACACAATGTAAACATATACCTTTGTTCTGGTAATATAAACATATACCTTTGCTCTGATAACACCTATATTTTGTTAGTTTACTGCAGTATTTGGGTGCATCTATGCATTTCAGCCTCTGCAAAGTACAGCTGTTTCTCAGGTAAATACAGTCAGTGTTCATATGAATGTTTTTACAGTTTTAGTTAAATTGCTAAGACTGGAAACAACAATGGTAGGACCACAGTGAGGTTTGCTCTCTTTTTCTAACTCTTTTTAATTTCTATTTTCAAAGCATAAGAGTAGAAAAATTACAACTTCCATGGAATAAAATATTGATGATATAATGATGTCCATATCAAAATCCAAATCTAGCAAATGCTAACAAGGAAATATGAAATGATCTTTCAAGAAAGAACACTTAATTTATGGTAACGTCTGTACAAACTATAATTTAAAGTGTTGTAGACCTCATTTTTGTACAATCACTAAAACTTTAAGCAGCAGGAACTATCATTATTCATTACTGATTCTTCAATAAACTTTATGTTTTACACTGGAAAAGCTTTAGAGGCAATTCTTCCATCAATACACAAGAGATTTAGGGATGTTGCTTTAGCTGGCGTTACTGGAAGTTAGACATGGATATATTTCCTGTTCTTAAAGAAAACCAGGACAATCTCCTTCTCTTTCAGTTAGTCCAAATCAGCTGCCAATCAGAATTTCCCTGGTGAAAAATAGATGTTGTAAAATAGACTGAAGCTACAGCAGGAAAGAATGCGAGGAAATTTAACTGTTGGAGGTCCCTGCTGTCAAAGATAATTTTAGCATTTTGATCATAATGCTGTGATGGTGCACAGCATTGATCACTTTCAATTAAAATCATAAAAAAGCACCCAGCAACAAATTCTGCCATAACCAGAGTTTGAGGGTTCATAAACAACTTCTTCCCTCCCTTCTTCCTTGGCTAATACTTCCATCACTTCCACTATGATCATGCATGGCTAGAAATTCTCAATGCAGCTTCTGAATGGCAACTCGAACTACCTTCCTAAGAGCCACCACTGCCTTTTCAGTGGTCCTTTAAAGACATCTGTGTTTCAGTCCAAATCAGCCCTTTAGTGCCCCTGAGCTGGACAAAACCAGCAAGGCAGTTTATTTTTTGTGCTATAAATGCCCTGTACAACCAAAAATATACACAGATTAAAAACAACAACGACAAAAATACAGGCAAATTTCCCTTATCAATTAATTTAGAGGAAAACCAGCTGGTTTTATTCACCAAAAGTAAATTGACTACTTTGTAAAATGGAGTACTCAGTGCCCTCCCCTGCCATATAAAAAAAAAAGAACACCCAAAACAGGAGGAGCAGAGCAGGCATAGGAAGGAAGCAGGAATGAACCCTAAATGAGAGAGTGAAAGATACAGACAGGGCACAGATATGTTCTGTAATATTGCTTCAGCCTTTGGGAATTCTAACAATATCAAGACAACTCAGGTGATTAAATTTGGAACAAGTCAGAAAATGTGAAGGTACAGAGCATGCAGAGATCAGGACCTGGGAAATAGAAGGATAATCCTGAGCTGCTGGAGGAGAGATCTCTAACAGCAAAGAGTGGCTAAAACTGGAGTAAATGACTGAAAAACTTCAGTGGCCTCTGCTGGCAGATTAATTGTGCAACGGGACTGGCAGGGAGGCAGCACAGGGTGCCAAGGGAAATGTGTTCCACTGCTGCTCCCCAGGGTAAAGAAAGTCCCACGACCCTCACTGAGCTCACACACAGATATCACAGAGAATAGAAAGGGAAGAATAAAGTCCTAAGCTTGAGGGATGACCATAAAGCAGTGAACAAATTTTAAGTTCTTTGATGTAGGAAGCAGTATTCTGCTCTCTGGCTAGAGAGCCTCTTGTTCAATTGAATCCCAACATGCAACCAGCATTCCTATAGAGTGCTGCAATGGAAATAACAGTGATATTAGACCCTGCTGCTGGCCCTTTCCTGGACTTGTACCTATGAAAAACTCTCTGATCCCCCACTCAGGAGAAGCAGTTAAAGAAGTGGCAAAGGCTCTGTGTGAGGTCATCATCTAGCAAAATCAGACTTGAATATAAAACTGCACTAAAAATCTGCAAACACTAGGAAGGTTTGGATGTTAAGGGAAACTCCAAGAAAAGACAAAAGCCTAGAAGCATAAGCTAATGCATAAAAAAAAAGAAATTGCATGGTGTATCTTCTGTCCTGAGTAGCAGTAAATTATGAGCAGCACACAACTGTCTGTCATAATTTCAGCCTCTTCCTAGCATTCCAATTTTGGATGCCACCTGCAAATAATAAAATTAACTAATTTCAAAATGTTGATGTCCTGCCCTTTTTCAATTTGCCAGCAGAGCTGATAGGGCCCAGTGCCCACCATCTTTGTCAGACCCCAAGCCTCTCCCTGGAGCTCTCACAAAGGACAAGCCCTGGCTTTTCTGCAGTGTATTTTATTCTGCCTAGTTGAAAGCATGACACCAAGGAGAGCTGTACATGCTCTCTTTTTAAATCACCCAAGGTTTTATCATTTTAACAGCCTTCCTTTCAAGTGAACTTAAAAATTGATGTGGTCCTGCTTATCCTCCACGTACTCCACACCTGCAACACAACTCAGTTTTTTGCATGCACTTTCCTCTAAGGTTGTCTTTTGGATGAAATGGACCAGGGCCTGTGGAAACAACTACATCTCTGTCTCTCCTCTTCCTTTTCTCCTTCATTCCAAGGAATGAATAATACTAAAATTTGTTAAGATTCTCAGATGTTAAGCAGAGTAACAAGGCCAAAAATTAAGATGGGAACCCCACTTAGTGGATTACCAAGTTATCCTCCTCCACCAAATTGCTCAGAGACCATGCAAGGGAAGTGCTCATCATTATTTTCACTAAAATACTAAAGCATGGGCAGAACCTTTGTCCCAGTCTCAGTGAGGTGGAGCTACTGCTGACTTTTGTGAGTTCACGTCAGATCACCAAGACCATGCCTACACAGGCAGGTTAAAAGCAATTTAGAGAAGTTTTCCTTGATGGCAGCAGTGTCTGGCCTTGAAAATCAGCCCACTTATGATAATGCAGCAATGTGAAAATGTAAAGCCTGAACCACAGAGGCATCATCCCAGTGTAACTCAGGGCTTAATGCAGGAATCAAGACATTTTAGCCAAACTTTATTAATGTAAATGCCATGAAATGCAAATCATCCTTGAATATACCTAAATAAATGCATCATAAATCAGTGCTACCTGATTATCAAACTATCACTGATTAAAAAAAAAAAAAAATCCCAATATGTCAATCTGCTTATTTTAAAACCAGTATAAAACCCCCCAGTATAATGCAAAGACCATAAACATCAAACTCTTCAGACTGGGCATGGGAAAACTACAAAATAAAGAAATGCACTAAATAAATAAATGCGTGAAACCAAATCACTTTCCTAGGTTTACTTAACAGTGCTGATATAGAAATAAGCCAAATACATTCTACTGAGCAAGAAATTGAGCCTGAAGATAATCACTTTTTTTTTCTGTAGCCTAGAGGTCCTTTGTACTCCCATTGAAATCCTGGCCTCAAGTAATCCATACAGTATTCACAGCATGATATTATATCTATTTTGTTGAGAAACACAATAATCAAAATGCTAAAATAAATCTTCTTCCTATTATTTGATTTAAGCATTGAAGTATTGAAGGGGCTAAGCTAATTTATTTTGATTATCAGCACATTAGTCTTGGTATTATAAATTAACCCTACAATTTTGATAGAGCTTCCAGCTACCTAATGTCTGAAAATCTGATTTTGGTTAAGCAAATATTGTCTTAAGATTTATTTTGGAAATTTCAATTAATCAGTGCTGGTCTTTAAAAAGTGAATATAAAGTGGTTTGCTGTTAAATGACATTGGCACTCATACATTTGCTCTGTCCTACACCAGTTAAAAAGCCATTGCAGATTCCCAGTTATAGTGCACAGAGCTCTGGCTGCATTTTTAAAGCACCAACTGTTAGTTAATTTTGTTAGCATAAACACCCGATAAAACTTTATGGTGTGTTCAACTCTCATTAGAGATGAAAAACAGCAGCAGAGCAGCACCCACAAACAACCAGGGATGGTTCTGTCGCTGCTGATGCCCAGAACTCGTTCAGATTCAGGGCTCAGGGCTTCCTGTGCCTGAGGACACTGCAGGGACACAGAGCACGAAATCCCACACACTGCTGGAAACCCCTGGAGCTCCACACAGCTCTTCCATAAGGCTCCAGGCAAATATTTAATGGGGGAGGAACAGTCTTTTCCAGCCCCTAAAATAATAGCTGTTGTAAGCAAAGTACACCCTTGCTGGTGCACATTTGCTCAAGGCTGCAAAAACCACAGCTCCTTTTGCTCCCCATCACCCAAAATATTCCAGACAGGATTGCTCCATCAGCACCAGGGCTAGAGGAGTCTGCTGTTCCTCAGGGTGCATCCTGTGGTTGGATTCCCTCTGGTCAGGGAAAGCACAGCCCTTGACAGGAGGTTTTCTGATCATTCAGGACATTTACAGTGTCAGTCTGGCCATCTCCCTTTGTCTTCCCATCCTTCAAAGGGGTTTTTGAGCCTTCCACTGAAATCTCATCATTCTTCTTGCCAAATTCCCTGTTAAGGGGACCTTTATGAGACAGCTGACACTCAGTTGCAGGAAGTGCTCTAAGGAATATGGCTGGAATTAACTGCCAAAAGTCATCAGGTTTACAGGTAGAATTATAGAGAAAGCAGGTTTCACTGTCTGAAATAATAGGAAGATCAAATCAAGAAGTTCCCACAGGTGCTACTCCTAAAATCCTCAGGGCTGCATTGCTTAAGGCAGTATAATTTCTAAAATCATCTTTCCATTTACATTAGCAGAACTTCTCTCACTAATTCAGCACCTGTACCAGATAGTGTCCACTGAAAATTACAGTTTACAAGAAAGTCAGAGAATGTAATAAAAACCACTTCCAAACATTTTGCCTTAAGTTCCTTGGCACATCTTCTTGATTTAGAGTTCAGCACTTGAAATTTTGATGGGTCTTGCCTCTGCAGCATTGTGAAAGTTCCTCCCAAAGGATGTAGAAGATAGAGGATCTTCACAAATTGGTACAGGGGAAAGAGCTAAATCAACACTACACAGTTCCACTGCTTGTACAAAATGAAACCTTGTTCCTTAAGGAGTCAAACTAATATCTGGATCCCTGATGGAGAGAGGACCCAGCTGTACAGTTTTCTCTCCTTTCTTGGCCCACAGGCTTTTCCTGCTGACACCTGCCCTGGGCAAGGAATATCATGCTTCATAGAGAGGGATCTGCTGGTGGGATATGGGGAGCACCTGCTGATGAGCTTGCTGGCTCTTAAATGGACAATGATTCGTATTTCCTTATTTTCTGTGGCAGAAGAGTTCAACTTTAGTCTATCATCCCTACCTAGTCTGAAATTTTTTGGTGGTTTACTCCTGATACTTCACTGCCTGCAAAACCAGAGTAATTCTCTCCTTCTTCCAGATTTTTACTTCTTATTGTCAACTTAAACCATAAATACACTGAAGTCCAAGTCATTTCTGTCTGTGTGGGGTCACAGCATCCAGAGGTTGGGACATTGATCTTGTCTGTTTCTCTCATGCAATGCTGTATTAGACCACTCTGAAAGGTTGATGTTTTGAGATGGAAGTGTAATTTCTGAGGAACTGCCCTCTGAGTAAGGTTGGATTTTGGAGATAGCTGACCAATCATGTTTTAAAGCCCTGGCAGCTACATCCAGTCCTAGTTTAATACTTATTAGGTGTGAAAGTCAACCTTGCATTGTCACTAGAGCATTAAAATTAGGAAACTCAAAAATACACTGCTTAGCTGTGCTCATGCAGGGTAACTTTGCACTCACAGTAAAACACAATGTGCAAGTAAAGCTGAACTTGTTTCCAGTTCAGCAATAACACAGAGGAGCCAGCACAGCTTCCTTATCTTAAATTTCTGCATCCCAGAGTCCTAGAAATGCTGTGCCTCTCTTGCTTCCATAACTTTGAAGGTATTGAATCTCTCTGCAATTAAACCAACATAAATAAGCAGTAATTCAATTGAAATCAGTTGAATTTATGTGAGGGGAATAGTTAATGCAAAAGAGAAGGTAATTAGATTTACCCAGTGTAGATGCAATAATCTCTTATTAATCGTTTAAGGAATAAACTATAAAAATAAATTCCCTCATAATCCATTAAAGGGACATTATGGACCTCTTGCCCACAGCTGTACAATTGTTGCCCTGTCCCTGTAGATCAGGGCAGCCAGAACACTCTACATCAGCAGTTTGTTTTTCTCATGGGTTAAATTTGTTCTTTTCAAGACAATGAGTGAGAGCAACCAGGGGCACAATCACAACTGCATTTTCAGTTCAGCTTAATTGAGTGTTATTTCCTTTAACAAACACTTTACATTACTGCATTGAGTTGTTTTCATACCCACATTCTTACATACCAATACTGCTAATTAGGACAATTGCTTCTCCTTTAAAAGGAAAGAAAAAAACTAATTTGTCCAAATGATTTGCTGTTATTCTTGAGCATTCATTATTGCTGATTAAAAGTGAGGTTACAGTTATTCAGGTGGATATTCTTTGTTCCACCAAGCTTTTTTAATGCTTACATAATTAAAGCTGAGAGAGGAAAGGTGGCTGTTAGTATTTGCTACATTCCAAAATGTGACATGTGTAGACACCAACAAAATCCATGATGGAAACAAGCCCTGTTTGCTCAGGTTTAATGCAGATTTGTTTTGTCTTACCATACAGGGACTCTCATCACTGCTGTTGAGGCGGGAAAACACTTATTTCCCACCCACACATCAGGATTGGAATGAGGAAGAGATTAAAGCCTGGCTGCACAAAATAAAGATATAAATGCCTAATAAACACATCATCAACCCTCCAAATACATAATTAGTTTGGGTATTTGTCAGTGGTGTCATAAGCTGCATAAGAGGATGGCAAAGGAGCTGGACTGACATCTCATATGCCAACAGGAATCAGGTTTGGGTGACCTGATCCAGAAGGCATGCACTGACCATATCCAAGACTGAGCTCCACACAAAACAGCTAAAACATCAAAGCATCTGCAATTGTTCAAAAATACACTCAGGGAGAAGTCAGAAGAGGCTGAATAGCAGTAGGGTTGTGCCAAACAATGTGTCCTAATGTACTGCTGATGCTGCTGTACAGAGCTGGGGTTTAGACTGTGCCCTCCAAATTGTGCATGTCAGCCAATGGTTTGGCTAAAGGCATTTTCATCCAAAATAATGAGACAGTGCATCCCACTGTTCCCAGGAGACACTGTGTGTTTCCATCGTACCCACTCCAAGGAGCAGCCCTGAACTCTGCTCTGCCCCTTCCCCAAAAGGAGAGATGGGAGGGCTCCTGCTGTGGAGCAGCCTGTCTCCTGATGGGTACAGCAGTCTCCAGAAGGATGGAAGCTGGTGGGTCTCTGAATCCTCAGCAACACTTAAAAGGACACCAGATTCACAAATCCTGCTCCATGGGACACCTCATTTCTCACTAGGTGAGGTTGGGGATGGTTCTTAGATGAAGGACCCCGAGTATAGTTTCTATAGTTTCTAAAGAAAGTACCCCAAATTATTTCTATAGATTTTCTTCCCTGAAGGCAGATGAATTTGGGAGGCCCAACATGAAACCAAGTGCCTTCTCACAGTGTCTTCCTTGGTATTAATTTAAGAAAAGAAACTAAATTCAAGACACAATTTCTGTGTCATGTATTGGCTGGTGTGGGGCTTTGGGCTGCTGAATAAAAGCCAAAAGCCAGGAGCTGCAACATGTAGTGTTGAAAAAGCCTGAATCCCCATATGGACTTAGCTCTCATTAATTGCTTCAAGAATTCTGTCGAAATGTGGCAGCTTGGAACTGACCCCCAGATTCTTCTGGCAGGATCTGAGTGACTTTGCAGTGAAGTGCACTTCCTTAAGCAGAGTTAAAGCCTGCTCCCAGCCCACACAGGAGAGGTGGGTGGGTTTTGTACAGACTTGGGCTGCTCACCACCCCAACCACCCCAACACACCAGAAATCTTCCTGTGACATAGCTTTTCTTTACAGCATTGGGGTGAATCCTCTTGCTTTCCTCCCACAAATTATCCTAGGGAAGGCAAAGGGATTAGTCACAGGCAGGAAAAAAGAGCATTAGAAGCTGTATGTACACAAAATATTTCTCAAAAATAGTTCTCTCTAGACAATAAATCAGTCTTTCAGTAGCACTCACAAGTGGCTTAGAGCTTCTAGCTCTTGGTTAGAAACAGCTAAAAAACATTACATAGAAATGTTAAAAATATATACACCTTTTAGTGGGCATGCATTACTAGAGTTTGGGATCACAATCAAGCCTATCTACTTAAGGGCTTTAATTGTATCCCTCCTTGGAAATGCTGCCTCTCTTGCTCACCACAAGCGAGCACAGCTGTAAATCTTGCAAAAGAAATGTGAAGTCTAAGTGCCCATTGCCCAGCAAGAGGGAAGCTCAGGAGAAGCCAGGAAGAAGAGTGACCTTACCTCACTGAGTTGGCATTTGAGTTGACACAAAATAACAACTTTTTTGAGGGAGGGAAAAAAAAGCCCCTAACATGTTGTTTCATCAGCTGAGACAACAAAGTGATTTATGACGAATTATTTGCTCAACACACTCCCCCTTGGGAAGACCTCAGCTCTCACCTATGGCTACTTCTTTTCCTCCATAGACTTCCAGTTCTTCTGAAAGTTCCTTCTGTGCTCTTTCCTTCCTCCCATTCCCTCCCAGTCTTTGCAACAGCCTGTGATGGGTAAAGGACAGAGGCTCTTGCAGAACCAGCCATGTGTTGACTGAGGTGCTGGGACAGGGTGGGACAGAAGTAGGGACAGACCCTACTTTTTCCTTTACTCTGGCATTAAATAATCCTTCTGTATTAAACAATTGATTTCCATGCTACTTGTAGCAAGCTGACACAACATTACTCTTATTTTGTCAATTTTGGTTAAAATTAGCTTCAAGTTCAAAAGTTAGAAGATTAGGAGTCAGATAAATCTTGTTTGTGGTTCTGTTGTTTTATTTTTCATTGAGGTTTTGTTTGGTTGGTTGTTGGTCAGAAAAAAAAAAAACCAAACAAATGAAGCACAGATATTAAACATCTTGCCAGCATTTCTAATTTCTATGCTTTAGAAGTCAGAGTCATGAAAAACTTGGCTATTCTGCTCTCTGCCTACTCCATCAGAGACCTCTTACTGATCAGTTACTTGATTTTTCAGCCCCATTTGATAAACTCTCATTTCTGTACTCTGCAAGGTTTCCTTGAAACTAAATCAGTCATGCATGGAGCTTTCTGTGTTTTAATTAAATCCTGAAATCATCAATCATTTCAATCTTATGACTTGAAAAAAAAAGATGTATTTATTTCCAATGGAAAAAATATCCAGATCCTACAGCATTTGAAAATGAGATAAAAATACCTTTAAGGCAAATAAAAATGTATCAATTACCACGTTCTAATAATATACATATTTGGGCCCCATCTCTTTCTTCTGCATTAAAGTATTAGGTCAGCAGTTTGATACAATAAATTATTACTGATATGCAATAACCTTAGCTGTTCAACCCAAAACTCAAAGAAAACCAGAAAGTGCAAAGGAAGGAGGCCCAACATTGAAATTACAGGCAAGATCCAGAGGACATTTAATTTAGGGCCCTTGAATTATGCAAAGAGCTTAGGTACAGGTTCAACTTCAAATGTATGATTAGTCATGGAGCTAAGAAAATAATTTCAGCAGACTCATCTAATTTGTTTGTTTACTTCCACAGCCCTTATCATGCTGCATCTTTTAATATTCACATAGCCTAATGATTAGTGGGTTTAATCCTAAAAATACTATATGAAAAAAAGGAGGAACAACTGTATTCACTTCATAGTAGGGAAGGTATGATTTAAACCTGTGTGTTTAAGGGTTTGTAGGGTCAGGTCTAAACTAACTACACATGAAGTATACAGCCAGGTGAGCAGCAGCACCAGCAGCTCAAACAGCACCACAACACCAAGTCTAGAGGACGGAACAGGACACCAATATTAAGAAATATATTTTTTTTTTAAAAAAAAAGAAGTTAGCACAGAATGATATGTGGTGAAATGTAAATTTTGCACTTCTTTAAGGTGCCTCCCATTAGGCATTATAGAATCAATTCTCTCTACCAAATACCAGCCCCTAAAAGCACATGAAATCTTAGGGATGGTGGTGTGTCCACCATAACAGAGAAACATAAACACAGAGAAACACTTCAAAGAGTTGCAGAAGAACAACATCAACAGAATTGTCTGTAAGAGGGCACACGCATCTGACTTCACAGCACTGATACTCTGCAACATAAAGTAGTTGTGTAGATGTATGGGCTATGTTCATCACTACCTAAAAAATATTAATACAAATTTGACCTGGATCAGGTATGAGCACTCAGAATTTCTCCTGAATTCAGCAGAGTGCACAATAACCTGTTTTATCCCAGTTACTTATTTTTAATGCCGGCTGTGCAAACACACTGTGCTTTAAGAAGTTAAAGCAGCGGCTAAAGCTGTACCTGGTCCCACATTTCACTCCACAAACCTTCAAAGAGAATTTTATCCCGTTTGGAGCAGGTGATCGAGTTCCGACTGCTCCAGAACTGGATGCTGAGAGGCCGCAGCACCCTGAGCGCCGGTCCCGCACCCGCCCGAAGGGACGAGAGCCGGGCAGAGATGCTGAACTTCGCCCAGCGATGGGGAGCGCAGGGATGCTTCCCGGGGCCGGGGGGCACCGGCAGCCGAGGACGGGGACGGGGCAGCCCAGCGAGCCCCGCGGTGCGGGGCCGCTCTTACCTTGGAGCCCTTGCCGGAGCAGCGGACGTGGTTGCTCACCCCGGCGGTCTGGTTCATGCTGCGGCCGGCGGGCGGGATGCGAAGTTGGGCTTCGGGCACGACTCCCCGAGGAGCGGCGGAGGGGGGACGGCAGCAGGCAGGCCAGGACGGGCTGTGCCCGCAGCGGGATTGTCACCCCGCACCGGGATTGCCACCCGCACCGGGATTGTCACCCGGCACCGGGATTGGCACCCGCACCGGGATTGCCACCCCGCACCGGGATTGGCACCCGCACCGGGATTGCCACCCCTCACCGGGATTGGCACCCGCACCGGGATTGCCACCCCGCACCGGGATTGCCACCCCGCACCGCGACTCTGTCCCCGTCCGCCGGGGTCTGCGCGCTGCCGGCTCTCCCGGCTTGCCGGCTCCAAACCAAAACCCGAAACACCCCCCCCGGCCCCGCTTTCCTCCCCCGCCCTCCAAGGCAGAGGCGAGGCGAGCCCGGCTCTGCCCGCCCCCCGCCCTCCGAGGCTCCGCGGCAGCGGGGAGGGCTCGCCCGGCTGCGCCCGGCCCCGCTCCGCGCCCGCGGGACGCTCCGTGCCCGGCATCCCCCGGCACCGCGCACTCCTCCGGCATCGCTTCATTGAATCCCCACCCGCGGCGTGGGCAGCGGGAAATCGCGGTAAAGACGCCGCGGGTTCCCGCAGAGATGGGGTTTGACCCGCTGGTGCTCCGGGGAGCGAGTCCAGCTCTTTACAGGGAAAGAAATGCTGGGCAGATGTTTCCTTACGACTAAGCTGAAGGATTTGGGTCCTACTTTTTTGAGTGATTCCTTTTCCAGGTGTGCTAGATTTCACGGGTTTGGGTTTTTTGCTGTTTTTTGTTTTGGTGAAATAAGAGCTGCACAAGCAACTCTGTTTTGCTGGTAAAAATTTGATACATAAAATATCCATGTTTGGGATATCACTATTGGGATAGTCTTCCTATCACTGGTCCACCCCTCCACTTCAGCCCACAAGGTCAGACATCAACTCCTCTTTTATTGCAAAACTCAGTTCTCAGAGTAGCAAAAGAAAAAAAAACAACAAAACCCCCAACATATCATATGTTCGAGTAAGAAGATCTGGATAGCCAAGGCTAAAAGGATCCACACTTCATCCTATCAAATCAGGGTTTCTTTTGTCTTGGGATTAATCTATCCAAATATATTGCTTCAAGTATTTTTAAGTTCCTATAGCATACCTTAAAACCTTTAAATAAATAAAACCTTTTCTGGATGTTGCAGAAAGAACAGAAATAGTTGCTTGTCTTGCCCCAGAGCCCATGCTGCTTTGGAGAAGCCCAGCTCCTTCTTTTGTGAAGGGCAAATAACCCACCTTTAACTGGCTGCATCTTCTAGTCATGCAGCTAAAATAGATATAAGGAGTCCACCATGGAGGTTGACAGCAGAACAAAGTGTAGTTAAAAGGTAAATTTAGTTAGAGGCGCTTGGTTTCAGCTCGGGGGCAGGAGAGAGGACCCAGTGTGGTCAAACATCCCCCCCTGTCAGAGAGCACATTGGTTTTGAGATGAGAGTGGCCATCTAAGGACTGGTTTTATCAGAGAAACAAGTCCCTCTGGGCACAAAACACCTTATCAGGGTCAGTCTTTCCTCCTCAGGCATCTATCCTGTTGTAGTGACCACACTCTGCTCCTTAATCCTGCACTGTCAGCTCCTCCTTAGCTCAGAGTTCTGCCAATGAGTCCCCTCAGGGACAAGTGTCATACCAATCTCCGTGGGCAGTGAGTGCTGGCACCCTGGCTGCTCTATCATGCTCAGCCCCAAACACCACATTATCACTATTCCCTGCTACAGCTCTATGATGGCTTTTACTCTTTTACACTAATTAAGATCTGAAGTTTCCTACTCTGTCCGCTCCGTTCAAGTGCTTTGGTTTTCATACCTTCCCAAGGAAAATGCCTGCTAATAAATCCAATTATAGACTTAGAGTTGCATATTTGATGGGGCGTGGCATCATTATGCTCTCTCAGCATGATTTGTTACACAGAGACATGCAGAAGTCCCTGGACTTATTTGCAATTGTATAAGTGAGCAGAAGAAACTTGGGAAAAATAAAAAAGATAGGCAAGTGTCGGAATCTGAGGTATTGATGATTCTGAGATTGTAGAAAGTCTCTGTCTTTCTGCCCCGTTGCCAAAGAAGAAGCCATAATTCGTCTGTGCTGGTTTCAAGGTTGTTTATTCTGTTTATCTCTAACATGTTCTGCTGCCCTGCCGCAGCTCTGTCCTGCAGGGCAGCGTGTGGGGCTCTGCCCTCAGTGGGATGTTACAAACATTAAATACCAGAAACTACCTGTGCTGGATTTACAATAACGTGCCAATATCTGTCACCTACGTTGAATAGTGTGTCCCCAGCCTAAACCAACAGAAAAATGCCAACACTACATTGAAACATGGAGGGCATGAAGAAGGAGAAAAAGGACAAGACACACCCAATTTCCTCCATCTTGTCCCCTTTGGACCCCTAATCTAGAATCCTAACATTTTACTTTTGCACCCGTGCCACACTTAATTATTACTCATATCAAACACTCAGAGCTTGTAATTCATCCTGTAAGATTGAAAACTCTTTTCCATGGACAGAGATCACAGACAGTGTCTCTGGGGGCTCTGTCCAGGGGGGTTCCTGACCCCTGCCAGGGTCCCAGACCTTCCAGGGCAGCCAGAGGGAAACTCTGGATTCCCACAGGCAAGCAAAACTGCCCAAGGAGATTTCAAATCCATGGCAAACCCTTCTGGCTACTATATGGAACAGGCGAAAAATCTGTACTCTTTTCTGTCTTTCTTGCACAAAGAATATTTTGCATTATACAGATGGATCACAAGAGAGTTTTCCCATCGGGTTTATCAGTTTTGTCCTGAAGCAAAGCAGAAGATCCCACTCCACTCCTCATTTCTGAGCAGGCCTCTCTCCATTCTGTAACCAGTCAGAGCAGGCAGGGAGTGCCTATTTTCACCATAGGACACATTTTGTCTTATTCCTGGCAAAAGAGATACAAGGAAAGTCTCCCGGTCTCTCCCACTTTTCAACTTGATGCCTATCCCACTCATGGGCATCTCCGTTCTCACCTAAAAGCAAAACAAAGCTTATGGCACTGAACTTGCCTTCTCCATAGAAAAGAGCAATTTCCAACTGAGATATCAGGGACTGTTCACAGAAAAAGGCTTTTGCTTCCAAAAATGTGAGCAAGCATGTTGATGTTTAGTAGCTCTTGAAGGGAGACTACTGAATGCATGGTGGAAGTGCAGTCTTTGAAATTTGGGAGAAACTGATTCCATTTCAAACTCTGCAAAGGCCTCCCTACATAATCCTGGGAGAAAAAAAATCAACACCATCCTTCTTTGCCCATCCCACCTCTGCATATCTACTTCCAACTTCCCTAAGGCAGGACATCCCTGGGCAAGCCTAGAGTGTCCACCATCATTTTGGCCCTTGTTTCAGTGAAGTCCCCTAACTTCTGTAGAAAACCAACACTGAAATCATTACAGCCTATTATTTTTTAAGCTGGAATGCTTTATTTGCCTAGAAAAGAACAGACAATGCCACAAACAGCACAGAGTTTTCCAGTGCTTGTGAGAAAAGTAAGTGATTTATAGATTAGTATTCGTAGACTGTTTAGTGAAGTGTGAAGGAACAACAATATACTGTCATATAAGCTGTAGCATATAAACATCCCTTGGCATTTTACACTTTGAAAAGGATTATACATAAGCTTGGCTGAGAAGAGTATTAAAAAGGAATTTCAGTCATACTTTTTGGGAACATTTAGTAATCTGCCTTTGGAGCTGAGCTAAAGCTATGCAAAATGAATGCAAGGAAATCCATGCAATCATGACATAAGACTTAGAAACAAAACAAAATTTTAAAGCCAAAGTTATGCCACAGAATTTAATAATGTGTAGAGGACTTTCTGAGTTCTTCGAATTCATACTTTGCAGATGAAATCTATAAAGCTGAGTGAAAATCAAAACTGAAATCCAGTTTTACAAATATATCCTGACTACAACAGCTGAGTCTTTTGAAGAAAGTGTCACAAAACTCAAAGAAAAAACACAGGACTTCCAAGACTGCTACATGAATCTAGTTTCAAGTTCCAGGTTAGATTTAGATGAGGACCTTTGAAATATTTCTTAATGTTTTAAGTTCTTCCCAGGAGCCTGTTTTGATTGAAATTTGAGCTGTCTGGGACATGGTAACACTGAACTCCAGGGGTTTTGAGGTTTTCTCAATAACATGGCAAAGACAGAACCCTCCTGATTTCCTTCTCCAATATTTTCAGCAGGAAGCTGACTGAAATTAGTCCAACACCTCACCACACTCAGTAACTTTAGACATCACTTGTAACCAGAAAAGCACATCCATTTTGTACAGGTCAAAGCCACAGTACAGAGACACAGAAACTGAAATGTGAACTGGCACTTGTGAAGAGTTCAAAGTACTGCAGAAACCACCAAGGTTCACCTTGCTCCCCACCTCAAAAGAGAAATGTGGTTGAAAGGCTGGTTTAAGGAAAGCAGAAAGATGAGCAGTCAACATGCAGTGAGGGCAGAGAAATTGAGAGCATGGGAGACAAGGAGGATGTGAAAATTGAGACCATGGAGTGCTAAAGAACACAATTCCAAAAATCAATGCAATGATGGATCAGGAATGAATGCAAAAAGCACAGCACGGGAAGGCTATAATTAGATGCTTTAGTCATAGCCAGGAGCCTGACTGAGCTTTTTGAATCCACTCAAGTGGACAGAGTTAGTGCAGAGTTGGGTTTGATTGTTAGAGATCTTCTCATGATCTTCTCAGGCTCACGGGAGCTTTCAGTCTCCACTACAGCAATATGGGTAAAAGCCCACCAGTGCACACAGGGTTTGCTCAAATTATCTTCTAACTATGGAAATATTATTGAATAATTATGGAACAACTATGGAATAACTATAGATAACTATGGAATAACTATGGATACCTGCAGATAAGAGCGTCTCTGACTGCAGCTGTGCTTCTGGGAGTGGCATGGACCCAGCAAACCTCTGAAAGCAGGAATGACCCCAGCAGCACTTGGACATGTGCTGCCCACACTGTGTTCTGTGGCTCTGCTGTGGAGCTGCAAAGAGGCAGTCTCCATTCCCACTTTCCTTTCATTGCTACCACAGTGGAGGTTTAATCAAAGATTAGGTATTGATGGGGAAAATGTCAGTGCAGAGTAACACTGATGGGAGCATGAAACCTCCCCAGAACAAAGACACCTCTATAGACTTCCAGATTTGTCAACAGGCAGGGAAAAAGAGGTGTTTTGAGTGCCCCAAAACACTCAAAGAAGATCATGAGGACAAATCTTTGCTCAGCAGACCCTATCATGACATATCTATGCTGACTCTAAGAGGGAGAATACCCACCCAAGCTGCTGCTGCTAGCACAGAGCCCAGCTTGGGGCAGTATTTACTCCCCAAGAAGGATGAATTTCAGTTCTGTGCATTCAAAGTCAGATCATGGCATCTCTGCAGCCCCCTGCAGCCTGCAGGCCTGACTGGTGGCAAAATTGTCCCTGAAAGAAGTTGAGCCAGTGAGGATCTCAGAAGGGTGTGAGCACTAAAGATTCCACACTTTTCTGGTCTTGGTTCTCTCAGTGTACTCACATCAGCTCTCATCTCAACCAAGTCCATCCTGCCTCCTCAGTTACAGTGTCCAAATGTTTTTTTACCTGGCCTGTTTTTCCCCCAAGATGTGATGTCAAAAGAGAGCTTAAAAAGCAAAAACCAATTAATTTTATAATGCTGGAATCCTCTGCTCTCCCACAATATTCCTTCTGCCTTCCCTGCCTGCCTATCTCATCCCACTGTCATAATTCATGAGCAAGTGGCTTCTCAAACACTGGAGCACAAGCATGGAATGTGGGATCCAAGCTTTGCTTCTGGCTCAGCTGCTGATCCACCCTCAGCTCCCTGGATCATCCACATTTTCTTCTGCAGGTCAGCAAAGCAGCTGCTCTAACACCCTTGGGGCACAAACAACCTGCTAGATTTGGTAAAGGAGTTTAGTGGAAGCAAAACACCCAAGTTAATTAGAAAACAGCCAACCTCAGTTTTATATTTTGTAGGTCCCACAGGCATTAAATTCACTGAGTACCAGAAAGCCCCAGCTGAGGTACTAAACCTCCATCCCTTGAAAGTTTTGATCTTTTTGGCTTATGAGGCCAGAGAACATATGTCCAGGGTGAACATCTACAGTTTTAGTTCCTTGGGCTTTTTTCTTTTTAGCATCTCTGGGGTTTGTTCCTGCTTCTGAAACTACATTTTACTTTATTCTATGCAGCTGCTGGATAAGCAGTTCTTTGGCCAGATGCATGAACACTCCCAGGTGAATGCTGTAACTATTAGGAATATTTTAAGCATGGCATTATTAAGCAATAATTTACTCATTCCATTTAGTCTATGATGTCTCCTTATCGAGGAATGTTATTCATCAGTACCACTCTAGCTCTCACTCTAATTTATTTATACTTAATGGCCTTTCAAAGACATCCCTTCACATTACTTTCAGGCACCAGAATATATATGGGATATTAAATCACATCATGATACATGACAAGTTACAAAAATATTGCATAATTTATATATATTATAAACATAAGAAAAATCATCCAATAAACCCTGCCATCAAATGTTCTTCAGGCTAGATTAAGGCTACAAGAGCCCTTTTAATATAATAAATAAAAGAGAAATAATTTTATTCAAATCTCACCTTTGTAGAAGAAGCAAGCTGTGTGAGGCAGATGAAAGATTGGTATATCTGCACTGAAAATGAAGGACATCAATCTAGCTAAAGCTCACCTGCATTTGAATGAGGGGTTTTGGCAGTGGTGCCATAATCCTGCTGACCATGACACAGTGAAACATTTTGGCCATGCCTGGGTTGGGTAACATGTTCAAAGAATCTCTGACTCTTGCACTGGTCGCCACTTACATGTTTTGAAAGTTAAGGTCACTTCTGACAGCTGCTAAACAATGCACAAAGTCTGTACTAATTAAAAAACCCAAATGTTTATTAGATACTACATAAGTTTGTCTTTATAGATCTTTTATTTTGTGACATCTTTGAAAAAGAAAAATAAAAATTGAAAAACATTGAATAAAAAAAACCAACTAAAATTTTAAGATCCACAATAACTCATTAAGAATAAAGGAAGTGTAGGTGGAATGGCTGTCTCAGAGTTGCTCATAGGAGCAGTAATCAAAGCCCATTTCCCTGGACTTCTCAGTTGCTCTTGACCTGTCATGCTACAGGACAGTTGTCTTTTGGAAAAGCACTAAAAACCCAGCGGGGTTTTTATGGGGTCTGCAGTTCCTCAGTGGATCATGGACATCAGAGAAGCACAAGGAGACTTGGATCCACCAAATAAGAATTTTTATAAGAGATAACAATATTTTGAAATCAAAACATTAAAACTGTTCAGCAAAAAATATTAAACTCTTCCACCAGTGGTTAAGAAAACCATTGGGGTTTTTTTTTGAGGAGGTGATGCAATCCACACTGTCCTTCCTGGGATGAAAGCACAGTATATCTCAATGGGAAATTTTGATGGAAAATTCCAAGGCAGGCTTATTTTTAATTTTTGTTCTGTGTGAACTACTTCTTAGTGTGAAGGATGTGCAACACAGACATGCAGTATCCCCGAGGCAACTAAAGCACTTGCTTAGATGGAAGAGGAACAGTAAAAAGATGTTTTAAGGCAAGATTCTTGAAACTAGATCAGTTCTTCTGAATGCTTCAGTTACTGGACAACAAGTCCAAAAGACCTTCCTAATTTTCACAAAGTGCTGAGCTGTAAGCTTTCACTCCCTAAAATCAGGTGCTTTTAAGACTTGCATTAAACTCCTGAAGAGTTCATGTAGCAGCTTCTGAGTTCTGAATTTCATTTTTAGCTGTTTATTTGGTCAGCTTGGAGAGGAAATCAAGATAAAAGATGAGAAACCTATGTCCCTCCAGTGTGCACTGCCCTGTGCCACAGTCCCCCAGCAGGTAATCAGCCCCACACACCTCTGACTGGGCAGTCCCTTCTGGCTTGAAGGGACTTTGCCCTCCCTTTACCTTCCTGTTCTTGACAAGGAAGAGAAAGTTAAAAAAACTAAGTGATTCAAAAACATTTTCTACTCCAAACTTTAAGACAATACACTTTTCTGCAAAATATTCTCTTTTAACTACATCCATGTAATGTATTTAATGGTTGACTGCCCATTTGTTAGGGACAATCACAAACCCCCTGTTCACTCTGTGTAAAGACTGCCTGTCGTCTTCCAAGACCCACTGTTCAAACCTCAATCTTTTACAAGCCAAAAAAAAAAAAGGTAATTTGATGTTGAAATAAACTCCAGTGTTTGAAAACCACAGTCAGGTATGTAGAAACACAAATAAGCTGATAAAGGTGACATTAAATAGTAAGAGCTGCACAGAAACAATCAATCTGTGTTCCTTTTTTGTGGTACCTCTCCAGTGATGCTGGGTTGATCAGGGAGATGGTAAGAGGCAAGCTGGGGTGAAATATCCATGATCCCTCATTTCATTACTTTGGAACAACACAAATCATTGGCTGAAGCCTTGGGCTGGGACCCCACATTGGATTCCTGTTCCCATCTTGGCCACCACAAGGTCTGAAGAAGTCAAAGAGCCTAAAAACACAATTCTGGAGAGCTCTGTAGAAGACACATGAATTAACATGGCACTGAAATTCTCAAATTGTCACACAAGGTTTGGAATGATTGCCCAGGAATTCACCTCATCTTCCATCCTACCACTTCTCAAGCATTTTAACTTCCTTGCAATAAACAGCCCCAACACAGGAAGTACTCAGAGATGCACATTAAAAAACAAGGAGTAAATGAGCTACATTAATTTTGTACATAAAGATTTTTTAGGTTTTCTTTACCCCTTCAGCAGCAGGGCACCAGAGGACAGGGTTTAGCCTTGAATGCTCAGTTTGGGGCAAGTTTGGTTTATCACCTGGACAAAGCAGCCAGCAGAGTAGGATTGGTGGCTCTGCAACACAAGATGGGATCAGGAATCCTCTAAAACAGGACTGCAGCTCCTGCTCTGTATTGTGAGGCCAAATTTGTTCACAAAGGTGGACTCTGAAAGGCAGCTGAAGATGACAATTTCACATCAGCCACAAAATTTTTTACATTCTCAGGTTCATTTCTTACAAAACCTTCTGCAGCTCCAGAAGGGCTGGACTCAGAAGAGTTCAAGCACAGGTTTTGGCACCAAGACAGCTTTTTATACACTGAACAAAACACCTTTATGTATCTTATAGATCCCAATGATTTTAGCAGCATATTAGTTACTGCCTGAATTTAGATTAAATGGGGCTCTGAACATGCTCTCCTTCATCTCATCCTCAGAGCTCTTTGTTCAGACTCATCTAAGTCTGTTTTCCTGGATCCTCCCCTTCTCTGCTCTTCAGCTGCCATCTCATCCCACCTGTGAGCAGAGAGTTACAACAGGTCAGAAAGTTACAAGTGGTCATCCAACCCAACCAGCTTCAGGTAAAGTCCTGATGGTTGGGTCAGGTCTATGAACCACCTAAAAACTGTGGCTGTAATTAAACCTTAGATGGTGCCTTAGGTCAGCCTTTCCATCAGTACAATCTGGTGGCATTTTCAGGCCCCCCAGATTAAGTCTGGGTTAATAGTGCCTGTAAAGCCTCCTGCCAAGGGATATCAGACATGTACAAAATCTATTAGATCTGAAAGTACCCTGGTAGCACAAATCCTGAAAATACACATTAGAACATATTCTATTGAAAAGGGCATTCCAGCCTCTACATCTGTTATGGTTTAGCTATGGCTTACTTTCTGCTTATTTTAGGGGGTTTTTGGGGTTTTTTTTCTTTTTTTTATTGTTGTTGGGTTTTTTTTTTTTGTTGTTGTTGTTGTTAAGGCAGGCACTATTATCTCTCTAGGAGTATTCATTGTGACATTGCAAGGGAACAAATTTTAGTTGCCAGGGAAGACAAAATGGCATATCCCACAGCAAATACATTCAGGAAAATTAATAGACAGCAGGAGAAAACCTTTGAGATGACAGATTCTCCCTGCATCAAGGGCAGCAAATGAAGCAATCATTGCTATAGCAGTTACCAGAAAAACTAGTAGTGTTGCTGTGCAGGTGTAAGTGCCTTTTCTTCTTATTTTTTTTCCCTCCTGCATGCTGTTTCTGATGTCTTTATCAAACCATTTACAGAAATAAGTTTTTCTATAGGGACTTCTAAATAAAAGTGAAAATCACATAGGAGCCTAGAGAAAACTTGGCAAGAAGGTGCTTGTTAACTTAAATGGATCAATATTTAACAGGCAGTTACTTTGAAGCACAGAATGTGTCTAGGCTCTCCCTCCATCTCCATGTGAGAGATCAATGAGGAATAATTTGCACTATGGTGATGACACAGTCAAATCCCAGCCAGCAACTCAACACCACACAGCCACTTTCTTACTCCCTCAGGAGAGTGATGGGAGAGAGAATTGGAAGAGTAACAGTGAGGAAACTTGTGAGATGAGAAAAATACAGTTTAATAGACCAGAAATAGAAAGGGTAATAATAATAATAGTAAAAAAGTAAAAGAGTTAGAATATACAAAGCAAGTAAGATCACCACTCAACAGTTGCCATCATGGGCAGAACAGACTTGACTTGGGGAAATTAATTGGTTACCAGTCAAAGAGAATAGGATAATGAGAAATAAAAATTACATCCTAAAACACTTTCCCCCACACCCCTCCCTTTTTCCTGGGTTTAACTTTAGTCCCAAATTCTCTGCCTTTTCCCCCACATGTTACAAGGGCACAGGGAAAGGGGGTTATGGTCACCTCACAATGTCTCTGGTCCCCTCTACCAAAATCCAGTGCAGTTACCAGCACTATTCTCACACTGAATCCAAAACTCAACACTGTGCCAGCCATTAGGAGGAAAATTACCTCTATCCCAGCCAAAACCAGAACAGTATCCACCCCTTATTCTATGCTGTGATGTCTTGCACAGGTCTGACATTTTCCAGTTCATCCCAATTAATCACAATCACCTTTCCTGTCTTTTGATATAGAAACAGTGTTGGATTGTTGCAGGCTGGTTCCATCACCACTGTGTTTGTCTGGTTCTATCACCAAAATTCATAAGTGATGTTTTAGGTGATTTTACTGCAGTAATGTTGATACATCAACCCAGAACACAACACTATACCTGCTAGAAGAAAGAAAACTAACTCTTTCCTAGTTGAAATAAGGACAGATGCTTTATGGGAACCCCATCCTAAAGACTTCATCAATAAGATGAAAAAGTCTGCAATACGAGCAGGCACTACCTAATTCTAAATAATATTGAAGGAATACTATCCAGACTTTTAAACCAAAAAACACTGTGGCTTTTGTACCTAAAGCTTTAAAACCTCTTAGGGGTTGTAGCCTGTGTTAATTACAGCCTTTCTAGGGAGGGGAGGGGGAAATTAAGTTGATCTTTTTAGTGATGAGTTATCCAAAATGAAAAAAATACAAAAGAATCGACTGAAGCATTACAGTCAAGCCCAACATATTTAGCTGGCACTGCACATGGGAGGTTCCATAACAACACATATTCAATGTACACAGACAATCTGACAAGTAAATTAAGCCCCTGGAGTGCTCTTGGTGACCTGCTACATTTAGAATGAATCAGTGCAGGACTGACTGGGAGGTATGCTATTAAGATATTGCAAATATAAAACTTCTATTTTCTTCATTAAAAGTTAGAAACAGCACCCAGCACTGGCAGTCTCTGAAAGTACAGGTTTGCTTATTGCAAAAGACCTTCATTCCAGTTGCTGTTTTAAAGTCACTGGGTCTGGATTCAGGTTCTTCTCAGGAAAATTTCTGGCAAGGGCCACCTCAGGATGGGTCTATGGGTGGTAAAAGGCAGAGGAAGGGTCAGGATTGCTATGCCTCACCCAGAGCAGATGGGATCTCACAATATCCAGATGCTGAAAGTGCTCAGCTGAATCAGCAGAGTGCCCAGCTCACCTGAGTTATATGGACTCATATAACTCATATATATAACATATTACAAATATATATAGTCCAGAGAAGGCAGAGGAGTGCTGAAGACTCTCTAAAGTAGGAAAGATTGTACCTAGTAAGGTCTTTCGGTGAACTCTGCTTGGCTGTGGTGATGTTGACAGATTGTTGTAGCCCTGGGTTTGCTATGGGATCACAACTCTCCCTGAAGAACTGCAAGAACAGAAAAGGAGTATATTAGAAGTGACTCAGCCATAAATTCCTTTAGTGTTACAATCAGCAACACAACTGCTCTTGCTTTTTATTCTAAGGCATTGACTGCAATAAAAGAAAACACCCATTTGAGTGCCACACCCTCAAGTTCATGGAAACAGAGAACCTAAACTAAGCATTAGAAATTGTCAAAAACATGCCACAATGAAACATAAAAATGCTGAAACAAAAAAAAAAGTGATGCCCACTAAAAAAAAAAAAAAAAACAAACCAAAAAAAACCAAAAAAAAACCACCAGAAAACAACCAAACCCAAACAAAAGCCCCCCAAAAGTCTCAAATATGAATCTACAGCCAGATTATGCTTTTTTCTTTCCCTTGTTTGTAAGTTGTTTTTTTTTTTATTTTCTCTCATACCATACAGCACAACCAAGATAGAAAACTCATTAGTGGAAAAAAAATATGGGGGAATTCAGGTGAAAGACACCATAAACATTAAAAAAATGGGAACTGGGCTTTTAGGAAAGGAGTTTTCTGTTCTCCAGAATAGGACCAGGCTCAGCTGAAGCATTTCTGCTGCTGGTATGTTTGCAACAGTTGTGCTTGACTTAAGTTCTCCAGTACAATTTGGCTTAATGCTGCATGCCTTTCCTCAATAAGGAACTGGTACAGTCTTGATCTTTCTTCTCCAAGGCCAGCTATTTACATGAATCCCATAATAATTCTGAGACTCTTAATTCTCCATCCAATCTGCTTAAAAATGCCCAGTTCCTGTAGAAAGTTTTTGAGATAAACAGATCAATGTATACTCATTAACAGAGACATTCACAGCACAATCACGTCTATCTATATCTATATTTATATTTTTATCTACATATTTCGCAAACTGAGTTGAAGGATCAACCACACGTCTGCCAGTACCTATTTAATTTCTTCTGAAGGTGCTAATTCCAGATGGATGATAATGATGATGTAGATTTATTGTCAGTCTACAAGTGGGTGATCCTAATTTTAGCCCATTAAGCTCTTACTTGTTCTCCTCATGACAAAGTCCAACCCATTTTGATCTCCAGAGACTAATCAAAGCTTTTATTCTTACTGAGTTATACCTTTGTAATTGTGGACTGGGTTAGAAAATGTGAACTGCAGTTTGTCTTTGGCTAGTTTTCAAGTTTCATACTGAAACTATTTTTAATTTAGGTTTTAGACCTAAGCAGTTTTTAGCTGTCGTCTGTGACAGCTTAAGTGCAATGTCCAGCATTTCTGTGAATTCAGTAAGCTTGACTGAACAGGGAAGAATCTGTTGACTAAACAGGGAGTTCTTTATGCTGCAAAGGTTATTAGGATACAGAAAAGAAACTTAAACATATGTAGTAGCCTGATTTAGGTCAACTCAGGAAATCAGAAATTATGACTTAGAAGTGTCTCTGAATAGAAAAATAAATAGTAAAATACAGAGATTACAAAGATTCAGTCTTTTATTTCAGTCAGCAAAAAATTGAAATTCGAGACATTTTTCTTGAGGGGGCTTGCACCCTTTTAAGAAAAAAAAAAGAAAAAACCCCACTAAAACTCTAAACAGGTAGAAATGTATATTGTATAAATAAAACCACTGACTTTTGACTCTTTTTCAGCTTGTTTGATAAGAAGGTAATACCATTTTAGTGGAATGTCAAATAAGTGTGTTCTTTTTATAAGTTCTGGGAAGTGGAGGACTAGAATTTTATCCACTGTAATTCTGTTTTCTTCATGATTTTGATTTGATTTTTGATTCAGATTGATTTTGTCTGTAAAGGAGGTTTCCCTGGAATCTGATTCTGCCCGACTGAGTCGTTGTTCCAATTACCATGATATCTAGCTATGTTTCTTGCAAATTCCAATGTGTTTACACTCAAAAAGGTTTTTTCCCCTAGTTACAGAGGGAGACATACAAGGCTAGATCCAAAGAAAGCCTCAGCTCTCACTGATGCCCTCTCACTTCATCAGGGAGGTAAAGAATGAATTTGTTTCATTTGAATGCTAAAAGTCTCCAGATATTCCAGTTCTCAACGGAGGGAGCGTTAGGAGAACTGTCTGGAGAACATGGGGAAGGTTGTGTTTGCCCATCTGCCCCTCACACCCTGGGCTGATGGGCACTTTGTTGAGGCTGTCCTGCAGAAAACCACCTTCAGTTTTTGCATTCCTTTGAAATCTAGCCTGAACATGATCTCCATGTGGGTGCTGGTCGACAGCCAGTTGGATATGAGCCAGCAGTGTGCCTCGGTGGCCAAGAAGGCCAATGGCATCCTGGCCTGCATTAGGAATTGTGTGACCAGCAGGAGTAGGGAGGTGATTCTTCCCCTGTACTCAGTGCTGGTGAGACCACATCTTGAGTGCTGTGTCCAGTTCTGGGCCCCTCAGTTCAGGAAGGACATTGAGATGCTTGAGCACATCCAGAGGAGGGCAATGAGGCTGGAGAGGGACTTGGAACACAAGCCCTACGAGGGACGTTTGAGGGAGTTGGGGTTGTTTAGCCTGGAGAAGAGGAGGCTCAGAGGTGACCTTATTGATCTCTACAGCTCCTGAAGGGAGGTTGTAGACAGGTGGGGTTGGTCTCTTCCACCGGGCAGCAACTGGCAGAACAAGAGGACACAGTCTCAAGCTACGTCAGGGGAGGTACAGGTTGGATATTAGGAAAATAATTTTCACTGAAAGAATAATAAAACACTGGAATTGTCTTCCTAGGGAGGTGGTGGAATCACCATCTCTGCATGTGCTTAAAAAAAGACTGGACTTGGCACTTGGTGCTATAGTCTAGTTGTGGTGTTAGGGCAAAGGTTGGACTTGATGATCTTAGAGGTCTCTTCCAACCTCATTATTCTGTGATTCTGTGATTGTGTGATTCTGTGATTCTTTGATTCTGTGATTCCATCTTTCAGAAATGACCTGCTCCTTAACCCACTCCACCAGAACCTGGTGGTCCTGGGTCCAGCTTTGTTTTACTGCAGGTATTTTGGGTCCCTCTCCTACCCTGACGCCAAAGGTGAACCTGGGAAGTGTATGGGGTTCCTTTAGGGCAGGGAGGGCTGGAAACCAAGAGAGTCACTCTCATTTGCTCTTGTTGCAGCTTCTCCACAGCATTTGGATAAAGATCCTCTAAATCCAACAGCATGGTTCGAGCAGCTGTTGCTTTAGGCACTCTGGCAGTAGCTGAGGAGAGGCAGGAGGATGCTGGCTTGCCCACTATCTACAGTGAACACTAAGAGCTTTCATATTCTCCAAAGTGATTTGGGTCCTTTATGGTTACTGAATTATCCAACACAGGGTACTGAATTATCCACGTGTAGATATAAATATATGTGTGATACATTGTGGAAGCAGCTCTCTGACCACAGAGAGCAACATACAACTGTCCCAGGCATTGTCCTGGGAAAGGCTGTGAGAAGATCAGAAAAAAAAATGATAAACAATTCTTATCTTTACTTGTTACACGTGTTGTTGTGAACATGTAGGATGTGTTATAGAGATTTGTTTACCAAAGAATAATTTCTTATTTGACCAATGGTGATGGTGTTTAGATTCAAGGACCAGTTGGGTCCACCTGTATCATGACTATAAGTTTTTTCGTAAGTATAGTATAATAATGTGATTGATCAGCCTTCTGAGAATCATAGAGTCAATGCTAATTATCACCCCATCAGGGACACCATGTAACAACAATACATAATCCTGGTCCTGCTGCAGTATCCTTTGGAAGGCAGTATAGATTTCTGCTGTATTTCCCATGGAAAGAATAGAGTTTAGGAATTAATACTGACTGGAGGAAAGTGATGCATTAAGTGCCTGGACCATAGGGAGAGTGGGATTTAAGGAACACATCTGCCTGCTGATCTCTTACCAGCTGGCACAAACACTTTCCTCCTTGGGTTGTGAAATCCCTTCTGAGATACTGCATGGGACACTGAGGTGATGCCAGGCCATTTAGCAGGGCAAGGGACAAGTATTCAGATCCTCCATGGGCCAAGTGGGCCTGGGAGACTGTTAGACTTCTCCAGCCTCTCCAGAGGAAGAAGATGGGCATGGTCAGCTGGTCAGCTGGACTGTCCCTGTTCAAGCTCTGTAAAGAAATCAGCGCAAGAGGCAATACAAACTTTCCAAAGGCAACTATATTAATAAAGGACACATCAATATTTGTTTAGCTCAATATCATCTATAATTAATACAGATATACAAAACCATATCAGGATAGTGCTGACTCCAGGAACTCATACAAACATGTTCATGATGACTGTTATAGCTATGTTATGTCATGTTATACGTGGCCATGAAAGTTGAGACTTTTTGCTGTCACCGTGCAGCTCTGCTTCATTTAAATTATGTTCATGCCTGTTATATACTAGAATTCCAAATATTATAATTGTATGTTACAGATTATTAATTTGCCTGCTAAAAAAAGTAACAGGAAAGAAAGAGGAAACTGTGTTACATTGAAAATCACTTTCCAGTCCTGTATGTTATGACTTAGCATAAAATGTATTTTATTCCCAATTAAACTATGTCAGGGCCTTGTTGCAGTGCTTCATTACCCATTCTCCACAAAGAGGCATGGCCCCATCAGTCTTGTGATGAGATGCCACCAAATAAGGTTATTATGCCAAGAAGCAATCTAGGGAGAAGCTATTATCTGGTTTTCTACAAAAGCAGTTCCTAGTTTTATTGGCTTGCATTACGTAGTAGAAATTGAATTTATATTGCAGAAATTGAACTGAGGAGAGTACAGTGAAACATGCATGCTACCCATTTTTCAGCCTAACTGTAGGATGTTAAACTTCCTTTAGAGAGAGAGCAGAGCTAATAGTCCAAGATCTTGAGGTGCGCAGTCAGCATCTCAGCTGAAGACAGTGGAAGGAGTCATGCAATTATGATAAAAAGGGTTATACAAAAGTCATGCTGAAATCTATTTCTCTCCTAAATATGGTAGAAAAAGCTACAGGCCAGAAAAGAGATTGCTATTCCTGCAGATAATTACAAGTGCCTTCACAAGATTTTATTTATAAGAACAACTATAGCCCTTGCATGTGTAAATCTTATAATTTATAAATGGAAGTTTACATTATTTGACTGCACAAGGATGAACCTCCATGTGCATAAATATGCCTTAGGGCCCAGCTTCAGATTAGAGAAATCTGGTCCTGCAAGCTCTGCAAAATTGAAAATTTGGCATCCAGATCTTGCTTTGAAGCATTGTGACTGAAATTTTGCCCATGGGTTGACATGGAATAAAACAAGGGCAAAATCTGTCTTACTGGAATTTTGTATTCATATCATTATTATTATTATGATAAAGAATTACTGTGATAATTTATTCTGAGAATTTAGAAAATGTGCTGAAATTCCAGCAGAGGATTCTGTAATGTCCACTCAACATCAGCAAGTATACAGATTTGAAGGCAGACTATAAAATAATGCACTGGGAATCTATTCTTTTGAGTTAGGCAGAAAAATATTCAATCACAGGTGTTTAAACATGAGTATTCACTTTCAAGTTTTCCAGAGAGGAAAGAAAATAAAGAGAAGGGAATGTGCATGGGAAAGGGTAAAGAACATTTGAAGCCTTTTTACCAATTTGGGATTGAGATTTGTTAGTAAAATAAACCAAATTTCATACTTCAAGATGAAACACACTCAGCAGTGTTGGGAAAGGAAAGAAAACCCCCTCATGTCTCTTTCATGAGGTTTTGCTGCTTAACAGCAGCTTTGGTTGCACTGCGATTATATTGTTCAGCCTTGTGTTTTGATCTGTGATGTAAAACCATGTTCCACAGAGAGTGTCACCATGTCCTGTGTTCTCTGCAGTTGTAGCCACTCACAACCTGTGCTCAGTGGAGTGCCTCAGTGTTTGTTAAGATAAATATGAGGCCAATGCCCATAAAGCCTCTGAGTGCTGAAATTCTTACCTTCCCCAGAAAGGCATTTTAAAAAGTGCGGTTTCAGGCTCATAAGAAAGAGAATAAGAAAATGAATGCAGCTTTTTTGGAGTAGCATGTCTGGAGAAACCTCTCTGGCTTCTTTCAGAAATACCACTATTCCAGTAGAACCCGTGGCCAGTATCACATAACAAGGAGCAGCAAGGTGCACTTATTTTTAACAGGTTTGAACCTCTGTCTGCCACCATGAAGCTTGTACTGAAAGGTTATGACAGCTCTCAGGCCCTTCTTTGGAGCTGTGTCTGAGCCCATCCTGAGGATTGTTTAAGGAAAAGTCAGCTCAAGACATCTCTCATCAGGCCATTGTGCTGGCAAGGCAGCAGACAGAGAGGGCAGAGGAGTGCTGAAGAGTCTCTAAGGTTGGAAAGATTGTACCCAGTGGGAGTGAGGTCTTTTGGTGAACCCTGCTTGGCTGTGGTGATGTTGACAGATTGTTGTAGCCCTGGGGATGCTAAAGGATCACAGCTCTCCCTGAAGAACTGCAGGAACAGAAAAGGAAAAACAGAGGGAAAGACACACATCCACTCCCAGACAGGCATCTAGAGATGGGAGGGAGGCACATCTGACTTCAAACTTCCTGAAGAAACTTAAAGGAGCCCCAGGTGAAGAAGGTTGTTCTTCAAAAGAACTGGCAGAGCAAAGGAGACAGAATGAAGGGATTCACTGGCTCAGATTACCCTGGCATTGGTCACTATTCTGGACACTGCAGGTTAAATCTCATTATAAGGGCATGTGGAAAGCAGCTCACTGCTTTGCACAGGCTGGCCAGGAGAGTAGAAGGTGGTATTGTAGGTGTAATTTTTATCCTGAAATTGCTGTGTCATGAAGATGCATTCTTATTCAGATTTGGGACCATGAAGGCCAAGGAGAACTGCAGTGGAACACTCTACCCCCGGCACTACACTTCAGCCCCTCCTCTGGCATGTGGATTTCAGGGCACACAGTCCAAGTCTTCCAAATCACCTTCCTAAGGGACCACAGGCAGGAAATGTCCACTGAGGTTACAGCTAGTGTAGCTGCAGGGCTGCACAGTCAAAACACAACAGTAGTAAGTCAAAATACTTCATCACAGCCAAACCATCTCTCCCTAGGAAGTCCTCTGGATGATACTAACCTTGAAGCTGACATCAGATTTACAGCTCAATTCTCTTGGGTAATGATGCTGATTACGTCCATACTAAAAGAGCAAAGCAAGTTCATTTCCTTCTCCTCTGCAGTGAGACTTCACTCAGGGCTGCCACAGGAAAGCCTATGACAGGTTCCTGAATTGCTTTTGACATTTGGCAGCTGCACAGCTCTTTGTAAAGGATAGAAATCCTCCACTGCTCCAGAGCAGCTGACAGCTGAAGAAAGATGATCAGCCAAATTCTTTGTTGTAGCCACTCTATATACCAAGATAAGTAGAGTGATTAAACTGATTTATAGCTCTTGGATACCTAACTGCTTTTCTCCCCCCATATAAGATCTGCAGAACAGGTACTCAATTGCTTAATGAAATGAAACAACCCCCCTTCTATTGACAGCAAAATTACTTAAATGTAAACAGAGGAATCCCAAAATGTTTGTTTAAGGTATATTCACCTTTCACACGTAGCTTGAGTCAAAAATCCTGGGACTCAGACTGAGTGGTTTTGTTGGGACAGGTATTTAGCATGGGACTTATCTGCCTAGCAGGAGGTAGCTACAGTGGAGTTATCTCTCTGTGAGTTACACTAAAGCCTCACTTTCTTGTCAGTGCAGAGCTCATCTGTCATTCAATGGACTCTAAGACATGATAATCTCACTGTAGAATAGACATCTAAAATATATCAGATGAATCATCTCCAAAAATGTGTAGCTCCCCACAATTTATCTAAATCTGCACTTGTAGCTAAGGTTGCCTGAGAACCAAGAAAACCAGGCACAGAGAAAATCCACTTAAATGATAAAGAAAATTCTCAAGTACCCTATCCATGCTGTTAGGCAGAGACCTTGCCCTGCTCTAAGCTCTTGCACTAATTGCTACCTTAACAGCTCCCACACTTAAATCAGAGGATCAGTGGTCACCAAGTGAGACATTTCAAACAGAAAGGGCAGGGACCAAGGCTCTTCTGACAGCTCCTGTTGGCTGTCACTAAACTATTCATTCCTTTTGATAACCAGGGGTAAGGAGGCTGCTGACAACGTTCAATAGCATTTGATTTAAAGCTGCAAAGCTCTTGTTTCTTGGTGTCCTGTCAGGAAATTTGACCACCAGCAAGGCTGGAAACAAGTGCTGCTGGCAAATGCTCTTGGCAGGGAGCATTCCCAACCAACACAGCTCAGCACAGCCCTTGAAGGAGCACACCTGAAGGAGATTGCTTGGGGCAATCCTGTTCAGGTACATTTGCACTGCCCTGCCTGTAAATCTGATGATGATCCTAAAGAGGCAAAAACTTTTAGGAGTAGTTGAGACACTGCTCAAGGTGGTGTCGTGAGCATTAACCAGGTCAGGACTCAGACTGAGGGCTGTGGTACAGGTTCCCAGGTATCTTGGGAATATGAAGGTACCAGCATACCTACTATAACTACATTATTTAGCATATAGCATCTGAGAGGTACCCAGATTGAGTAATTTCAGTGATTCAAATAGGAATATTCACTATTTTAAGTATATTTTAAAATATCTTCTCCTGCTGAGTCTTTATAACACATTCTGAGAAAAAAAAAAAAAAATGTGGTGTCTGAAGTAGTCCTTGGTGCTAATCTGCAGAATTTCTCCTCACATGTTTTGTCTCTTTTTTTAGGACAGCCAGACAGCTTTCTTTGGGAACAGCAATGCAGGCAACTATCACCATATACTGTGTGGGTTCCCTCTTTCTGCTCATCAAAGGAGCTGACAGCCTTACTGGAAAAGAAGCACAACATTGTACTTCACACATACAAAAAGAGGATTTGAAGGTTTTATTTAGGATCAGAATAAAAAAAACCATATAATCTTACATAGGAAAATTCAACAGAGAAACCTCAGAACAGTTTAAAACCTGGGACACTGGTGACCCACTTTCCCACTTGGGTCAGTGTACCATTCCTCCTTGGTTTCTACTCTGATTGCAAAGGAACTTGGACCATTGGGATATGGGCTGCTCCAAACAGAGTTTTATACCCTCTGTTTAAGAGCCAACATTTCTGCACTGGAAACATGTGTTTGACTAACCATTTTCTAGTGAGTTTTTTTCCTGGTATGATGTGAGGATGAATATTTTCATTACAGCAGCTGATTTGTGCACTATTCTGTTTTCCCTGAAAAAAGCAGTCAGCTTCCCCTTACAAAATATCAGATGATCACAAACATAATCCCACCATCCTTATGCAAATATTTTCACCATGATGTTGGTGGGAGTTGTAGGTGTGCAGAGCTGAACAGTTGTACCTGTAAAACATCTGTATTGCTAATGTGAGGATTGCTGTTCTGGGTTTCAACTTGTGTCTTCTGCTTTTAACTACTTGGTCTGCTCTCCCAGAGGGTATAATTTGGTTATTTACTCAGCTGGCATCAAAGATGTTCTTCTCCTGAAGTTTACGGTGCCAACTCTTAACAGAATTCCTGCCCTCCTGAAAAATGCATGTGTAAGAAAAAGCACTGCAGGGCAGTTGGCTCTTGGCTACCTGGGCTGTGGGTTTTCCATGCCAGAACTTCAGAGCTGACTCAGCTTTAACTGAGGAAGCACATGGAGATACAATTCCATTGTTTCCAGGGACAGAAATGAGGCCATTCATTTTTGGGCTGTGATAACTTGAATTAAAACCCTGTTCAGAATGAAAGCCACATTGTATATCTAGAACTGACACTGACACTCCTCCTGAGAACTGGTTGGGCTGAGATCTGGACCACAGCCTGTACAGTTCCACATTCAACCAGCTCAGGCTGAGCTGGGATCATTATTTCCAGCCACAGCAGATCAAGGCACATCTTCCTGGCTCCTGCTAAGGATCACAACCAAAATAACAAAGTTCTCTGCCAGGATCACCTCCAAGATGACTGTGCAGGACACTGAGGCTATGAGTGGCCTCAGGACATCTGAGCTTTCATCTGGAGCTGGTTGGAGTGCCCTGACTCCTGTGACCATGGGGAATGAGGGAGAGGAGAGAAGAATGTTTGTTTGTTTTTTTTTTTTCAAGGAAGTGCCATGCAATCAGGATGTGGGACCAAGACTGGGAAAGTATTCCTGGATCCCTTGGTACAGGCGTAACCTGAGCATCTTTACTGCAGTCAGCCTGGGTCCCAAACCTCTGGGCTGGAATCAGAAAAGTCCTTCTGAATCCAAACAGGCTGTGGCTTGTTAGCTTGGTTAGGATGCTGGATTTGAAGGCGACCCAGCCATGTGTACTGTGCCTTGGCTTGGAATTGATTCCTCCAGGAACACAAAGCATGGAGAACACAGTGCCAGTGCCTCCAGAGCAGCCTGCCACAGCTGGGGTCAGCAGGGGACATCACATGAGCTGGAATGACACCATCCCTGCCAGGGTGCTACCAGGGATTTGTTCTGTTCCAGAGCATTCCAACACCCTGGGTGATGGAGTGGTGACTGTGGTGCCACAGTGACACTCCAGTTAACGAGGTGTGATGGCTGTAACTACAAAAATCTCCACTGCTAATTATAATATAAGCTGAGTAATAAATAGATGCTGCTTATCCTCCCATTCAGCAATTCACGTGATAGATACTACCGTAGTATAGTAAATGTAAATCTGCTGCTGGATTACAAATGTGCTTTTTCCGATAAACTTACCATTCATTTTACTCTTTCTACCTTCTAGATTAATTTTTTTAGGAAAATGAGTACATTTAAGAGTCTCAAAATGTAAATTGGCAATGGACTTTTTGTCTACTGCATTTTTCTAAATAAATTTAGATAGCCCCATGTTTGTAGAAGAAGGTGCCTCACAAAGCCAAGTTCATTGCAAATACATTGTATCAATTAATTTTCTACTAAAAACATGTTCAATATCAAATCTTCATCTGCATACCAGCAGCACAGAAGTAAATTTTCCTTGAGGAGCTATCAAAATGTGTGCATCCACTTTTATGCTTGCAAGTCATATTGAAGAAACAATTTAAGCAGCAACTTTTAATTTGGACAAAAGGCCAGGTCTATGGAACACAGATATTTTATTTTCTTATGAAGTTACAGCTGGGCTGCCTGAGGTTTCTCATGCAATTTTGCCAGTGAGGTTGCATTAGGTTTTTTTTCTAGGCAGTTTTCCTACAGCTGTGATGAAGTTGATTTATGACCCATCTACTTCTATATATTATAGCAGCAATATTAGCCAAGCTTCTTCAGAGCACATCCACTCTCAGAGTTCCTTACTCAGAGGAAATGTATTTACTCCATACTCTTACATGGAGCTTGGTCTTTATTCACACTTTATTCCCTTTATCATGTATAGGTTAGAGGAGAAAGTTAAAGGAATGTTTCTTAGGCACTGTCCCTCACATAGATCTTAAAGTAATAATGTTACTGCCTTTTAAGAAAAAAAAATATTTTCTTCAGCAGCAAAAAAACCTTCATGGGAGGATAACTGAAAGAAGGGGAAATTAAGCCATCCCTTCTCCTTGCTCCTGTGAATTTGATGATGATGAAAGGGGAAGTAAATTAATTATCCTGTCTCATTCCCATGGGAAGTTCATTCTTGGTCCCTGAAAGCTGGGCAATATATCCCTTGTATGTGGCTCATCCCTTCACTGGGTCTCATGGAGTGAGCACCAGAGTTGCAGCTCCACTGTGGCCAACTCAAAATACAATTAAAGAGGGGAAGTGCTGTTCTCTAAATGGAACTACAAGTCACAGAAATTAAATGTCCATAAGTTAAATTCTGAACCAGGAAAAGAAGTGCTGTGGGGAAGTTCTAAGCATAAAATATTTTATCTAAAATGAAGAAAGAAGTTCATTCATTTCACAGTGTGAGCAAAGCTTGTCGCTGAAGAAATCATATTTTGTAATTTTTTCCCTTCACTGTGTGTTTGCTACCCTGACTTTTGAGAGCTCAGTGCTCTCTGTGTGGTACCTGAAGTGTCCTGCATGACTTTCAGATGCATTAATTGTGAAACTGGTAAAAAAGAAATAGACAGTGACAGAAAAGAACAGAAAAAATAATTGCCAGTGGTTTGCACAGAGAACAGAGAGAGAAAACAATACAAGGAAATCTGCAGATAGACATATCTCAGTGATTACTTTCTGATTTGGTTGATGCCTGATAATTGGCAGAGCTCCACTCTCAAAAGTAAGCAGGGAAAAAAAGGGGGGGGAGAACATGAGATAAAATCAGAATGAGAGGGTTTGCCATTCATTTTCATAATTTTCATCTCCCAGTACTAAGCTTTTGAATCTTTGTTATTCTAGTGGAGACAGATGGAGAGGTAAGAGCACAGAAACCTTAGTTTTATCACCACATATCCTTACAAAATAGCAACTTCCTTCACAAGCAGGATGATGATGGAAGGGGCTGGGATAAATGGTTTCCAAGGACTCCTCCTTTGGGAAGAGGAAGGGTTTGCAGTTCTGGGGACAGTGGGGTGGGGGCATCTGGGGACATTTGTACCCCTGTGCTGCCCATGCCAAGAGGAGAGAGGTGTTTCCACCACTGTTAGGCATCTTAGTTAATTATCTTGAATGTGGGGAAGGGTTAAATATGAGCTGAAACATCTCCTCCATTCAAACTCTAGTTCTGCTCCAGAAAAACTGCTGAATATAATCTATAATGGGACATGGAAAAGTCCTGATTCAGCTACACATTTAAGAATATATATAATTTTTCAGCAAAAGTATCATAAGCAGTAGTGTATACAGTGCTGAATTAGGGACAAGGTTCCCTCTTGATACTAGACTTTGATTCTCTTTTTCTGCTACAACCCAGTGGAAAGAAGCTAGACAACATTTTGGTTAATAAACTTTAGAACAGATCATAATAATTCAGCTTTGATTTCCTCATAGGATTTAAACTGAAAAAAGAAAAAGGCAATAGTGCTTTTTATGTCCTCTAAAGTTTAATGATTTCTAGGAGAAATGCCTTTTCCTTTCAGAAAATCAGATGATATTTTTTGAGGGAGGGAGACTATTCAAAGGGTTAGATAGTAAAATCCTACATTACCAGGCTGCATTTTAGTTCAGTGTGGCATCTTGTTAAAGTCAATGGAGATGAAGTGAAAACAAAGTCTTGGCAAAGTTGTGTTGACAGTACCCCTGACTCTTAATGCAGAAGTCAGGCCTAATGTTAGAGGATTTCTGTTCTTTAGAAACAGAAGAAAAACATATTGGAAGTTGACCCAAGTAATCTCAGTTCAAACTGGAATGAAATTCTTCTCGGATACCTTTTTCTTTAGGAAGCTTAAGTTGAAGTCCCTGTTTGGGGTCATGTCATTACCAGGTCAAACATGACTGCACTGAGAATAAATTGTCCCTCCAAGGTAATGCCCTGATCCCTAAAAATGCAATAAGCTGCTGAATATTAAAGTGGAAATGATCATCTTTTTAATTGCAAATAAATAATAATGAATTGCAAACATATATTAACAATAAATAATACATTAGAGTGAATCCTGCATCCCTACAGCCCTACTCAGACCAAGTATAAGAGCAGCTTCAGAAATCTGGAGGACTTTAACTGCTAAATGAAACATTTGAACCTCTATTTTGTCCTCTTTGGTGTCCTTCATTATTCCAATTCACAAACAGATATTGTTGTTTAGCCCAGAAATTTGTGTTTGATCATAACATTTATTTCAGACAGCTGTGCTGGCTTTAAGGACAAATAAGTAGAAAATCTATCATTTCCTTTGGGAATTTTTACAGCAGTTGCATCATAATACAAAACATGTCCTTTATTCAAATTTAGCTTTGTCTTCATTTCCAGACAGTGGTTCTTGTTATCCTTTTTAAGGCTAAAAAACCCTTTCAGAAGCAGGACATTTCCTGTACATCAGTACTCCCACAGCAGCAATCCAAGTGGATTCTAATCTCTTCCATTAGCTGGATGGGTGAACCAAAGTGTCCTGGTTTAGGACATCTTTCTCTAATACTAAAAAAAAAACCTCTACCTTTCATTTTCAAACCTTTTAAAATGAATGCAGTGTGAAATGTGGACTAAGAGCTATGAGGAACAAAATCCAGTAGATGGGGAATTTGCTTTCTGACTTGGTACCTATTATAATCTTTTTACTTTCTTTTCCTCTTCAGGAAAAGAATACATTTGTTCAAAACATTTGGCTATTTTCTAACACGTGAGATCAGCTGTGCTGTAGCATAGGTACAGAGGCTCTGGTGGGTGTTTGGGATATTGCATCTACTGCACCAGAAACAAGGCCAGCATCACCTGGATGGAAATATGGGCCCCCAGCTGCAGCTGGAGCCCTGCTTCTGCATTTTGGCTGGGCCACCTCAGCCCTCTACAATTCAGCAGATTTAGAGGTGGCTGCAACCCACACGGTCATGCCTGTGTGCCAACATGGCTCATCCCTCTGCAGGTCAGGTTATCAAAGTCATTCTTGTTACTGTAAAGAAGTCAAACTCACCATTTTCAATCCTAATTTTCTGGGAATTCAAAGTTTATTCCCTCAGCTTCTTCACTGTGGGAAGACTTTCAGTGAGCTGACTGAGGAGGAAGAGAATGAAACAATGCTGCAGGTTTATTGCCTCCAAGTGCTTTACTCATAAGAACTTCAGCAGCTGCATCAGAGGGGAATTACACTGCTCCTGCATAGGTTCTTAAGGACCCATGTCTACAATTTTGGCTCCTGTACAAACTCTGTGAACAGCTAAATCAAAGCCTTTTGTCTCCAATATGTAAGAAGACTTCCTGACCCAATAGTCTGGAGCAATTTTAAGAAGCAAACAATAAGGGTTGAAAGGATTGAATTTCAAGTCAAGGGACTGTTGCATTTAAAATCCTTCTGACTTCAAAGAAGGTTTAAGGTAAGTACTTCATAACTGAGTTTATAATCCTACTAATTCCTGCTGCTCCATTGTTGCACAGGTTTTATATTCAGTCTCCAGCACAGTGTGACCCTGCACCAGTGGAGATCTTTAGATGTAGCCCTTACACTACATTACAAAAGTTCATTTCCCAAGTCCTGCTAAGCACCCAGTGTTGATACAATGAGACCAGGCAGCAAAGTTTTCCTGTTGTTCCTTAATTTATCTGAGCTATTACCTACAGAGCTTCCACACCTCCCAAAGGCTAAGTGAAGGCTATATTTTCAGATGATAATTTACTTGTTATGAAGCACTTAACTTTTAATCTTAGTGGAGCACGACTGTTTTAGGAGACATTCAGGAATTTTGTGGTTCAGCAGTGTTTAACTGTACCCTTCATTTCCAATACATGGATTTAGCAGTGCAAAGGAAAATTACTAAATGGACCAGCAAACTGTGAAAGTTCTGAGATCAGAGAATAGTATAACTTGCCTAGTCCTCCCAAAATCATCACTCTTAGAGATATCAAGCCTAGACTTTCTATGAAGAAAAAAAAAAAAAAGAGAGGATGACTTAGTTGTGAAATGCTTGTGGTTGTGGGGAAGATAAGAATTCAGCTGCTAGAGCAAGCTCTGTCAAAGTGCATAACTTGTTTCATTAACTTAGAGAAAAGAAGCATATATTCCATGGATTTAGAGTTAAGATTAGAAACAAGGTATGCAGATAAGGAAAGTCACAAATGCAACACAAGCATAATTATTTAATATACACCTTCATCTCCCTGATCTCCATTCAATTTAAGAAGTCTAATTATTGATTTATTTAATCAGCTGAATGGCATTATGATGAATCACAAGGTGTTAGGGAATCCATTGCTGCCTCAAGTCCTGAAGAGAGAACATCTGCTCCACAGAAGACAGGTAGACCCTCAACCTTCTCACCTCTATTTCTGCTCTCTGTTCCCCCATTTCAAAGTCCTCTGGCACTCAAGCTGCAGGATTGTCTTCCAAGTGTTTTAGAAGTTCCAGCTGGGTCTGTCTGAAAGACCAATTACCTGTTACCTGAACCATCATTTGGCTTTATCTGTTCCTTTCTTGCTCTCTCTAATCAAGTTGTAGATCCCATGTATCTGGATATTTCACATATGTGAATCTTTCATCAATGTTATTTTTTATAGATTAAAACTTTTTTTTCTGGCTACATATGGGAGAGAAGGGATCCTTTTTGCTATTTCACCTGAGCAGAATTTTTATATGCTGCAATTGATCACATTCTGTACAAAAGGGCTGGGATGGAACCAAGATGAGCACAGGCTTCAAAGGCAGAGGGGTGGATTACTCAGCAGTTTCACACAGATGAAAAGTTTCTCTCAGAGATCTTTAAATTTAGTTGAAAAATTAGTACATTCTGTTAAACTGTATATATAATCTGTCTAGATCATAGAGTCCTTGTAAAGTCACCTAGAAAATGAGTGCTTTGAAAATTAGCTAATCAATCCCCCATCTGCATACTCAATCCTCAATCTACCTACAGCATTTTATTCCCTTAGCTTTTAGTTTCATCTGAAAAGGTAAAAAGCTGGTATGCAGCTCAGAGAATGCTTAAATTGATAAAAAATAACAAAATAACATCCTTAAATACAGATAAAATGCATGGTTTTGTGTGTTTTTGTTGTTGTTGTTGTTTTTTAATACTTATTGGGTAGCTGGGATTATGCAACAAAGGAAAAAAATCACTTTTCCTGTCAGACTAAATGCACAACCAGAATGCAAACCAAGGCCTGTATTGTTCAAATCTCTGAATATCCTTTCTAGGTGACCCATCTGCAAAAAGCTTGAGTGCCAGAAGATGATCAAGGCATAAAAAAAGCTCAGAGAAAGAGGAAGGCCAGATAAGACAGCTGAAAAAGTGAAGAATAACAAAAAAGATAGTATTCACCAAAAAACTAGATGTATATACTGAAGTATAAAATGGGTGAGCTGCTAGGTAATACCTGGTCTTTTGTTTAAAACTGTCTTAGTATCAAGGAGTAAATGGCCTTATATGCTGATTTAAAGGATGGTGGAAGAAGAATCAAGGAATTGAAACTTCAGGGCAGGATGGCTGTCACACTGGGCAAGTTGGTAGAAGCTGTAGTATATAAAAACTAACAGGCATATTGACCAAATCTGGGATATATTAGGAAAAGCTGAGACTTTTGCAGAGAAAGAAAAAGATAATGTTGCTCAAGTCTATTGAAGTACTTTGAATGAAACTTGTCTGTGCACAAAAGACTCTAGTCTGATGAGATATTTCCTCACATTCCCTTTCAATAAATGGTTTTACCAGAAATTCTTAAAAAGTTAGTTGGTTTGGAATATGATTGTGAACAATCTTTGCATGGACAAGCAGGTGGCTGGAAGGTGGGAATAAAAGGGCAGGACAGTGTAGAGTTGTCCCCAGTGCCAACCTACAGAGGGTTCCAGCATATGCACTTTTCAAATTATACACAAAGGATTTGGAGAAGAGCCATGTCAGTGAGGAGACTCGCTGATATTTTATAATTCAGATTAGTGCAAGACAAGTGAACTGAAAAGAATTGTGGAAGAATTACAGTACTATGTGATTTCATGATTAAGTGGCAGATGAAACTTAACACCAAAGTGTGAAGTTATGAACTTAATTTAAAAAATGCCAAAAAAACCCAATCACAATCTTAACTTTGCATACACTATTATGGGCTGTGAGCTCATAGTAGCTAGTTATTACTACTCAAGAAAAGCATCTTGAGGTTAGAAAAGCCACTTTCAAGCATCTATTAGCTGGATGCTCACTGACAATCAAGAAATGGTAAAATAAAAAGGAGAAGAATAAAGAATAGAACAGAAAACATCATTATGCCATTATATGAACCCATTAAATAATCCCACATTTGAAGTAATGCATGCAATTTTTATTCTCCCTCTTGAAAAGGATACAGACAATTGGTTAATACTCAGAGGAAATTGCAAAGGTGAACAGAGGTACAAAATTATTTCCATATAAGCCACTAGACTGAATAGAACCACCAGCAAAGATACAAGTTGTGAGTGTCACCGTGGAGGAGGCAAGGTGGTGATTGCACTTCATCCTCATAATACAGGAATTAGAGGTCATCAAGAAATGCTGCAAAGTGGCAAGTTTAAAACAAAACCAACCAAAAGAGTGGGTGCAATGAATATTTAAGCTGTGGTAGTTTTTTTCAGAATTTACAACAGGTGTTGTAAATGCTAAAAGTTTGCATAGAATTAAAGAAATTACTGTACAAGTTCAGGGGAGAAAAAGGGCTGCTGAGCAGGGGAGTCAGCCAAGTCCCTGGGCTTCCCTGCCCCAGGCACAGGGGGACTGAGTGAGGGCAGGTGCCTGTTCACACCCTCCTCTCTACTTACACAGCACTCAAAAATGGCACCAAATGCATTTTCCTACATGCCTTGGGGATGAAAATAGGCATTGATTGAGGCACAATTCTTTCTTTGTATCACCCCAAAATGGAGGAAGGTTGGACAGTTAGCATCCAAGTCAGAGACAGTTTTGCTGAGAAAGCTCAGTAGAAAAGGCAACTTGCACTTCTTAGCAAAACCAGGGCAGAGGCTCAGCCCCTGCCACCTTCTCCTGGGTGGACAAACCTATTGTAAAGGCAGGTGAACCTAATGGGAAGAAATGATGATGTCTGACTCAATTCAGAAGGCTGAATTATTGCTTTATTATAACTATGCTAAAATATAAACCACATACTACTTTCTTTGGCTCTAACTCTAACCTAACTTGTGACCCTCTCTGCAGAGTCTAGACACAGGTGGATTGGATTGGCCCCCAGGCTCAAATAATCCTCACTAGAATCTAATTAAGCACTCACTCTAGGTAAACAATTTTCTAATCACATTCCACATAGGAAAAACAAGGAGTAGAACTAGAAATTGTTTTCTCTTTCATTTCTCTCTGTGCACCTCTATGAAAAACCCTGAGAGGGAGAGAAATATGGTTGCCACACAAACGCACTGAGAGGTGCCCACAGCAGCGCTGCCACCACGGGCTGCTCCCACCCTTGGGGTGTGTGAGCCCCTCCTCGGGGCTGTGCTCCCAGCAGCTTCCAGCCCCTCCTTTCACCTGCAGCCTCGCTGAAGGGCAGCATCTGGCCTGGCACTGCCACTGGGGATGTCTGGTCACCAGAACTGTCCCCTTCTCCCCAGCCCTATGGAAGCTGGCAGCTTGGTGGGAGCAAGTGTGAAGAGGTCTGAGCTGCTCCTGCTGACACTCCTTTGCTCTGGTTAGAAAGTGCTTGGGTGTCTTTAACACAGTGAAAATCAGGCCCTTTGTATTCAAATGAGGATGAAGTTGCTGCATAATTAAAACAATCTAATGGCAGAAAGTCCAGAGGGAATTTGCATCTTCTACCATAGTGGATTTTAAAATGAAAGCACTTTAAAAAGCAGTAACACATCTCTATAATGCACAGCTGATCTACAGCCTAAGTGGCAAACATCTTGGGGTTTAAAAAATAATCTCCTCTATTTCAATTTTCTCTGTATCCCCCTGCAAATGTATGCACCACAGCCTGAGAGACACTACTAACCCTGCTGAAGGATATTCTGATGAAACAGCTGCTGCAAACAAGTGTATTTTACCACAGCAAGAAAAAGAGTAGAGTACAGCGAGGTGCAAAATGACACAGTCAGCATTACCATGTGTATTTACCTAGGCTAGAGCTCTGTGTAAATAATACATAAGGAATTATTCTTTGCTGTGTCCTAAGGGAGGAACAGCAGTTACAACAGATCATCTTAATAGGACATAGTGTCTAGGAGGCCCTGGAATATTCCTGATGTAAAACTTCTCCCACAGTGTAAAGATGTGCTTGCTTATGACCTAGCTTTTACAAATGCTTGGATAACCCATAAAATGCCTTTTGGGCAATATTTATTTACACATAACTCATCTGAATTTACATGGAAGTGTGAAATGTATAGAAAGCTGCTCAACACCAAGGCCCTCCCATGGAAAGATGCTCCTCAGCCATCATCCTGTTTGATTTTTTTGGTATAAAGATTGAGGGTGACCACGATTCATCTGGAATGGCAAGAAACACGAATGGAGTGGTAACAGAGAAAACTGATTGCAGGGCTAAATCTGGGTGACTGCTGGGACTGGGAAGAGAGGAATGGGATTGGCAGCACTTACAGAACAGAAGCAATAGGAGGAAGGTCTGTAAAAAAGAAGCAGAAAAAAAAAAAAAACATGGACACAAGAATAGTTAGAAGAGAGTTGTTACTTAAGGGGACTGTAAGCCCCAAAGTGTTGAAGAGGAGTGAGTAATAACATTAGAAGAAGCATCAAGGAAGATGGGGAGAGAGCCATGGCCAAAAAAAGAGTTGTCAGTGGGAGTTCAGGGAGAAGCTAAAATTGGGTGAAAAATAAGCCAGAAAAATGGCTGGGGGAATATAAAATGGAATTAATGGTTTTCATCAGCATTTACAATTAGTTGAGAGGAGAAGAAAATCAGGGAGGTGATAAGATTAACGGGAAGTAGGTGAGTACAGCTCTGGCAAGGTGCTGGGTGTGATGGGTAATGACTTGTAAAATCAGCTTAGCTAGTGCTTTTTCTCTCAGAAATGTTTAATGTTGAAGTATTGGACCACTTCAGGAAAGGAAGTGATGAAGGAAATAAAAGAAGCTAATAGCTGGGGATGCAGGATTGATCAATGGAGGAAAGAATTAGGAATAAAGAGCAAGCAGAGATATCAGAGTGAGAAAAACAAGGGAGAATGAAGGAAGAAAAGACAAGATCATGAAAAAAGAAAGATGGAGGTGGCTGCAGCTTTCAGCCACTTTGTCACAGTTTGTTAGTCTAGGGATTCTATCTGGGAGCTGAAATCATAACTGAAGGAGCACAAGGTAAATGCTTGCAGGAAATTCCTCCAGCATCCCTGACCCCTCACTTGGCCTGTTAACCATATACTGGCACAGGTTAATCAAAGCTGGAATGCAAAATTAAATTTTTGGGGTGAGCTTGAACGTGTGAGGGGAAAGCAAATGGAAGAGAGCTACACAAAGCATTAAGGACAGAGAGCAGATGAGAGAGGAGAAGACTTTGTCACTGAGATAATACTTAATCCTCCACAAAAGTGCCTGAAGCCACTTGTTGCTCATATTGAAGAGAGCATGGCAAGGAAAGTTACTGAGAGTTGTAATCACCACAGAAACATCATAAATGCTGAAACATATCCCCCTCATGAACACATTAGCAGCTGAATCACTCAACTTCTTCATTAGTCTGTGCTGAAAAAACAAAAAAGAAGGGAAACAAAGAATTATACTTTTTTATAAGGAGTTATTTTTCTGAGCAAGCAAGTAAATCACAAGCCAGCATCCCAGAAGAGAGTTCCTGTGCAGAACTCATTGCAGGTTAGTTGTACAATATTTTATATTAAGTGTTGGACATCTTGTAGAGAGACCAACTTGTTGCCATGTCATGTTTCCCAGTGGAATGCTGTTTCCACACTGATTTCTTTCTCCTGACAACTCTGGTAATACTCCAGATGTGATGGGTAATGGCTTGTAAATTCTGTTCGGGGAAGAAAAAAAAAATTGCCTTTAGTTTGGCAGTATAGAAAATCTATTTTTCTTCTATTCAGATGTTTTTGCACCTGGCTACCAGAACCCAGACATGAGCAATACTGGGGCAACAGAACATGCGAGGTCCCTTTGCTTTCCACAAGCAATAATCAGTATTTTGAGACACATCCCTGAAAATAAGGGTTTAGGGAACATGAGGACAGTCACTTTTTCTGGACCCTCCTCTGGCTGTGAGACTGAAATCCCAGCTCCTCCTTTTCAGTCAGTAGTATCCTAAGTTTTCTCAGAATAAAAACTATTTCCGTTCTCTTTGCACCATGTAACAAGCAGAGCCAGCACAACTTTCTTTTCCATGGTGGCCCAATAAAACCTGTATAGACTAAGAGTTTTCAGCCATTTCAGACAGTATTTTTTATTGCATGAAGAAAACCATGCCTGGAGGAAAGACAGCCTGTCCTGGCCTCCTGCTTCCTTCCTAAGCCTGAAAGAAGGTAACTGGCCTCATGTGCAATAGAAAAAAATGTGTCCATGTGGTCAGGAGTCAGAGCCCACTTGTAACATCAATAACAGCTCACAGCACCATTTCCTGGCTTTTTTCCCCTATCCATCTATCCTTTATCACTCTCCTATGATGGCTTTATGATGCTGAATTGTAACCCCATTTGTCTGTTTACCCCAAAAATAGGTTTCGCATCTTTAAAATTCGATCTGAGAGTGAAGTGGGGGGAGAAGAAGTGGTGGAATGTCTGAGGTGGTTGTTTTCAAAACACAGAGACAGAGATCTTCAGCATTTTTCTCTCCTGGACTGTGTTGTCTGTTGTCTGCAGCATGGATGGACAGCAGGAGAGAGCTCTCCTTTGCTTTTTAGGTAGTTTTTTTAGCTAACTGGGGCAGTGAAGTTCCCTGGACTGTGTTTCTTCTTTTTCTTGCAACTGTTCAAGCCTGCTCTGGAGTGAAAACCCAATAAAACACCAGGGGCTCACACCTGTGGCCCACCAGGGCCCAGGACTTGGCATTTCCAGCACAGGAGGGACTGGTAAAAGACTGAGCAAGCAGAGCTACCCCCCATGACAAGGACTTTCTGAATTTGCCATCTCTTCCGAACAGCAAGAGGTTTTATTGTTTAATATTATTCAATTTTTAGGCTTATGAATACTTTGCTTGTTAAATAAACAAGTATTTTTCCTACTTTTCTCCAAGGAAATCTTTTCTCAAACCACTTGGAGGAGAGGATGCTTGAATTTGCTGTCTAGTGGGACTCCTTTGAAAGTTTCCTCCCAAATTTTCCTTAAACCAGAACAATCACTCAAAGGCAAAAGTGCTGCCAGGCACCTCTGTGTCTTCCTTAGGGCTATTTTTACTTGTCCTTTAGGTAGCAAAAACTTGTACACAAACATAAAAGAGAGGAACAGGATATACAGCTGGTGAGTTTGGGTGCAGGAGACTTTGTTCCAACTCTGCAAGTTCCAACACTGCATGCAGTGTCACTGGTTTCTACATCCTCACTGTGAGCAAGAGGATGGCTGTAACACCAGGTAACATCAATAACTTTACAAATACAGATCATTTAAAGAATTCAAAGCATTTTATACCTGATAATTTTATTATATTTCACATGAAAGTGGCAACAAAACAACTGAGACTAATTCTGCTTTCACACCAAGGGAGTGCAGTGGAGGGGTGTTAGGATGGAAAAAAAATCAGGGTTTAACTTCCTATATATTCCCCTCCTGTCTGAACTATTCCCATTAGTCTCTCCCCTCTATTTGTACAACATGCTCCCAGGCTTTACCAGCTCCAAGTTTTCACAGCTATTTTTATTTCTTTATGCTATTAATTCAAAGCTGATTTCCCTAACGTGAACAGTGACTTTCCCCTCTGCTTTTCCGTCTCCCAACATAACAGGACACAGCCCTGAGTAAAGCTTTAAAGAAGCAGGATGATGCAAAGTGCATACCAGCAGTAGCAGCAATATCACACTTTCAGTCTTCCTCTTGAAAAATTATTTATTATGAAAATAGTTAGGCAGAATAAATCAGATGGGGCATAAGGCACACAGCTTGTTAAACATCTGTGTAGCACAAGTCCAGGGTATATGTACTAATCAGTGGAAATATCCAATGATGATGTTCGGCTCACACTGATAGGTACATGTTTTCTCAAGAAGCATCACTCAGGCAAAATCTCCCCTTGTGGTCATCTGGACTTCCTCAGGGGTTGCAGTGAATACTTGTATGCTTCTCCCAAATTCTGCTGTCCCTGTCACAGGTAGCTGCAGATGTGTGCACAAACCCTTCAGCTGGACATTGTGCCTCCCAACACTGCCTCAAGTAAAACTGCAGGCTGGCATTTTTTTTGAAAAATAAGCAGCAAGTAATGAATGGACATAAGCAGAATGAGATTTTAAAAGAAAAGCTGGGTAATCCACAGCTCATGTAACCAGTAGGATAAATAACAGATGGGCAAAGATAATCTTGGATTGGAGGCTGAACAGTGAAAATGCAATAGAGTGACTTAAAATGAACTTGCAGTATGAAACTGTCCTTGCCAGGACCCCTGGCACAGACTCCTTTTACCCTAGCAAGGATTTAGAGTCAGGAGCTGTAGAATCCAGCTCTCTCTGAACTGAAGCAGGAAATTAAAGGGAAAGAAGACAAGAAAACAGCCCTTTTAATCCTGAGAAAACACCTGGGTCTTCTATTTATAGAAATAAAACATGGTATTAATGTTTAAAATAAAGTGACAACCAACCATTAAATCTGCCACAGACAGGAATAGAATTCTTTCAGGGTTACTGGAGTCAGTGGTGATCTAAATAGGCATGAAATGAGGTTCTGAATGATTGTAGTGTTGCTTTCCTTTTCTTTAGGGCCACAACTGGGATATTCACATCACCAATACGGGAAGCAGCCACTGCTTCTGGAAACAAAGCAGCACAGGGAACCTCCTAGGAGAGAGAAAGGAGGAGTTTGTAGGAGAAAGCAAAGAAGCCATGGGCAGCATCAGTGGCTGTTCCTTGGCTTTACTGGAAGCTGTGTGTTTGTTTTGCTGCTTTTTTTTTTCCTTTTCACTGTATAGAAAGCAGACTTTACCCAGCCCCCTGAAGGCTCTCTGTTATTCAAGCTGCCTAATTACAAATTACGTCACATCAACTGATCTGAACCCCCATGCAGAGGGATTACAGACCTGCAGGGAGTCAGAGGAGGCTGCTAAGTCTCAATTCACTTGGAACATTTCACAGAGAGTCACTAATCACAGGCAGGCTCTTCTGTGCAGCTCAGGAAGTGGGGTCATGTCTAATCTGCTAAATCAGTGCCCTGTGTCATTGTTCTCTGGGTAAACACGGGACATGTGTGACCTGGGCATGCCCTGGCCTTCCTACACTGCAGCCAGCAGATTTATAAAACCAGACTGGGTGCATCATGAGTAAACTCTCTGATAGGCTGCGAATTGAGGATGATTTTAAGGAGTTATGGGCTTTTTTTTTGGGTGGTAGTCTAAGTTGGATGCTTTGAATTTTATTAATTTAAATTCCCTTTCCAAACTAGAGAAATGAGGCTTTCTACCCATAAGGTTACTGCTGAAGCCAATAATTCACTGTTGATCTTATTTATTTGCTAAATATGTGAATCTGTTGGCTCCTGAGGATTTGACACTGAAGAATGGCCACAACTGATTCTGTGAAAGATCTCCCAGAAAGGCACAAATTCTATTGTTGTTTGCATTGAAGTTCTATCACTCAGACAAAATCATAAAATCCTGAAATATTACTTACATGTCTTGACATACTTCTCTGGAATCTCCTTTGCTACCTCACTAACTCTCCCAGGAAATGAGAACCAGCTGAAAACCAAAATTTGTGACCCAAGAAGCATTCTCAGATTTGAAATTTAATCTGGTACCACAATGAAAACACAAACTCAGTGTTGTTTATTTGTGGTTATTTTTTCTTCCCTTAGCACAAAATAATTTCAAATAAGGAACTTGTCCTTACTGAAATACTTTTCTATTGAGAAGATCAAGTCATTCCTTTTTACTCAGAAGTTGTTGGATTTAATTTTATCTTAACTTGAATGGAGCTCTGAAAAACCTGATCCAGTCGAAGATGCTGCTGCTCACTGCCAGGGGTTTGGAATAGATGATCTGAGGCATTTCTTGGGTGTTTGATCACAACCTCCCTGCAGGTAGAAGCCAAATTCCTCTTGATTTTAGCTGTGTACCTTTACGCCTAGGAGCAGATCAGAGTGAAGGTTACAAAAGCAGTATTTTTGCAGCCAGCCCCAGGATTCTCAAAGCTGTCATGAACCAAAATGAAAGTCTGGCAGGTTTTAAAGAGCCATTTACCAACTGTCCCCCTTCTATCTCATGGTGGAGGTAGGGGAGGAAGGTAGTAATGTGTGGAGGCAGCCAAATCCAGATCCTTCTCCATTTTGATGGCTTTCCTTGCTCTTGTAAAATAAATATAAGCAAAGTGGTGATATAATTTACTTCTCAAATGACACAAAAGCTGCAACAGAAAACATGTCCTGCAAGGAGACTATACTTGAATATCTGGACAAGAATACCTAGTCTCTAAGAATTTCTAAGAATTGAAAACAGTTCTCTGTCCAGCTGCTAGACAGAGGTACAGAAAAGTTGTACAGTTCAGAGCTGTGACCAAATGGCAGAGTTATAACTATTATTAATTTTTTTCTTCAGACTCTCGTATCTTACCTATTATTCATATTTCTTCCCCTTGTTTGAGTAGAGAAGGAATAAGCCAGACTGAGAAATATGGACAATACTGCACAGGAAGCTGTGTGTTAAAGAAGAAAAGTTATTGGAATGAAACTTATGTATCATCTTTGGGTCTGAGTTGATGTGCTCTGGGGCCTCTGGGGAGCCTGGTTGGGTATATTTGGATTTTGAGGCTTTCATTCAGCAAGGCACTTAATCATGTGCCTTGACATTATGGTCCTGAGTGCTCCTTCTGGATTTCATCAGGAGTCCTCATCTCTCTGACCTTGTTGGTGACCAGGTAGCTATATCACAAGGCTCACCTGCATTGAGGACCTTAGAAAAGGACTTAATCTGAAAGGTTCATACCAGAGCTGAGGGCAGGGGGAAATCAGCTTTTGAAATCAAGCCACTCTGTATGACAGCCCTTAGCTGTGAATTTCTGCACCTGAAGGTCTTGTCCAGGAGGGTGCTGCCTTCTGTCCACCAGCCATGGGGATGCAAATATTGCTCTGGGCGTGATTCAGAACAATTCCAATGTCAAACACAGTAATGACTTGTGTCTTCATAAAAGGAGGCCAAACAAACTAAAAATTGTGCAGCACAATGGGAACGCTGACACTGCATAATAAAAAAAAGGTTTCTGTACAAAGCTGTGATAAAAAAAGTTTACATTTATCATCCCATTTAATTGTATTGGGTCTAAAATTAATGAGCCTTACCTCTAAACTCCATTTAAGACAGTAGTTAATTGCTTCATTTTAATAAATTTTGGCAGAATGGTGAGTATAACAATGACTGAATGCTCAATTATTACCTAGGCTAGAAAATGAAGATATACAGTATTAATGATATTCACAATCTGAAAAGCAATTAGGATCCTGAAGGTAGAATATACAACTCACTTAAAAACAGTGTAATAAATGAACTTTCTTATCAAACACAGGGGAAAACAAGGTCTTACAAACAAGAAATCTTATTGCCTGGGATTTTAGCTTGATTCATATCTTGTTCCCCTCCCTGTGTCTGTGACGTGTTCAAAACCTGTCAACAACAGTGTCATGGGAACAGGAGAGAGGCAGCAAGGAGCAATACATTCCTGCTGAACAGCTGTTGAGGCATGAACTATTTCTGGTTCTGACAACAGCTTGGGCCCAGGGTGGATGTAGGAACTGCATCAGAGAGCTCAGATTTACAGCAGCAGCAGCAAAGGAAAGGGGCACATGACAGATCTGGAAACTGAGGGTCAGAAACTAAAAAAAAAAAAAAAAAAAAAATTTGGACAGCATTAATCTTCACTGCAAATATGTCCTGCAGCTCAGACACACAGTGGTGTATTTCTAAACTCACAAAACTCTGGGGTGTGGGGATGCTGTTTCTACACCTACCACTTAAATTATTGCAAAGCTCTCTTTTTCCTCGATTTTGTATTTCCTCTGTGGGCACTGGAAGCTCTCTAGAGCAGGGCATGTCCCCTTGTGAATGGAGTGAAACAGGAGCCTTTGGGTCTCCAGGACACCTCTGGCACCTCCACAGCTGCACCAAGGACTCCTCAGGGAGATGAGCCCTCCTCAGCAGAGCACTTCTGTGTGCACCACTGCAGGTACCCCTCCCTGTAGGGCAGGGGCACAGCATGGGGTGGAGGGAGTTTGGATAAATATTGCTGGAAGTGGCAATATTTCTCTTCTCTTGCACCTCTCCTTGTGTATTTTTTCTTCAGAGCAATTTTACAGTCTGATGTGAGAATGTTTACAAAAGCAGCCTTTCCGTCAGGCACTGAAGGAAAAGTCTAATTTTTTATTAAATTCCTGCATCCCTTGAATCTTTGAGATGCATAATATTAGACTTCATCTCTATTTTTCCCAATAAAGAGAAATCATGTTGCTTCAGAAGCACATGACAGTTACTCTAGGTGCTCTTTAACTAGTACATTTTACAGAAACACTGTACTACCTCTCCTTTTGATTTGGAAATTATTATGTTCCCCAGAAGTCCAAAGTCTGGTTTGCATATTAGCAAAGTTGCTGCCTCAACTCAGGACATTTTCTGAACCATTTTCTGTTTCTTTGACAAATCTCTTTTCTTGGCACTTTGCAGCACTGTAATCCCATTTTCACGACTGCTTTTTTGGTTTCTTGTTCCATGACTGATTGTGCTCTGTTTATCTATATTTAATCACATCCACTATTTGATATTACTTCAGAGTCCAATTTCAAAGCCCATTATCATTTGTGGGGCTTTAGCATAATCTAAAAACCAGAAAACCTTCATTTCAGTGCCATTATACCCCGTGTTAATATAAACAATAACAAATCTCACATCCCACAGATGGCTTTTGCAGAGTCTCTCATGAATGTTAAATATTCTTTTAAAAAAGATGATTTCTAGAATTAACCTAATTATAAGCACTGCACTAATATCTCATGTCTGTGTAACTCTGCTTCTTAGATGTTATTTTAATTAGGAGCCAAAGAGTTGGGTTAAAAGCCTTCTGAATTTCCTACCCACTGCAGTGATTGGTTTCATCACACTAACAGCAAAACTCATGTTGTAACAAGCCAGTGAAGCATAACCCTTTTTTTTATCAAATCACACGGGCTTTCCAAAATAGAGCCTGTATCACATTTTGGGTCCTTTAAAAACAGATTCATCCTTTAAACCAGATCCTCTTTCCTTTTTTTTTTTTTTTTTTTTTTTATCATGTCTGCTCTCTGGCACTGCTTTTCTAACAAATATTTGCAAGATGAGCCTGTTGACACCACTTTTCTACTCTCTGTTTTCTGAATCCCATCAGCTAGGGCTGGTGTATTGTGGCTGAGGCAGGATGCTCACCTGAATTAATCCTTGTAGCAATTCCTTTGCAGCCATCTTTGGGACCTGTAGAGCAAGGTGGGCTTTGTGTGCTTTGACTTTTCCATGACTTTTTGATTCAGGGCCTCTGTCAAGGCATTTCAACCACTGCACTTCTTGTGCCAGGCAACACCTGAGACTTTTCTCAGCAGCTTTTGTACCCCTTCCCTCAGGTGAAACTATGTCAGGAAAGTTACCTTTATGCCAAGGATAACTGTGCCAATGCCTAGAAAATCTGTTGAGCCGTTGTTTTTGGAAGTCAGCTTGTTTCCCCCTGGATCAGTAGAGACTTCTGAAAGCTTGACAGCAAACATCTTCCAGGCCTGAATTTTCACTGAGGTTCCTCCTGCCTTTCAGCTCTTACTCCTCCTGAACTCTGCTTGCATGGAGGCAGTGACTGAATTTGCTTTTCACTGCTCCAGGGCAGACCCAGATGTTTTTGTAACACATTTCAGGTCCTCAAAATCAGGAGTGGCCAGTTTCTGTCTGTCCTGTACTTCCCAAAGATTTTTCTTCTTTGCTGCTAGTATGGTGGTGAAGGAGGGAATTGCAGGGCTAGACAGAGAGTCTGGTTAAACAGGTAATTAAATTAGAGCTAAGGGTAGGAAGTCAGAAAAAAAATGCTTGGATGAAGAGATGAGCACTGGGAGGTAGAAGAGAGACCAGGGAAAGGGAAATAAAGCTGGGACCAAACTGTCAAAAGGGGAAGGGAGAGACACGTGGTGCATTGGCAGAGAAACCTCTGAGCATGGTGGATAAAAAAGGGGTTCAGACTCTCACGAGATTCTCCTGGCACTGATGAAAAAGCATGAAACCCTCTGGCCAGCCACATGCCCTGCTGTTAGTCTGCACTGGGAACAGTGACCAGCTCCTGCTCTAATTCCCTGATCCCAGTGACCACAACACCTTCACTCTGCTGGCTGTGGGACACAGACTAATTTATGTTACACCACATGCTGAGATTTTCCCTGGGTGGTAATGAGGTTCTGTTTGTGTTTTTAACCGAAGTAGAATGGAGGAGCCTTAATATTAAACAAAATTGTCATTAAAAGACCATTACTGGAAAGTCAAACAGTCTATATGAAATATAAATTGAAAGCAGAGATCTCTCCCTTCTATAAACATGTCTTTTAATTGAGAGACATGGAAGCCTTAAATCCCTCAAAAGTTATAACTCTGGGTGCCCTCTTTAGAAAAGCCTTAAAACAATGAAATATTAGTTCTGTCAGCAGTCCTTTCCTCAGTGATTGCAAATGTTTATATGATATGGGTCAAGAATGAATTTTAGATATTCTTTTTTTAAAGGAGGAGTAAAAAAATCTTTGACAAGGAGAGCAATGGGTAAAAGCTGGACGGTTTTATGTGGAGAGGAAGGTAACACTATCAATCTCATTAACTGCCTTAATATCTTTGAAGATGAGAATTGATTCTTTAGATCTCACCTATGTGGAGGCAAAGGTGAAATAATAGAGTGGAAATTGACAACTTGGAACAACATTTCAGTTTACAACTCTGTAAAGAACCTCTGGTGTGTTAAGTGATTTACTTAACAGGAGGGTGCAAAAAAGGGGAAAGACCCACATTTGAGATATATTCTGCTGATACCCCAGCTCATACTGCTTATTTCCTGCAGAACTCAGTTTTGCAGTGTGTTTTACAGAAATAAATGACTTGATGGCTTCCCCAGGATCATGTGGGGACACCAGCCAGAACTCCTCATCCTCTTCTGAGTAAAGAGGTGACCTAAGCTGAGATATGGGAGCCACTCAAACCCAAGAGCAAAAGGAGATGGAGGAGATGTTTGTCTATCTCCAAGCATGTGAAACAGTCTGACTATTAACTGTGCTTTCTCCCAGGGTGACTCACAGCATGTTCTTGATGTAGAAAATTCCCCTGATGTAGTCAGCACCTGGTCTTAGAGAGGAAGACCTGAAAGGACTGCAGGAAAACTGACTTTTGGAATGGTTGGGAATTAATAGGAATCAACTTCTCAAACACTCATAGTATTTCTCTTCTTGACAAAATCACTGAGGCTGCCAAATATATTGCTTAAAACAGGCCAAAATAGCTCATAAAAAATAGGTAATTCTAAGGAAATGATCATAAACCTGTCTTTGGCCACACATCACTTTTGAACTTTGCTTCAACCACAGTACAAGACAAGATTATGGGTTTCTCTAAGGACAAAAGTGAAATTTATTTCCCTGTAAATAAATCTTTGTTATTGTGCTGGGTTTAGCTGGGATAGAGTTAATTTCCTTCACAGGAGCTATGCTTTGGATATGTGCTGAAAACAGCATTGATAGCACAGGGATGTTTTAGTTGTTGCTGGCCAAGGCCATTTCTCTTCTCCTGACACCCCCAGACAGGAGCTGAGGGTGCCCAAGGGGTTGTGAGGGGACACAGCCAGGACAGCTGACCCTGCCTGACCACAGAGATATTCCACACTGTATATTATATATTTATTTTATTTATATATATATATATATATATATATAATATATTCCACTGGGCATCATGCCCAGCACATAAAGCTGGGAGAAGGAGAAGGAAGATGTTCAGAGTGATGACTTTTGTATTCTCAAGTCACCTTTATGCCTGAGGGAGCTCTGCTTTCCTGGGGATGGCTGAGCCTGTCCATGGGAAGCAAGAAATGAATTCCTGGTTTTGCTCTGCTTTGGTGTGTGGCTTTTGCTTTACCCTATAAACTGTTTTTGTCCCAACCCACAAGTTTTCTCATTTTTGCCCTTCCAATTGTCTCTCCCATCCCTCTGGAAGGAGCTGTGTGTCTGTGTCAGCTTTAAACCAGGACACAGACTCTTGTTTTAAACTTATTTAAACAAACATTTCAAAATAGATGGAGGCAATTTTCTTTCAAAAGGACATGATTAAGAAGCCTGCACACCAGATTGTCAGTCCTCCACCCTTCAATAAAAGGTGATTTATCATCAGCAAGCAGACTGAAATCCATTTTTGGAGTCTGCATCCTGCCACTTATTCTGGACAGTAGAAAGAATGGTTTCATGAGCAAACATGAGACAGAAATGAAGATTAAGGACAGCTAAAGTTCAGTCCCTGACTCTTGCAACATTTCCTGATGGCACTGGCAAGTGATAAAGCCTCTTATTTTCTGTCTCAGCTTCTTCAGAAACCACCATTCATTGGTGCTTTTAAAGTAGTTCATGTCTTTAGAGGCAGAACTACCTCCATGCTGGACTAAGTAGTTGCTCTGAATCTACACCAATTATAGGAGACAAACTGTGAAATTTATATTTCTATTGAGGACCAGCTCAGCAAAGTCATTGCACCATTTTCTAGCTTGCTAGTGCTGTGATTCATCTCACCTACCTTAAGAACCAAGCTAGTCACCCTTCATGGTCTGGGAGACTGAGGCACTTTGGGGACAGAATTTATCACCTGTATTCACAGTCTCAGACTGCTGGGCTGCTCCCTACCCTGTGTAGCCCCCATCACCTTGCTCACTATCCATATCACTTGCTAGATAGGGATATCTACACTGCAGATGAGTTTTAGTTTCACTGCCTGATTTTCAGAGAAGCTAAACACCCAATTTTTTTAAATGTCAGAGGCCTTTTGAGGTGTTTGAAAATTGCTGCTGTTTAGCCTGTTTGTGGCATAACTTTCTCAAACCCTTTGAGTTGTCAGGACCATGAGATTGTGAGAGATCATGCAAAATGTCACCTTGGTACCTCCAGGACACTTTCCCCTCAGTAGATACATCCAGGCAGGGACATCTGTTGAAGCACTTCATGCAAAATTGATGGGAAAGGCTCTTTCCTCAGAGTCTCCTCACCCTGGTAAATCCAGCTCCTAATTTTTCTCTTATAGTTGAAGGTTTATCTCCTCAGCAAGGCTGAGATCTGAACTACAGCTGGACTTGTGACCCTCTGAGCCATTTCAACATCAAAGTTTAGGGCAGCAAAACTGTCAGAAAGTTGGAAGCATTTAGGGCTGAGTGAGCCTCCTTCAAAGCAGCTGTATTAATCCTGTCATAAAATGAAACTCATCCTCTCCAAAGCAGATGTGTTTTACTTCCACATGGAAGTCAATGGAATTTTTAAATATGATTCAACAGGGCCAGGTTTCAGAACATGCTCAGCTTTAACTCTTTCTTGTGCATTTGACTAATTAAGATTCTGTTTTTTAGCTCAGCTCAGGGAATTTGAGGAAAAAGAAAGTCTAATAAACTGGTTTTCCTTGGTAAAGATAAGTGCACTGGCTACTTCCCCTGTGGAAGTTCAGAAATTTTATCTAAATGCTTTACACTGGACAGAAGGAAACATGAAAAATTTGGAATTGTTTAGAAACTACAGATCCACTAATTTCTGAAAGTGTTAAAAATTTCTTGAGTAAGGGCTGAAGAGAAATTAATATGTGGTACCTCCCAGTGTGGTAATCAAAATGTTCTCAAAGTTATTTTTTGATGCAATGGTTTCCATTCCTCATATTTAATATTTTGACATTGGAAAAAAAATCACATTTGAGAGGTCACTTAGCAGAGGTTATGTTTTTATTAGGTTTCCTTGATTGTTTTGTAACCAGTTTTGTGGAAAAGTGTTTCTATTTTAACCGTGTCTCCCCTTTGTTATTGAAATGTTGGTGTTGGTCTCACTGCAGGCTGTGCAGAGTACTCCAGTGCTCCAGATCTGAATTCTGCAGCCTGAGATCTCTTATCTCCCCAGCTTCTCTCTTCCTTGAGCCATGGTTCCTTTCCTAAGAACTAAGTAAATTAGTCTTTGATCTTTTCTTCCCACACAAAGAACCTTCTCTGATTTCAGACACATTTCCCTACCAGTGCAGATCTCGGTGGGCTACACAGAATGTGTGCAGACATCCCCAGGAGAGAAAGAGGGGGAAAAGGGACCCTTTAGCCACCCAAGTCAAATATAAACAATGTTCCTGCCCACCTCCCAAGTGTCGTGGCAGCACCCCTCTGGTCAGCTGCACCCACTCCAGACAAGGTGTGCAATATATTGATATTTTCTGAACACCCCCAAGTGACTCACTGAACCCTGATGTCTTTCCTACAGATCTTCACTGAGGGGGAAGGAGTTTCCTTGACCCAAAATCTGCAATGGTGGCTGTACCTCCGTGCTCCACACTGGAATTAGGTGTTTAAATGCCCCTGTGCATCTGGAGTCCCGCCCAGAAGAATAATGGATAAAGGACAAAGGATGTGGAGAGCAAAAAGGGATGGTTAGGGGTGCTGGGCACTTGTGGGAATGAGAAATAGTTGTAAACAATGTCCAAACTTGGTGTGAGACCACAAGAAGAGGAGGTTGGGCTGGAGGTTGGTTCCTGGGAAGGAACCTCTTCTACCTGACATGGACCAGCAACACCCAGCTCATCTGCTCCTGACCTTTGCAAATAATAAAGGAAAAGCCAGGGACCTCATTAAATCAGAAGAGCTGGACAGGACAGAACACACATCCAACCAATATAATTAATGCAACGTTCTCCCCTTTATTTGTGAGAAGATGGCAGTTTATATACACTTCTACATAGTTTACAGTTTACAAAGGCACTCTGATTGGCACGCTAACATTGTTTACCTTTGCCTTAAGGTGGTCAGGCTTTTCACACTGCAGCTCTACTCTAATTCATGCTCAGATAGCTGATTACTTTATAGTTACCTTAACATAATTTCTGACTGCGCCACAACTGAATTCTCACTGCGTCAAAGGCTCCCAGGCCGCACCAAGGCCGCTCATCAGGGCCTGGTCTGAGGGGCAGCTCAATTCTCCCTCCAGACATAAATCATGGCCTCTCTCTCTCAGAAATTCTGTAACATAAAGGTTTCTGAGACATGCTGCTGTGAGTGAGCACGTGTGAGGAGAGATATGTGTAAGCCCAGAATTTATTATCTGTATTGTTTCATGATTGTTTGGCTTCAGTTATAATAAACTTCTTAGAAGGATTCAGAGGATGGAATGAAGCAGCAGGCATGAGATACCACATAACTTACCAGAGCTCAGCCAAATCCCCCCCCCCCCCCGCCCAAAAAAGTGAGCAATATTAGAAAGGTGCTTCCACACTCTTTCCTGATTAATTTTTGAGATTTCTGCCCAAATAAGGGGTGTTGGAATGAAGGCCCATGGTGATATTACCTGACCTTGGAACTCACAACAACTGAGCAAGGATATAGAAAAGAAGTTGTTAATAGATTCTTCAGGGAAAAACCCACAAACCTAAGACAAAAATTTTGCATTCAATCAACACAGCCTGTCAGCCAAATTCTGGTGCAAGGGGTTCTTTTAGACTCCATGAGCTTATTCTTAAAAGGCAGAAATGTTCAAGCCCAAAAGTGTGACTGCAGCTCACTGTGTGATACAGATAATTACAATTGCCCTTATGTACAGCCACTTACCTGTAATTAATTCATAAAATAATTATTGCAAGAGTGCTGGTGTAGTTAGATTTTACATTGAATTTCAATAGAGAGTTCTGCTGCTGCTGAATACCAAGAGCTAAAAATAATCAATATGAAATAAGGGCTGCCATAAATACTGGATGGGACTGATTTACCCTGCATAAGGGAAAGACAGGAAACAGTAAAAGGAACTGGTTCAGCATTGAGGGAAAATTGATTGAACATGAGGTAGTGAAGGACTGAAGGTGCTTCCTCCTCCCCTTCCTCTGGGGTAAAAGTTCCTCTGTTTGGGCTTTCCATGGTGTGTGCTGTCAGGTGCTCTAATTTTCAGCTCATAATCTGAACACTGACCACTTACAAATTGAGCACAGAAAGTAACTTATTTTTGTTACACAGTAAAGGGAAAAAAAAAAAAAAAGCCAAGAAAAATTCAGAATCAATTCTTTCCCAGGAGGATTTCTGTGCAGCACTAGGACAGTGATCCACAAAAGGGGCAGGATTCCATTTTACCAAGAACTGGGATAGATTAAAAAGGACTTAAGTATCAACTTCCACAAATAATCTTTCTATCACTTCTATCTTGGTTTATTGAGCTTCACTTTGGCCACAGTGACATTGCTTTACCTTTTCCATCTAGTTGGACTTATTTTATTACTGATGTGGAATGCATGTGGGAGGCTCAGTCATAAGCCCAAATGTTTTCCTCTACTCCTTTTTCCCACTCTGGCACTGGCCATGCAAGACAACTGCACTACATCATTTGCACACACATCACACACTGGCCAGGGTCAAAGCACAGCATTTTCCAAAGACATCCCTCCTATGGCTTCAGGAGACACCCACATGCCCCTTCAGGAAAGTCACCAGACCTCCCTGGTACCACTGGTAGAAGATGTCTGACTTTTCCACATGGCATACCTGCTGGTGAGAGCTAGAACAGAAATTTGAAATTATTTAAACACATCTTTTTATCTTGAAGCTGCAGAACAGCACAAGACTCTGGCACAGCTCATCAGGCAGGGGTTGATTTGGTTGAGTGTCTTCCCCTATTCTTGGGTCATTTCTGAACACACGGACAACACCAGCCTTACCACAGATCCTTAATATAGGACCTTGCTCTCCAGTGTGAGAACAAATCATTTGTTCCTATCTAATTAATTAAGCAGTTCCTGGTTAATTGCTCTCAGTGATTAATCTGGAGTAGGAATTTCCTTCTTATCCCTGAAGAATTTAGTTTCTTTAAGAGTCTTTGGTGAGATATTTAAGTTTTTTAAATTTCATCTCCTTTGCAATGACAAAACCATTATCTTCTTGTGCATTGGTTCCTTGCAAAGAATCCTGAGACATGTGAAAACCATAATTTCTTCCTTTTTTAAAAAAAAATTAAAATCCTGTTTATTGTTTATAATATATCACAGTTTAATATCTGTATTTTCTAATTCTTATTTTTATTGCATCTTACACTTTTTTGTCTGGTGTCTCATACTGTTTTTGTCTGGAAAGACAGAATCACTAATCTCTGGATTCTCACACCACCCTTACTTTTTCAAAGGGAAATAATATATTTGCCACTGAGATTGCATTTATTGCCCTGCATTGCTCACACAGGAAGGCTCAGTTTAACAGTACTTAGTGATTCCTCAATTTCATATTTGAATACCATTTGAATTCTTGAGTTAATACTATCTAGCTTTACAATTAGCACTTCATTTCAGGACACCTTTTTCAACTCTGCAGCAGTAAAGCGGAGTTTGGGTGTAGGAGTCTTCCAAACCTGTAGTGAACCATGAAGCAAGAATATCATTTCACTCCTATATAAAATAGCAAGTACTCCCTCTCCAACAAAGGTGGTTTATTAATTTAATAAGAGGTCGCAATATTTCAAAGTATTTTCTCAGCTTTTGTTGTCAGTAATAAAATGTTGAAATAAAATTAATAAAATATCACAACAAGTCATAGTAAATAAATCCTTCCAAAACCCATTAGAAGGCACTACTGAAGGAGCAGAACTGCACATTAATTTTTGAATTACACATATATTACAAATCATGGCAAATTGAGTATCTTCTGCAAGGAGTGCTGACTTAATGCCCTGTCACTTTGGACCTGCTGCCTCCTATCCTCCTACAGATAACTCCTCCCTTGAGAGAGCTCTGTGGCTCTAATCATCCCTAAGTGTGAAAGGCTGGAGCTCATTATCCCAGTGTGTGTATGCTGTGCTGAGAGTGACCTGCCACTTTCTGCCAGCCTGAACACAAGTAATGAAACCCTCAGTGAGATGTTTCTTTGCCAATTGCTGTTAAGGGCAGGTTGGTTTGGGGGCTTTTTAGGGTTTTTTGTTTAGTTGGGAGGTTTGTTGTTGTTGTTTTTGTTGTTGTTGATGTTTGCAGCTTTCTACAAGTTGTAGCCAGGAGAGCTGCAGTTGCATTTTTGATGCTGAGGCATCCAGACCTTATAATGACATTCACCCATCTGTGCCAAATGCAAATCCAGCCTTAAAGAGTGCCTGCCCTGGGACTCTGCTCCTCCCAAGAATGTCTTTCCCTGCAGCATCCTGTGGGAGCTGTGAAGCCTGGAGGAAGCAGAGACTTTACTCACCTGCAGACAGGGTGTCTAATGGGAAGCAGCCCTCCCCAGCTGCCCTTGGAGCTGGTGTGTTGATGTGAACACAGCCTGGAGCAAGTCAGATGGCTGGAAATGCAAAAAGCCCTACAGATTATCAAGGGACCCCAGGGTAAACTGCTCCAAGGTGGTCGCCCACCTTGCCTCCCCTCAGCCTGGCTGTGGATCTTTTGGGAGCAGCACGAGCAACCAGAGAAACTCAGGACACCCTCAGGCTCCTTATCTATATTTTTCAGCCTGGTTTTGCCCCTTTTTTTCCCTAGCAGAGGCAGAGAGGAGAATTTCCCTGAGCTTCCCTGGGGGCAGGCTGCTCAGCACTGGCACCATATGTCCAGGGAAGGGTAGGAGCAGGTTTGTGCCCGGGCAGCTGGCCAGGGGAACAGATGGCTGCACAAAGGCACTAAAGGCTGTGAATCAACCCTGGATGTGGAGGGCACAAGTCAAATAAAAACATTTAAAGGTCTGCCCAGCCTGCAGTCAGCCATCAGTTTTAAAGGAGAAGACACAACATTTGCAAGAAGTCCTGGGGATTAAGTAATTCTTACTGGTGTGGCTCTATGAGTCCCAGTTAAGTGGCTGCTCCTTGGATCTCAGAAGATAAATGTGGCCCATCCTCAGAAAGAAGACCTCTTCTGTCCCCAAAATATTCCTCTGTTAGGGGAACTCTTTTTATTTCAGCATAGATGTTAATCTGTTTTCCTTTAACAGCAAGCAAACCAAATCAGGTTAAATTGCTCTGAAGAGCCCTGGATGCACCGTGGTGAGTGCTGTGCCATGCTTGATGCTGCCCCAGACACAGGGCAGTGCATCCTGCCTTGGAAGGAACAGTCTGAGACAGGGAAGTACCCTCTGAAGTAAAAAAATCTGTGCAATGAGGCCAGCAGTGCCACCTGCTAAGATTGCAGATTACTCATTTCTTATCTAAACAAGAAGCAGTGAGCATTTGGAAAGAGCAGAGTGAGTTTTTGCCTGCTTGGCTGTACTTTTTGGCCACCAGGTCAGGAAGGTGCTAAAATCTGCTGCAGAGGATATTTGCTTCACAGACTCAATAAATCTCTGACTATTCAGATGGGAAATTAATAATAAGTCGCTTGATAAGTTTTGCATGCACAGTTCTTCCAGTTTTGATCAAGCTTTCTTTTAAATTTGTTGTTAAGAGGGAGGAAATCTGTTTAGATTTCCTTTAAGCAAAGAAAGCTCTTTCTCATCTAATAGCAGTTTTACTGTTCTCCTAAACTTGCTTTGGGCTAGTCATGCCCTGACTGCTTTAGTAACACAAAATAACAAATATTTCACCGTGTATTTTCTGTTGTTTTCTTGGTGTCATTTTTGGAGCCACTATTTTAGCATTTATCAGAGATAAATAATTTTTTTAATATGCACAGTCAAAAGTAACAGCCACTGTAATTAAAATTGCAGAAGAGTTTTCATAATAAAGCCTCCTAATTCCCACATATAAAGCACCAGATTCTATTTGGATTCCTTCACTAACATTGTTCACTGATGAATAATATTCATTTATAGATCTCATGGGAACAGCAGCATAAAATGGCTGAAGGAAGATGATTAAAGGGATGATAAGAATCGCTTATAAAGTGTTAGAAACTCTGGTACATAAACACATCATTAACTGTCTGGAGACAGTTTTCACAGATTTATTGCCAGAGAGGTGGTGCAGAGGAGTGACAAAGGTCCTGGCTGGGCTCCTGCTGTCTGTGTGTCCTTGTCACCTTCCCTTAGCCAGGAGCTCTAAGGGGTGCTGAGCTCTGAACCAGTGGACAGCACTGCAGATGTGGCCATTTGCCTTTTGGGGACACATTCCTGTGGTGCTGCTCCTCCTGTGGCCCCCTCACCAGTTTGATGGATACTGGTGGACAGTTCCCCAGCTGCAAAGCAGGTCTCCAGCAGAGTTAAACCTCTTCAGGTGCCCACACCTGACAGCAAGGCTTCTGGTTTCCTCCTTATTTTTTTAATGCAGGAAATCAAATGTCTCAGTCAAGGTATGGAGATATTTCCCTATGCCTGCCTAGAGGAAGGCATGGAAATGAAATATTTTCCAGCTCCATGAGAACCTCTGAGAAATGCAGTGCTGGCACTGGGATGTGCCTCACCACCCCAGTGATGGGCTGAGCTGTTCACAGGGCTCCTTCCTCCCCGTGCACCAGGTGGCTCAGCATCCACACCTGCCTGGGCAGGGAGGTGCAAAACAACACCATAATCAAGAAGCAGGCTCTTTTTGCCTTCCAGCACAGCTGTGCTGGGGTGATGGCTCTGGGAAGCAGCACCTACATGAGAGCACTGTAGTCCTGAAATCCTGTTTCCTGTGGAATTTCATGTCTGTGCTCTGGGGAGGAAGGGAAAAAGAAAATGAACAAGTAGTGTGAAATTAAGTGTCTCCATTTGAATAGAATCTGCACAGAGGGTTGCTCCAGGCCATGATTTAGCTGAGAGCTGATAACATCAGGGACTTCTGTTTAATCCATGCCACATTTTCCTCCTCATTTTGGCTCTCCAAGCAGCACCAGGTGGCTTTGTGCTTCTCAGCCTTGGCCTTGGACACAGGAAGGGATAAGGGATGGCTCCAGGACTTGGCTGAGAGGGGTGAGCACCTTTTGCAGGATTCTGGCTCTCACAAACCCCTCCAAGCTGTGCAACCTCCACAGAGCTGTGGCTGTAACTGAGAGAGATCATCATAAAGTAAGGCTGGACCTAAAGCCCACAGTACGTTTTCATTTTGCTGGGAGAAAATAGATCAGGAAATTTTAAAAAAGCATTTCTTTTCACCAATACTTTTTCCTTGCCACTTTACATCAATGTGAACTGAAGGAGGGGCATGGAACTAATGAATTTCGACCTGTTTAGTCATAAAGATTTATACCTGTGGCTTAGAACTAATATTGACCAATCAAATGGCTCCCCAAATCCTGCCCATTTTATAAAAGTTAATCATACCCTCATGGTAGGCCAGGTACAAAATAAATTTTTATTTACAACCTGTACTAAAATGATCACTATTTTATGCTGGTCATTAACAGTATTTCACTCTGGAGAGTTGTTACATTTGAAAACAGTAAAATGGTTTGTATCACATAATGATAGTATATTTGGACACCACACAGAATACCAAGGGCTTTTTAAATTTGTGTCTGAATGGGAAATTGGTTAAAAACCTGAGCATTACAAGTGGCAAAAATGTGTATTATCTTCAGAAGTTTGTTCTGCTAATATGCAGCTGGTGCAAGAGTAACTTCTCTGACTTTGGTGTTATAAGTGATCCTGATCCATAAATTACTCACCAATGAGGTAAGAGGGTTGAATATTCAGACATGTTTCCTCTTTGGTCCATGAAACTTAGAATTATAGAATCCTGGAATGGTTTGTATTAGAGGGACCTTAAGATCATCCAGTTCCTACCCCTGCCATGGGAGGGGACACCTTCCACTAGAGAAGGTTTCTCAAAGCCCCATCCAACCTGGGTTTGAACACTTTCAGGGATGGGACATCCCCAGCTTCTCTGGGTACCCTGTTTCAGCACCTTGCCACCATCATAGTAAAGAATTTCTTCATGATATTTAATCTAAACCTGCTCTCTGTCAATTTAAAGCCATTCCCCCTTGTCCTATCACTGCATGCCCTTGCCAACAGTTGCAGAGAATATTGGTGTGGGTAGGTCTAGATCTTGCAGCAGAGCTAAGGTTGTAAAAGTATATAATGGATAGATTTTTTTTTTCCTTTTTTATTCACCTTTCTTCAAAAATTGTTTCCTTTGTTAGGAAGTACATGCTATGATTTTCCCAGAGAACAAAATATGTTACTCATAATCCTGACGCTTGATGGTTCAATGAGGAGCAGCTTCCTAAAATAAACATGTGCATGCATTACACTTGTGCTTGTACAATGCCCAGATCCTGGGGAGTTCTGATGAGGATATTCAAAGAAACCTGAGGGTGTATGGTCCAGCAAAACCATTTCTGAATCAGCCTCCAGGAACAACTGTAAATAACTCCACCACTACTATCACAGCAGTCTGATTTCCCTTTCATTGCCGAGCATTTAAAATCATGCATTAAAATGTGCAGGAAAGTGGGATTGAGCAAAAGGTCAAGAGCTTTGTAGGGACTGTGATTTTCCTGCCCTGTTGTTGCCTTGATAAATAACATCTGAATTTTTCAACATTTTCAATGTTTTTATGCACAGGAACAAAGCAGCTGACTTTTAAGAGGTAGCCACTTACAGAGGTGCCTGAGTGAAAGGTGATTTTTGGGCAGGCTCTTTGTAGCTGCTCACATGGTGACCCCTCTGAAAACGCCACCTGGGGTGTGACTGCTTTGTGCTATTCTTTTAAGTGTCTGAAATTTCATCTGAGATGGTACATTTTGTTTGGTTTACCACAGAAAGTGAGCATGTAAATGAAGCTCCACATCTCAGCTCACTATTTTATTTTGCTTGGCACAAGGTTGCTGCTGTTAAAAACAAGAGCTTTACATATGGCTTTCATTCACTATTATTTTAGGAATTGTTTTAACTTCCTGAAGCATTTGCAGATACCAGAATTTTTAATGCAGCAGATCACAACCAAGGTTCATGTCTATTGTATGTCAGCTCTTAGGAACCTGAAACAAATCAAGAGTCCTCCCAGCTCACCCCTCTCCCTTGTTATATGTGTGATTGTAAAAACACTGAAAGACAAGGCAATTTCAGTCTGTAAATCCAAATCAATTTTAAGCCAGAATCACTAAAATAAGTCAATCTGCAGCAAGTCAAATTTATCCAGAGGAGAAATCCAAATAATGCAGAAAACCCCAGAGAGGATGTAACCATCCAAAGTGATCTGGATTCACTCAGAAGGTGACAATTATGCTCATGGATGAACCAGGGTTAAATTGTCCAGGCTTTCAACCTGGCTTTTTGCTTAAATTTGGTTATTTGCTTATCACTCCTATGTTTCAGCTTTTGCTCCACCACGGTGCCTTCCTTTGCTCCTCCCATCATGTGTTCATATTTCCACCTGTTTAAAACAGCTACTTAGGGAGAAACAAAACCAGAACACCTACCAATTATTTGGCTGATCATTTTACAGAGCTGGCACGAAGGGAAGAGATGGGCAACTGAATGTATAGTTTATCTTGTTCTAATCAAAATTGTTATTGGTTTCTAATTCCTTGGATGGAAGGAAAAAACCCGTTTTGAATTAATGGTGAAGCTTGGAGTTGGAAAGAGTTGACAAAGCACTTTAACAACCTGCAGCTCCCTGAATGGCAGCTGATAATGAGCTCACTAACTTGTGACTTGTGAGAGTTCATCCATGAAGGGGGAACGTAAAAATTGCTTTTATGAGTTTTAAAACACTCATAACTTTATTAAGCTCTCATTTTCACTAGTGAAATAAGTTTAATTGCCCTTCATGGCTGAGGAATTGTGTTTATTCTAAAGTGATTAATTTTTGTCTCCCATTGAAAGGCTTCTTTTCTTTTGCCTTTTCTTGTGCATCTCTCAGCTGTTCACATGGCAATGAAAAGAGGGGAGGAGAAGGCTGTCACCAAAGCTCTGGCAAACCACTGACATTTAATTCTTTGTTTCCACTTGATGGGTTTATACTGAGAGTTTCTCCAGTGGTGTGAAGGGACTAAGTTCCCTTTGACAGCCAGAGAAAGCTGGCAGCCTCATAAACATTTCACCATGACAAGCCCTATAATTAAAAATAATGATAACAATGAGCATTCATTTAGCAGCAACCAGTCTTCAAACTATTTGTGAATGTTTGGGGTTTAGAAACTGTATCTTGAGAGTCACAGGCCTTGCTGTGCTGACTGGATGCTCAGAAGATGATGTTTGGTCATTGTGCAGTGATCCTGGAAGGTTTTGGTCCATCTTTGCATAGATGTATGTTGTGTACTACAGGATTTCCCAGAAATCACATTGACTGAAGGATCCCTACACCATTCTGCTTTGGAAGAGTTTCTCATAACTCTGCTTGTCAATGCTAACTAAGCCAGAAATCATGAAATTAAGCTTCAAGGGCTCTTGACTTCTTTCCTGAGGTGATCTTCAAGGAGCAAGAGCAAGTATTGAGCCAAAAAATCTAAATTGAACTTTGTTCTCCTGATTAAGATGCCTTTTTCTCATTAGTGGTGGTTTGTTTCTACATTTTCAATCTTAGCTACCAAGTTTGGAAGTTCTTACATTGTTAGAGTCAAGCTCTTACAGCAAATTAGGCTGGCTGTGAGAAGAGACAGGACCTGTCTGCTGCAAGACCTAGGAAACCTAACATGGATCTTTGTGCTGATTCCTGGGAAAACACTTGGCAGAGGAAGCTGTTGCCATTCCTAAATTTGTGCAGTAGTTTAGTTGGAGCCTTTGGCACCTACTGACAGCACAGCACAACACAGATTAATCCTGAGTAAGCTGGAATTCAGAATTGAAAAGCAGAACTGATGTGGAAAGCTTTATTCCAGGGGAAGAAAATGAACAGACAGAAGGCAGAGAGCAAAACACTGAAGCAAAGGGGGCATTTATTAGGAACCTGGCAGCCAAAAATGTGGATATTTTATGATTGCAGTGTTAGTGTCTCCTGGGTGCTTGGCTCCCTTTCCAGCTAACCAGGTTGTTTTGTCCCAGAGATTTAATTTCCTGTACACACAGTTTGTCTCATCACTTTCACTTTTTTTTATCAGCAGTGATGGAAAAGCCCAGCTCTTCTTTTCCTTTTTGCATTTTGGCAAGATTCAATCATCTCTTCAGCAAATTAACAGGCTGGTCATTGGCTGAACCATCATTTTTTAAGTGAGCCTGGCTGCTGGAGCAAGGCAGATTTAAAGTCAGATTTCATGTTTAATGCAAAATACCTTTATTTTGGCAGCAGCAGGGACTGAAGAGAATCAGGGAAGTTTTAATTCACCGGCTGTAAGGACCATATGCACACTATAATATTGTAATCTAGTTACTTACTCCAGCAGAAATTACAACTGAGCAAAAGGGACTTGCTGAACAAGGTCTGTCATAAAAATGGGTACAGCTCATCAGTTCTCAAAAGGAACCATTTCCAGAAGGTCAGGCTGGCCCCTGGCTCCCACTGGTTAACAGAGATTCAGAGGTTTTCCAACTTCTCCAACAGCATTTTACAGCTCTGCTGTTTCTAGCAACCTGAAAAGGAACATGACATTTCCCCTGCCCACAGTCCTCCACTGTGAGGCAGGACCAAGGGTTTATAAGACTTCCCTGAGACAGGGATATGTTCTTGCTCTCATTCTTAGCGGTTTCTTCAGGAATTTGGTGGGCTCATGGTGCTGTGACCCCTCTGTTCAGAGCCAGGTCAACAAGACAGCAGCCAGTTTAGTATTCACACTTTCAGCCAGGATTTTCAAGTGCCTCTGTGGCTTCTTCTTTATAAAGTGGCAGTGTATGTTCCATCCAAGCTGACATTGCACCCCTCCAGTCCGTGAGCCTGCCAAGGTGTTTTCTTCAGTCTGTGGAGAGAAACATTTTCATGTGAGGACCGTAAGCATCTTTAGGGTGAGATCAATGCATCTTAACTTCTCTGAAAATTCCCTGGCTGAGTTTCCAATAGCCACACAGGGAGCCCAGGATAACTAGCAACACCTGCACAGAAGTCTGCATTTTATGTGTCTAAGTTCTGTTAGATTAATTCCTCAGTAATGATCACAGTGAGTCAATATTCTAGTCAACAAGGATTTTCAAATTAAGTGTTTTGATTGCCCTTCTGTCTTTTATAGTCCATAGTAGAAAGAATTTCCTTTAGTTTTATTGTTGTGATTTTTAACCTGGAAATTCAGATGAGTCCTGACTGTTGTAATCATGCAATACAGTTGTAACAATGCAAACAGTAATGCATTGTTACAGTTTCCCAATTTAATAAAAAAACTGGGATTTTACTTTAAATTACACATCTTTTCTGATTCTTCAGAGTGCTTATTTTGCATTGTAAGGTGATTTGTGTTAGGTTAATTTCATTAAGGAAAAGGAGATTTGTGTTTGTAGGATCTATCTAAATATCATCTCACCCCTGATGTTCTAGTCTAATGGGATCTGAATTATGTACTGGCATCTAACCTCTGTTAGCAGATTGAATCTAAATTATTTATATGAAGGATTCAAGGACATCACTTGTGTCCTTGCTGCTATTCCCTCTTGACCAGCTGGTCTACAGCTCATGAAGAAAACATTCCTGCTTTTGAGATTGATGCAGAAGATGTTTCCTAGAGGAGGAAATTATATTACAAGCAGAACTCTGATCTGAGAGAGGGGCTTTTCAGCAGCAAAGCACTGTGTCTTGCAACATCCTGATAAATATTCCTAAATATTATATGGCATATCTGTCTTCTTGATTAGGTGATTTGCTATAGCAGAAATTGGTTTTCTCTGTTCAGATAAGAAAGTCTCACTTACCTTCCATCACTTAACTGTTGCACCAACAGAATATTTGACAGAAACTCAACCTTTGTGCAAAAAGTAATGCTCCCATGAGGAAAAAAATGTTGTGAACAGTGTCTGGTTGCTGCCTGGATGGTGCCCAGAGCCTGACGTGCAAGCAGCTGTGCAAGAGCATCTCCAACTGGAGACCCACATGGGTTACATGATAATCCTAAAATGCAGTTCTAACATCCAGCTCCTACATGACCACTATTGCAAATGCACAATTCTTGTTGTTCTTGGTTGTCTTAAACCATAGATAGACCTCTACTGTCTTAGTAAAAGAGTACAACAAAACAAAATTAAAAAAAAAATGTCCTTTTTCAGTCTTTCTGTATCTGCAAGAGAATTTTTTAATGTTTGTTATCTGTATACAATTGGATTGGTTTTGCAGTGAGAACGACCCGGGACACTTCAGATTCTCCATCCAGGGTATTAATCAACACATCAAAATGGAAAAAATTGCTCTGAAGCATAACGATTTTTCTAGATGCAGCACACGAGAAGTCTTCAGGACAGTTCAATTTTCCCACCTAGAGAGTTACACTGAATAATTAAATATTTTGTATGAAAGGTGGCAAGACATGAAGTCAGTCCCTTTGTTTCAGCTTATTTGGTCTCCTGATTGAACTTCAGCCACTGTTCTGTTCCACTTGTGCAGCTGGGGAGCCCCTGACCAAGCGAGGAATTTTCAGGTCCTGACAAGAGAGCAAGAAGGGTCAGGAAGAAAATTAGAGAGTAAGTCAATCCTGCAGGTTCATGCAGAGTCATGTCACCACTCCAGAAGGAGCAAACCAAACCAAACTCCTGCCTCCTGACCGCACTGAACAGCCCAAGATGTGTGTCCCCTGCCCTCCCTCCATAATTCTTGGCTTGTATTCCTGCTGCGCTCCGTGGGCTCCAAACACTGAGGAATAAATTTCAAAGCCCGGAGTTTTGGTAAGATCGCTGGTAGATTTCATTAATTTTGCAAAACAAGTCTCAAAAATAACGTTGTGATATTCTAGATAATTTCTTCACCTTATGTGAGCAATATATTTTAGAGAAAAGAGACGGTTCCAGACAAAGATACAGACAGAAAACTCTAATGGAGTAACAAAATGAGGAAGAGGCAAAGAATAATTTGACCACTCACTACACATTTCTTTAATTTAATTTAGCTGTTCCTGGTTTTGCTCTTTTTCCCAGCTGTTTTGCTTCCATATTTGAAGTTTTTGCAGGTCACTGCTAGGCTGGACTGTTCATACTAACAGCTTATTGGTAGATTGGTTTATAGAACTAAAAACTCCCTTAGACCATGAAATTTTAATAAAGTGAAATGTGTTCATTCTTGTGAAAAAGCAGATGTAGGGAAAATGAATTGATCAGGAAGGTCTGATAATCAATTTCCTCTGATAAGCACACACAATAATTATTCCTTCAGTCCATGTTGTTTAATCTCCTTCTCCCGCTCATGCATCTTACAGACAATCCATCAGCACTACCCTGCTTCCACCAGGACTAAAATGATATCTTAACAACACAGCTTTCAGATGGGGATTGTTCAAGTATTATGTGTAAAGTATATCATCAAAGCAATCCCTTCCTGAAAAATGCCCTTCAAAATCTTTAACCAACTCCACAAAATAAAGATATGTCAGGATGAGAACACTCATTGCAAATGAGATTTAACAATGACAGCATCATTCAAACCAAGTAGCAGCTGTTGGAAACAATTTCATGGTCTTATCTGTAATGACTATTTAAGATTTAGTGGTGACACCTGCAAATGGAGGTCAACAATGTCTCTGATCTGACCTCTAGTCAGTTTGCTACTGCCTTGGGAATAATTCTTCGGAAAACAAATGGAAAACAAGATGATAGAAATAGCATCTTTATTATTGATCACAAGCTTATAGCAACAGCATGTTAATTATTGAGCTTTTATGTCAGAACTGGTGGTCTTGGTAGGGAATACAGTTCCTCACAGGGCTAAGAATTTCATAACAGGCAGAAACAGTGTCCTGTCCCCAGAGATCTTCCATATGTGGCACAAGTGGACAGGTGGAGCTGCTTCTGACCAAACATCTGGAGTCATCAAGAAACCCTCAAATCCATTGCAGACTTTGGTGAAATACATGTTTTTTGAGTGAGTAACCCAAACAAAAGGTCTAACTTGGACTAGGTGAGTTACATCTTCCCTGTGCCTACCAACCCAGCTGACCATAAGTGACTGGTTCAGAATTTCACTGCAGGCATCCCAAGGCAAGCAAGGTGTTCCCACCCCAGAAACCAGCCCGAGGAGTCAGTGAGGTTAATGCAAGTCCCATCAGCTGCCATCCCAGCTTGGCAGAGACAGAGATAACCAGCAGAATCCTAGAATATCCTGAGCTGGAAGGGACCCACAAGGACCATTGAAGTCCAGCTTCTGGCGGTGCATAGGAAAAGCCCAAGAATCCCACCACATGCCTGAGAGCTTTGTCCAAACACTTCTTGAGCTCTGTCAGGCTGGTGCTGTGACCACTGCCCTGGGGAGCCTGTTCAGTGCCCAGCCATCCTCTGGTGAAGAATCTTTTCCTAACATCCAAGCTAAGTCTCCCCTGATATGCCTTCAGGCCATTCCCTCAGGTTCTGTCACTGGCCATTGAAGAGCAGAGTTCAGTGCTGCTCCTCCTCCCCACTCATGAGGAACTTGTATCTGCAATGAGGCTTTCCCTCAGTCTCCATTCCCTTGTTCACAAGTCAAAAGAAAGTAGTGAATACAGTTATCAACAATTTCCTGTCTTTCCTGTGCTGTACTGGAAGATTCCAATACTTCCTGACTGGTCTCCAACAGACCCAGGGGGATGAGGGGGAATGAGCCTAAAACAGCAGTGCTGGTTCAGGCTCCCCTTGTCTGTAGCTCAAAACACTCTCAGCAGTGCCCAAACTCCAAACTGGGGACACCAGGCTGAGAGCTAAGGTGGCACCCCACCAAATGTGTGCCGCATTCCTCTTCAGCTGAAAAAAACACAATATTGAACATCAGCCACCATGGCTGGAGAACTTCTGTCTGTGCCTTCTCCCTTGCTGTTCTCAAGGAGCAATGCAACAATTACTCAAAACACATTTTTGGGTTTCCTGCCCTCCAGGAGCACTTGTAAGCTATGAAAATAGAGTACAGAGAGCAAGCTGTGGAAATTTTCTCCAACTAATAAATTCCTGCAGGGGAGAAGGAGTAGGGTGTTTGTCTCTGGGCATGCTGGGCTGTATGTTCGAGATTGATTGTTCAGTTGAGCCCCATATTGGGGCAGAGATCTTATTTCCCTTCTGGCAAACATTAACTTCCTCTGCTTTCCTCTTAGATTCACTAATCCTAGAGGGAAGAATTTTGCTTAATACAACAGCATTTTTTCTGTTTTTTAATGCTAAATTATTCTATTTGTGCACAAGTCTGACTCTGTGAGGTGCTTTGTCCTCCTGCTCGCTCCAGAAATGAGTCAGGATGAAGAGAAACTCATGGTTTGCAAAAGGATCATAAGATCTTTCAGGTTCATGCTCATTGCATGTAAAACAAGAAAAATGTGGCACCCACAGCTGGAAAACCTGCTAAGCAAACATCAGTGCTCATAAGAAAAGCAGAACTAGGCTACGTGATGGCTGTTCTATAGCTGTTCTCATCTGCAAGAATAATTAGGAACTGAATATATTATTTAGCAACTACTCAATGAGCTTGCAAATGTTGCAGATACTGGGCTAAGGAAGGAATATATAATTTTTCAAGGGCACCCTGCTCTTCAGGTAGCACTGCTGGCTCTAGGAATAAGTTTTTATAGAGGTGTCTTTTAGTAGTTTATTTCATAGCCCTCCACCAGACAGAAAACTGACACATTCTGTGTCCTGTAGTGTTGTTTTCTGCTAAGTATGGTCAAGCTCATCAGACTGGGGGCATCAAGTTAAAAATGGATTAAGATTTATGAGTGTGCTTGAATCAGTAATAAAGCAGAGTAAAGCACTTCTCTAATCAAATCTAAATCTGATCATTTCTTCATAGGAAGAGTGATTCAGGACCTGGCCTGAGCACCCTACTTGCCTAGTTACCTTCTGCAAAGGAAAATCAATGAGAAATGAGCATTGTAAGACAATCATAAACTTTAGCTCACAGAAAAGGCTCTGAATAGGATTTTTAGATGTTTTCTTGTGCCTTAAAGTAGCTGAAGTGGAATACTTGGACTTTTCTCCTTCCAGCTAGTTTTAAAGCTGATGTGGATCAATAGGAAAAATGACTTGGTACAATTCTTTTTTTTCTTTAAATATTTTATTTTGAAATACAGGACTTGGGGTAAAAAAAAAAAAAAAAAAAAAAATGGGAAGCTGGGATGGCTGGGAGGACCAGGATAAAATAAAACATCTTGTTAAAAAACAAAATTTGGCCATGTTTGAAGAAAAAATTCAGTTTTGCTGAGGCAGTTTGAAGAAAAGCAAGTGATCTAGCTTCTTAAAATGTACCTATTGCCTTTTACTTCACTAATGATCACATAGAGTTTGCCAAGGAGAAGTAAATGGATGACTCTGATGCTGAGGCAGAAAAAAGAAATTACCTCCACAAACACTCCTGGGTACCACTGAGAAAGACAGCATCTTCTGCCAAGGACTTTTGAGCATTACTGTTTTTGGAAGCCTATAGGCAGCAGCTGTGGGCTTCCTAAATTATGTATGGGATCTACACAAACCACTGGCTTCCCATTCACAGGAATGAGACCTTCAGAGGTCAGCTCTGCTCAGAATCATTAACATATTGCTGACAGGTGCCTGCACAGCTTCTTCATAACAACCCTCAAAGGTGGAAGTCCTGGGCCCTCCTAGAGCTTCAGCAACCTTAAAAGGTTTTTCCTAATGCCTAACAAAACTCCATTGTTCCTAACTAATGCTGGTTCTTTCTCTCCTACCCACAAGGAGCAGCTTATTCCTTGATGTTTATAACCTTTTTTGCATCTCTGAAGGCTGTTACTGTCCCTCATCTTTTACTGAACAACTCCAATTAACTCCTCCAAATTCCCACAGGCGGTCTGCATTATTGCTGCTGTGCTCTGGACTGAATGCTGTGGTTGAGCTGAATCTGTATTTTTCCTGCAGGCAATGGAAGCCTCCATTTCTAAGCATCCCATACCTAATTCCATGACCCCGCTGACCCATTTACCACAGCACCTGCACAAATGTCCAAAGTCTTTTCTGCAACCCCAAACTCCTTAGCCTTAGGTTTTGTGCAGTTGATCACCTCCACCAAACTGGGACCAGGATTTTGCCTTTAATGACCTACTGAATCTAGCCTATTTTTATAAATATATAATCCCCAACAGCATCCCTTTGTACCTTTTACAGGAGCAAGTCCTACCATAAACAACTGACAAAGACATTCACAGCTTTTAGGATTTTTCTCTGTTTGTTGCTGTTAAATGTTAAAATGACATTTAAAAATTTACCAACATCAAAGCACCATGAATTTTTGAGAATTTAAATTTCCCTAGTGTTTCCAGCAGTTTGGGGGCATGCAGGTGAGTGCCACAGGGTCATACATATAAAGGCTTTGGTGGATCAATTTGATATGGAAGGAAACAGGACTGAATGTGTTACCAGGCAGGTTTGCAATACAGGTTGCTTGCATGTAACCCAGAGAGAGGCCTGAGAACATATTATATCAAACTGAAAAGTTACTCATGGTAAAGATTTCAGTAAAATCTGCCATCCCATCTTTTTCACTTCACCTAGAGAAATATTTCTCTGGAATTTCAGTCCCTGAGTTTCCCTAGTGCATTCCTGTGCACAGAGATTAGGAGATAATATGTCATTATTAGGGCTACAAGGAGTACAGAATAGTCTGATGGGCTTTTACTGACAGAAAAAAAAACAAGTTTAAAAAAAAATAGGTAAAATACAATCATAGATTCATATAGAGTGATAAGGGTACTTCAGGAGGAGTCGCTTAGCCTGGTTGAATTTCAAATGCAACATAAATGAGGTACCTGAATTCAAGTATTCATGTCTGTTGGCTATTTTGCTATCAAATCACTTCCCTAAACAGCAGCAGGAGTGTTTCCGCGCTGTCACGTGCTGTGCTCAATGGGAGAAAGGGCAAAACCTTCCCAATTTCAGATTCTGCTCACCATGAAGTACCAGACTTTATATGTAAACCACAAAATTTCCCTTTGTGATCAGCTGCAATGGGGAGCCCAGTGCTGCTCTGACCCTGTGCTGGTGCTCCACAAGGATCTTTAGCCCAGCTCTGCCTGCATTCCCCACACTGTGCATTGTGCCTAGCACCATTCCAATTTTAAGTTTAAGACACCACTCCACAGGAATTGCAGGATTAAGCCTCACATGGAGCTGCCTGGGCAGTAAAACCTCAGGGACCAAGCCAGGCATCAGAGTCTCACTGCAGCAGGTGATGCACGAGCACACACCTTACAGCTCAACACAGACACACGGCTCTAAAAACCACATATTTCACATGGAGGTGCTGAAACCCTTAAACATGCAGTACAAGAGGAACAAAAAGAGCTGTGTTGCTGCAGCAAACTATCCTGGTTGATGGAGAGACAAATTTATTCACATAGATCTACACACACTTTTTAAAGTTTAAGTCAGTTCATATAATTCCTATTAAGACAGGAAGTAGTTCCTAGACTACTAGAACTCCCACCCACTCTGTTAAAAGTAAAAAAGGAAAAAAAATCCCTAAAAAATGCCATTTTGAGCCATGGAAATCAAGTCTGAATAATATTTATGCAACAAAATAGATTTGGAGGGTTTTTTTCTAAGCATTGATCTAAGTTATGTATTAAGCTATGCAAAGTTTGTATGGGGGGAAAAAACATGTTTTGTTACATTAGCTGATTTACTTTGAAACAACAGACAGATACCAGGCTTTAAAGCTCTTTGCTGAGCCTGGAATACATAGGCCAAAATTCAAAGGTGAGCATGAGCTGAGAACAAAGGATGGAATTTAATTATTTCTCTTAATCAGTTGTCAGGGGAACGTAAGAAAAAAACTTTGATAGCGGTAGTAAAGAAGAAAGGGTATTGCAAAGGAAAAGGTTCCATGAGAATATCTACCACTGGAGAGAGATACACAGAGAGAAAAGAGAGAGTAAGAATTTCCTGCACAAGGGCAGTTTCACTGGGAAGCAATTTGCAGTGGTGCTGAAAGGGGAGAATTATAACATGCCATGAAAGTTTGTCTGTGTTGATGCTGTGACTCGTTCTTATCATGAGTAATGTCTTTTGATTGCCACCTTTGGAAAGTGTTTTGTAGCTTCCCCTGGAGGACAGAGACTGAGAGAGAGGAAATTGAGTGTCTGTGTGGAAAAAGTTTTTAATTACTAATAACTGAGTGCTTTTGCCATTCTGCTTTGCCTGTGCATGGATTTTTTTCTGTCTCATGGAGGTTGATATAACCATAAAATTTCTATGAGGATGTTGTGTAGTAGGAGAAGTGTATTATGCTTTGGGAGGAGCCCTAGGCATAGGATTCAGGAATATTTTTAAGACTGGGGACATATCAGCAATTTTCCTACATTTTATTCAAGGAACTATATTATTCCATTTGGTAGATATTCTTCATTGGTATTTTCCTTCTAATTATGTGTTTTGTGGTATATGGTGCAGCTTAAGGGGTTTGAAGCAAGTTTCTGAGGAAATATGAAATAACTGTTTGGGTGTAAAATATTTACTTTCCAAGCAGCTTCTTCAGACTGTCAAGGTGGATATGAGTTCCCTTAGAATAGATGTGATGGTGGTGAAAAACTGACAGACCTATTGTCTGTTTTTTAGTAGGTTTTGGGTGACTGCTGGGTTTGTGTTCACTGGGGTGTAACTTGCACATTTTTATATAGCACAGTTTTTTGATACCATTTTTATGCTGACCATGGTTTGCTAGACTTCGATACTGCTAGAAGGTATTTCAAGAGATAGTATGATGGTAGACTGAAGTGTCTTAAATTTTTCTTAGAAACCAATGAGTGAATCCAAAATTTCAACCTAGACAATACAGATACCATCTGTGTCTCTCAGGTAAAAGGGTTAGGGTTAGGGTTAGGGTTAGGGTTAGGGTTAGGGTTAGGGTTAGGGTTAGGGTTAGGGTTAGGGTTAGGGTTAGGGTTAGGGTTAGGGTTAGGGTTAGGGTTAGAGTTAGTCAACTGAAGTTGACTTCAAATTGTGAGTTTTTAATCTTCTCCAAGCTGTTGTATCGTGGAGACACCTTGGTGCCGTCTTCTGCTCATAAAGGCAGGAGGAGCTGTGTTGGCAAGGGTTATTAAAAGATGAATTTGGCAGTGTATTTGGGCTGGCAGGGTATTTAGGCTGGCCTACAAGCTGGCCTTATTCTGACAGCCCCCCAGTGCAGGCTGTAGGCACCAGCACAGGCTGTGATGCACCAAGGGTGGAATACCACTGAACATCCTCCATGACTATGGCAGTAGCAGCAAGGTAGTTTGAGTTGCACCATCAAGTTTATTTAGCTTTGAAAGTGAAAGATTTTACTTTGGCCTGGAAGAAGGGATTGTTTACCTAAATGTTTCCCTATTTTAGCCAGGGATGTAAATCAATCCAGAAATCTATTTTATCTCTCTCCAGAAAACTTGCTTTACTTCCAGCCTCATTTCAACAAGCTTCAAAGCTTACTAAGTATTTCCATGACTTTTCAAAGCAGTGCCATCTGCTTTGGCTGTTGCCTGGACCAAGATCCCTGAGCCTTGCCTGTCTACATAACATAGGAGACAACTCCCAGGCACTGGACTCCTGCCACCAGCCCTGGTTCAGCCGCTGTTGCTGTTCCATCTCCAGTCACACTTGGGAGCAGCTGTTTCTCCATCCAAACAACCCAAGGCCTGCAAGGACTGCACTGGAAGGAGCATAAGCTGTTAACAAACAAAAACAATTTAATCTAGAGCCCATTGCACATTTCTGCACAGAAGCCAAGGGCACTGATTGAATATCCCAAGCTATGGCTTGGATTTCTGACAGCCACGTAATGAATTGAGATTAACTATGCAGTGACCACTCTTGAAAGAATTATTGTCCAGAGAAGGAAACAAAAATGAAACATTTGACAGAAAAAAAATTATTTACATCCCACTAGTCAGAGTGCTTAAGGAGACACATTGTAGCTCAATGAGAGAGAACAAAGGGGAAAGGTGGGGAAGGAAAGGACATAAAGAGAAAGGTTGAGGGGGGAATGAGGGTAGTGGAGAGGCAGTGCTCAGTCATCAGATTCCTGTGAGAAAGGAAAGGGAGGTTTAGATTGGATACTGGGGAATATTTCATTACTGAAATGGTGCTCAAATACTGGAACAGGCTGGGTGGAAATTCTCTACTAGTATGATATTGGAAAATGAGGGGAAGAAGAAAGGATTGCTGGACCTGAAGCAGAACAGCATGTAGGGAAAGAGAATCTGATTAACACTGTCGCAACTTTCTTTGAAACAAGAAAGGAATACACAATATTTCAAAAGATGCAAATTATAGAGAGGGAAAATGACACTCCATGAAAGTCTGTGGAGGCTGAATCACAGACGATAGCAAAACTGATCTAGGGAGGGAAAAAAGCAGAAATTACAGGAAAGGACAACAGGTTTTTGTGCTAAGTACTAAGCAGGAAATTACAGGCAAAGAATGCAATTCTAGGAAAAATAGCAGCTGTACAACACAATAGAGCAATGAAACAATGCTTGCACCAATGAAAAGTCACTTATGAGGAGAAATTATATCCATGAAAACAGCAATGACAATAAAAGGATTAACAATATGGGAACAACTGAAGATGCAAATATTTGGGTTAGAGAAAGGGTAATGATGTCACAGAAATCGGTGACAAATCACAAGAATGGTTTTCACAGTGCTTCTTTGCATCTTGTATGAAAGAACTGCTTACAGCAGATGTCTTTCCCAGAACCTCTAGGAAGGCACAGACTTCTTCAAGTTTCTTGTTATTATTGCTATTGTTATTACTCCTGGCTTTATAGGAGCTTAATGACCTCAGCCATGGGTCACAGCTCCATCTGTCCTGTGCACTGCACAAATATTCAGGACATCTTTATGATTTATGACCTGTCAGGAGGAACCAGAGCTGACAAGCAGGAGAAGCAATAGTTTGGTAAATCTGGGAGTCACTCAACGCTGACTTTCTTGGACGTGTCACTGAAGAGGAAAAACAAAAAAAGGTCCTATTGTGGCCTACTATGATCTGGACAGTTAACTGGCCCTGGGACTGGCATGGTTCATGTGGCTTCTCAAGCTGCTCATGACCTTCAGGAAATTGCAGTACTTTGAGAAAAATGAATAACAGAAGTCACATTGTTGCAGGGCTGCATGTTGTCTTAGCACTGCATTTCGTGCTATTAAGGATTTTCCCTGGCAGTTTCCTTCACATTGCTGGCTCCTCACTCATCTCATAAATTACTGGAAGAGGCCTTAACTTGCACTTCCAGACAGAGTCTGGGCTGACAGAAATACAGCAGTCTGCTGTTAGTGCCAGAGCAACGCACTTGCAACTTGCACTTCCAACTCAGACTGTGGCAACATCCTTCCATCCCCCCAACTGCAGAGAGGTGCACAGATAAATCACTGCAGACTTCAGACAGTGCTTGGCACACAGAACCCAGCCTAAGAAGAGAAAGAAGTCCAGATACTCTGCTTTGGCATATTATCAATCAAAAGACTTGCATGGCACTGAGTACTCTTCATTTTCCTGTGTAAATAACTTGTTCTGCAAAGCCTGACATCTCCTGATGAATCCAGAGGTGACTGGGAGGAACATCAGCATCAGTGGAAGTAACACAGGAAATAATGTCTATTGTGAAAACTCAAAGTCTTTTAGATTTCCTTAATTAGATTTACAACATTATTTAAATATCCCAAATGCCCTCCCTATACCAAATAATTAGGAAAGTGAATTAATGTTTTGACATACCTCTGGTTAGTATACAACATTGCTTAGGCAAGAATAATTTTGCTAAAAATTAACTGGAGGCTGGAGCTGGGATATTCAAAGAAAATTCTGTGAGCTCCAAGGCTAATTCTAAGGTAAAAGGTGAAATGTGAAGGAGAACCTTTAAGTGAATAGCAATCCAAGTTAAGCACATTTTAATGAAAAAGAAATAGCTGTGTACTGCTGCTCCTGCACCAGCCTTTTGTCCAATAGAAGAGTTTGATGAATGTGCCTGTTCATTGCTTTCCTGGTTTTGCACTTGACATCTCTGACCCAGATTCTGTGTATCAGCTTGTGGATTTAGCTGACTAAATGGAGGTGGCTGTAGCTGCACCAGTCACTGCAGGCTGCCTTTAAAGTCAGTGGAGGTCCAGTGAACAGGAGCAGAGGAGGGGGAAAACCATCATACTGACAGAGACATCTGAAACAGGTCAGATGACCTGCCCTCAAACTACCTTTTTATCTCCATTGACAACAAAGAGTCCCATTGAGGCAAAACTTCATGGTAAATCTGAAGAGGTAAAGCTATTTTGATTCCTCTGTAATCATACTTAGGTCTGACAAATTCCCTTTTACTCACATACCCTCTTTCTTCTGGAGCAATTTCAAGTCCTTAACTAAAATAAACAAAGGGAATATGGTGCTGCAGCTCTTGATAGAGACTCCCATAGGAAACCCATCTTCTTAAGGCATCTTAGCACAGCCTAGGATTGGGGTGTGACCTTTAGAAGCAAAGGCCTGAAAATCCAGAAGCCAAGGGAAAAAATTACTTTAAGGCCAGACAATCCCCTTTCCTGAATTTGGGAATTCCAGACACCTCTGTTCTTGACGCTGAGGAAAGAAACCTGTCTGTAACACAGCAGCCTCAGTCTGTCTTCATAGGGCCACCAAGCATCCCTATATGTTAGCAAAACTAAAAACCTTACACCAGCTTTTCAAACTTTGGAACCACCTACATGATTTCCACCCTCTACACCACCTGGTACATTCAGGTTCCTTTCTGCCTTGTAGGGTGACAAACTGAGCTTTGTTTCCCTCATCATTTCCCACTCCAGGTCCTTTAGGGCAGACGCCATTCACACACCTCAGGACACAAACCCAGCTGCAGAGTCAGGGTCATGTTTATGCAGTCAGCACAAATGCTGCTGCCTTCAGGAGCTTTCACTCCCACCCATCGTTGTTGTTGATGTTGTTGTTGATGTTGATGTTGTTGTTGATGTTGATGTTGTTGATGATGTTGTTGTTGTTGTTGTTGATATTGTTGTTGTTGTTGCTGTAGGTTTACTCTGTTTCCAGCTGCCTCCACCGGGCTTTCACTGCAGGGCTCTTGGAACTCAAGACCTCATTGCTTCATAATCTGAGTTACAGGGGCCATGGGACTCGTGTCCTTCTGCATCGCTGTCACAACAAGGACAGGCACTCTTCCTCTCTGCGCTGGATGGAGGCACTTGCACAGGTCCTGGCAGATGGTTTTCACCAGATGGAGGCACTTGCACAGGTCCTGGCAGATGGTTTTCACCACCACCTAGGACAGCTCTTCCACAGCACGAGGAGAATTCTTGTCTCCCAGTCAAAAGCATGAGAGGAGTGATTAAAGCATCTGCGCTGTCTAACACAGGCTGTGGGAGGCCATAAGCACCACAACTACACTGCAGTCACTGCTGTTGCCCTTTATGGTCCTATTTTTCTTTTTATTTTGTTCATTTTATACCTCAGTGTGCATGATGGTTTTGGCTTTGCCTCCAGATTGCACAGAGCCAGCTATTGTTTTTGCAGAGATTTGTGCACCTTTTCCATTAGCCAGCTTTATGCTTCCACTTGCCAAATTGCTCCTTGTCAAGGAACCAAGCAGGCCACTTCAACATCAGCCATGGCAGCTAAAAAATAACCACATCCTGTTAAGCTGTGTACACAGGGTGGATTTGCTCCTTTGTCCATGCCTCTGACTGACATTCCCTAACACTCACCAGCCTCTGGATTGCAGGAGGTCAGGAGAGTCTGGACACAAACTCAGAGCAGATGTTCCCAGTGCAAATGCTGGTTTTGACCCAGAAGTTTAATTATCTTATCTTTGCTCTGCACCTAATTCAGGTTCACCAAGCATTTTTAGCAGCAACTTTGTGCTTGAAAGTAGTCTCCAAATCTCTTTCACTCTGGAAATGGTGATACCCACAAGTGATCCAGGTTTCTCCAGAGTGAGGTGGGACTTTCTTATCCCATACTTAATGTACAAACCAGACCTCTCCTCTAAAACATCTTCTCTCCTTCCCCTCACAATTTTCTCATTTATAAATCCAAAACTGAGCAAGAGTCCCAAAGGTATTAGAGCATTACCAAATGTGGATGCTAACATAATAAATTTCTCATGAGACTTTGGAGATTGTTTGACACAGTTCCAGTTAGCAAGCACTAACACATAATTAGGGTAAAAAGCAATTAAATTAAAACTCATCTGTTTTATGTAAACTTATTTCCCATTTTACAACAGCAATACATTAGGGCCATGGTGCCCCATATGAAAGTGAGATGAGTAACAGCAATTGGGATCACAAATCTGAAAAGGATCCATCTAACATGATGAAAGAGAGCACAGCAAGATGTGCTTAAGAAACTGTAATGGAAATATTTCTGATATACTTTCCATCAAACAGATGCCTTTGAGCTTATGGTTTGCCAGACAGAGCATGACAACTGGTTAGCAAGGATAACAGAGCTGGAACTCAAGCTGTGTGGAAACTTCTGTTTTTTGGTGCATGTAGCCTGAAAATCTTTATCTGAACATCTGCTTCATTAAGAGATATTGTGATGCTATTCACAACAGCAACAAAGAGCTACAGAAGCACTATTCTCTCTCTCTTTTTCCTACCCATGTCCCATAGCCCCCTTCAAATCTTTGCCACTACAGATGTGTGCCACAACACTTATTGTTGGCTTTCACTGTGCTTCCCCCAAAAAAAGGGTAATGAGCTTCAAGGGAACATCACAGAAAGCAGATCAGAGATTTCTGACTGTCTGAAGTAACAATCTATCAATTTTATTGTTGTTTCTGTTTTTGAGAGAGACCTCAAACTGGGAACAAGGGAATGTCTCCAAGTAGTCTGCAATTACCCAGATATTGTCAGAGCCCTGCTTGGATTCAAGTTGAAAAGCCTGAATTACAGAAATAGTTTTGGAATTCTGTGCTCTACTGATGAGCTGCATGAGGGAGCAGAATTTTAAGTTGTCCCTCAAGCAGGATTGAAAACATTGCTTTTTCCAATATTTCTTCCTTCCTCAGTCTCTTTGGAAATTCATAGGAAAAAAATAAAGATTACTAGAAAAACCTGTATTGAATATTCTCCTTTAACAGGAAATCAGCTTTATGCTGTTTAGTTGTTATTCAGTTCATCCTTTTAGTTAATCTTGCTTACTGCTGATTTTGCCTTTGATTTCTTACTTGGTGACCTCCAGTTCCAGCCTAATTTAGAGAGGGGTGGCCTAAGAACACAGCATTTTTAGGAAAAGTACCAAGGACCCCCTGCCTCTACTCACTGATAGACCTAGATAGACTAATAATGATATTGTGATTTAATAGATAAAACAGCAAGAGTGAATTGCAGCCAAGGCTCTCCTCCAAAGAAATAGGAGCAATTGCTTGGGAAAGTGCTAAAATTATCTAAAAGGTGGGTGAACAGGAGTGTGGGACTCTGGAGACCCAAGCAAATATTAACAATTTCCCAAAATTCCTTTTCTGTCCATAGCATTCAGCACATGGAGAGACTGGATCTATGATTTCAGCTTCCAGGTAGCAGAGCAGTGCAAGTGTTAAGCTAGAAAGAAATGTAGATTTCAATTAATTTGTTTCTACATATTTGCTTATCTCTAAGCCGGCATGACTTGCAGGAGGAGGATGAGTGGGTGTTGCACCTTGCAGGCTGTTCTTTAAAAATTAAAGCAAATCATATCTTTATCCAGCAAGGTCTGGCAGTCCCTTTAACAACCCTTGGCAAAACCACAGTTAGCCATAAAATGCTTGTGCTGGGACCTACCCTCACCCACTGTCACCCAGGCCAAAAAATAAGTAAGTGGTGTGGGCATATCCCTAAAATTTCAATGGAGTGAGCAGCAAGGGCAGTGAGGAGCTGTTAACTGACATTAATAACAATTGAAGTTGTTGCTACAGGGTCATGGGGAGCTTGGGTCAGGGTTCAGTGATGCCTTGGTGAAAGACAGATATGAAGAAGCATCACTTTCATATGGATCTGCCTTTGAGGAGAAATTTTTCTTGGACCTGGTAGTCCCCACAATGAATAGCACATACCCAATAGACAGAGCTCAGTGCTGTAGGGGTGTCCAGCTTTAAAAGTCTGCCTAAGTGGATGTAAGGAAATTTTGATGTCCCTAGGCCATGATTTTTCCAAAATGAACTACCATGAAATGAATCAACTTTATAAAGTACAGGTTTCCTTTTCCTTTTCCTTTTCCTTTTCCTTTTCCTTTTCCTTTTCCTTTTCCTTTTCCTTTTCCTTTTCCTTTTCCTTTTCCTTTTCCTTTTCCTTTTCCTTTTCCTTTTCCTTTTCCTTTTCCTTTTCCTTTTCCTTTTCCTTCTCCTTCTCCTTCTCCTTCTCCTTCTCCTTCTCCTTCTCCTTCTCCTTCTCCTTCTCCTTCCATTCTCCTTCTCCTCCTTCTTCTTCTCCTTTTTTCCCCTGTTTTTCCTTTTTTATTTCCTTTTCTTTCTTCTTTTCACTGTCTTTTTCCTTTTTTACCAAGGCCCTGTTTCCATGTGATCTCCTGGGCATTGGCACATAGAAATCCAGGCACATACTGTGGTTCCTGGATATGTGTTTAGGAGTTAAAGTTAAAAAAATGCTCACCATAGTCTCCTTAATTGATTACTGCAATAAGCACTAAAGGATGTGAAAGGCATCTCTGTCTCTCTCTAATCTCTGTGATTGTAGGAGAAATATGAGAAAGAAATTTTAGAACCAATAATATTCATAGACAAAACATCTTTCATCCAGGAGTAAAAGACAAAAAACCCCTAAAAGTGTGTTAAAACCCAATAGCTGTATTCATAAGTCAATTCATTCAGAAGAATTTTTTTCTTTTCCCAGGCACCTGGGTAGAAGCAGATCATGAGAAAATGCTTTAAGAAATGCCATGAACAATGGAGAAATACAAAAAGCTCTTTGCTGCTTCACTGACATGTTTAACATAAAAGAAATTTAAACGTGATCATTTTTTAGCTCAACAGTTTTTGACTTTATAATGAATAAAAATTTGAGGAAAGAAGAAGAAGGAGAAATAAAAATACTACATTAAAAAGTGCTCCAGAAGTTTTGCCTACTGATGCCCAAGGACATTCACAAGGTATATTTTTGAAGATTATGGCTGAATTTACCATTATTATCAGGTTTGGTTTTTTTGTTTGTTTGCTTTCAACAAATAAAGATGAACTCAATTGATGTCAAAAATCATCTCTCCCTTCTGGTATTGCACTCCATATTAGGCCCACAGCTAAGTCTGCTTCTCTGAAACTACATGTTATGTTTATTCATGAAACTTGAACATTAAATCAGGCACTACCTATTGCATTATGCCACAATAAATAATTTTAAAATTAACAATCACTCAGTTTAAAGCACAAAATATTATTAATTTCTTGTTCACCTCACACTGGGCCTTTGTTTGAAGATGATTCCCTCAGTCTCAATGGTGGCAGTGGTAAAGACAGATTGGAACTCTCAGGCTCTACCCCCCTCTGTTCATCCCATCCTCTCTTTCTTCTGGCAGAGCATCCTGGGGAGGACCCAGCCCGCCCCAAGCCCTGGGGAGAGTGGCACAGAAAGTGTTACTTTGACCATGAAAAGTCATTAGTAACCACCCACTGCTTACAGACTTGCCTTGCTATCAAATGGCTTGGAAAAGGCTAAAACCAGGCACTGTAACAAATGCCAGCTTAGTCATGTTTCATTTCTCCTGCTTAACAGTCCTGATCATTATTTTCCTTGCAGTGAGGTAATTAGGTGTATCTGTCATGTATTAGAATTGTACTGTTACAGGCATTTGGTAAAACATTAAATGAAAACTGCAGTGATTCAGAGTTGTTAAATTTCTAATATAATATTAATCCTCACTCAGACTTTCACGCATCATGCACACACAGTCACATGCATGCTCACTCCTCCTGCTCGATTTTTCAAAACCTTTCCTTTGTGTGAGTCATTATTTTAACAAGGCAAAATCAGAATGCTTCTGTCTCCTTGCAAAACACATGGGCAGCTGCACCTCCCCTCCAGCAGGCCATGGAGGGATTTTAGAGTATCCCAGAAAAAAAAATAAAAATGAACTTTTCAGTCAAGGCAGTGTTCCTTTATATTCCAGGTACCAAATACAGGGAAAACCACCTGTGCTGTCTCTTTTCCACCTTGAGATGCTGCACCTGGAGACAACAAAATTCCCAAATACAGAGTGGAACTGTGTCGAAGGGCAGCAAAACTGTCCATGAGGACTGGGATTCCTGAAATACCTCTGGTGCCAGAGACACTCATCTGGGTGCTGGGGAACAGCAGTGCACATTTAGGTTGCCTTAACTCTGCTGTCACAAAGGTCAAAGCCTGGCTCATTTGGCAGAATTAGGCCAGCAGCAACTGCTTTGACAAAATTCACCACAGGAATTGCCAAGTAAGTACTTTCCACATTTCTATCAGTGTAGGGAGAGCAGAATTTTATTCATTGTTCCTCCATAATTTGATATTTCCTCGTCTAGAGGTGCCTCATTGGTTCATAAGCCATAAGCCACCAGCAGTGTCACTCAGGTTATTCTCATAGCTTTATTCACAAAACACTTTCTAAAATCTGGTGGTTTATTCTCTGTCACCCATGGAGCCTGACAAGTGAGAGGACTATTCCTACAGAGTCAGAGAAAGGTAAATAAGAAAAACAATCTTATTTTCAGTAGGTTTGAATTTGCTACTTGTGCATCCTCCCACCAGGGAGTGGTTGCAGATAAAAAGTAGGAATACATACATTTAAAGTATAAAAAGCTTTTAGGAAATAGCAGCAAAAAGCTTTTTTTTTCCCACTAAAGATGCATTTAGATGGCTAAATGTAGCTCCCTGCACTTAAATATTCTAACCCACACCGGTCCCACAAGGATCCCATCAGAATTAGTGGATATTCAGCAAGGGAGGGAGCAGAGTCTAGGGGGTGCAGCTCCTCTGGAAACAAGCATGTGTAACACTGCTGTAGGTGCCCATTCCTCTCACTGATTGTAAAGGAAGCCCAGGATGATACTAGAGATGTCTAAAGCTATGTGAGAATAAATCCAGCTGGTTTATTAAGCCCAAGCAGCTGAGCACAGCAGGGCTCAAGAGCCAGCTCTTCCCTCCCACCCCGAGCAGTTGTGATCCCTGTGCATCACCTGAATTGCAGTCAGCAGTCGAGGGCTGAGGGGGCTCCTGGCAGCTCCTCTCCTGTCCAGAGAGTTCATTGCTCACTCTCACTGCCTTCATCTGCACCATGCAAGCTGTCCCCAGCAGAAATAAACAGGTTTGGCTCATGAGAGAACAAAGGAAGAGACAAACACCAACAAAGATGAAGTCACAGCATCAATATTTTAAACAGCCACCTTTGGCCTCTTCAAAAAGTGGGATGCCTTCTCTGTTTTCTTGAGATAAACACAATATTTTTCTTTTTAATTTTCCAAAAATATCCTGCAGGTTCAGATGTGTCTGCTGCCTCTGTGCAAACTGGAATAAAGAATGGAACAGCACTATAAAAAGAAGTTTGATATCCAGCAGAAAATGTTCTGAACAGTTCCAGAGGCTGTTGACAGGCTTAGTTCAAAAGATGGCTGCAGTAAAAAGAGCAAGGAGAATTTTATGAAATGTGCTGTTGCCACTGACAATATTCTTAAACCCAAATTGCCGTGGAGATTTTTTGGACACAGAAGGGATCAGCCAAGACTTTTCTCCTCTCACCTTGACTATCACTGCCAACTCTATGGTTTGTGCGAATTTTAGCTTCTAATAGTTACTGGCAATGAGGGTTTCAGCTGCCTGATGTAGCAGATCATGCAAAGTGTAAATGTTTGCAGTTCTGTCCTCCAGCAGACAGGACAGACCACTGCTGCCCCAAGGAGTGGCTGAGCTGCCTCACAGGGATGGCTGCTGCTCACTGCTCATTTTCTCTCAGCTCTTTCTCCCTGTCTAGGCAAAGCACCCCAAATGCAACATGATTGACTGGATGCCTGTTTGTTAGTGACATTGCAGAATGACTTCTCAGACATTTTGATCATCCCTAGAGGCACGAAAGACTTTTGAAAGGCTGAAATGTCATTTCCACTCTTCCTCAGCAAACTCCTCTGGGTTCTGACCTGGTCCAGCTGGAGGTCAATTTGGTGTCCAAATCTTCAGCCAGTGTTCTCCCCTGCTTGGAGACTGAAGACAGGGAACAGCTTCTGCAAAAGAACACAGGAAGCAAAATCCTCTCTATCACCATCCTCTCATGCAGTTACTGCCAGTGCTGATGTTTTTCAGTAGATAAATTCTGGGTGCTTGCCTGAAGAAAGATGTGGGAGCAATTGCAATGCATTTCCTCAACTCAGAACAAAAGCTTTTGTTCTAGCTAATGTGCAAATTAAGTATCTTTCTCCTCCAAGCACATAAAAGTATTTTAAAAAGTAGAGAGCACTGATTTAATAATTGAATAAGCAGAATTGCAGGCTTTTCTAGTAGCCTTGGTCCTGACAGTAGTCTGCACACCCTTTGAAAGCACCAATGCACACACTTTCCTGTGTCCATCCCCTAAAAAAGCAGCTCCCACACTTTCTCTCCCCTTATAGCAGATGATGAGTTAAAAAAAACCTTAATCAATATTCACAGTGGGAGCAAAGCAGAGGACTAGACCTGGGCTGGTGTTGCCCAGGAGTGGTGAGCCCAGCCCTGCTCCAGGCAGAGAGGGAGGCAGCCTTAGGAGAGCTGCCCTTAGGGGAAACAAAACAATTACTGAGATAGAAAAATGAGATCCAGCCCCATTCTGCCCATCCACGTGCAGCTTCCACTGTCTACACTCTAGTTATTTTATACCTTTTATAACAATGCTTCTTTGTAGGAAAATGGAATTTCTGGCACATCTTATGAGCTGGAAGAATTCACAGTTGTGAGCCATATCAAGGAATGGGGCAGGCAGATCTGCAGCCTGACTGGCCCTGATGGCAGATAAAAGAATAGGATGACTTTTTAGGAGCAGACAAGTCTGTCTGTGACCCACATAGCAGGCAGACATAAACACTAATGCAGAGACTGGTGAAAAACACCCAAAAAAATAATAAAAAAAAAAAATAGGGAGAGAGAGGGAGAAAAAATTCCATCTCTGGTGCTCTTGTTTCTGATTTCATTCCTTTGGAGTTTGGATGGTTTGCCTGTAGAAGTGGTAAGAAGATCAGAAGTTCTACCAAGTGTCAGCCTCCCTTCTTTTGGCTTCTTCTGCCATCCCTGACATCCAGAGTCAGGGATTTATCAGAGGAAACTCTGGTTATCCCAGGCCACAGTGTGAATCTCTCCCTGCATCTCTCCATTCCTGGGTCAGTTGGACCTTGAGGTGCCCCATAGCTCTGCCAGCTGATCCCAGAATGCAGCTGCATTATTTGAACTGTATTTGGATGCAAGATACAGCAGGATTTATCCAGACTCAGGACACAGGAATAAAAAGCTGCTCTCTGTCTTTGGCTATGGCTGTTTATCAAACCAGATATAATAACCATGAAGGTTAAAATTAGCTATGCTCAGATCCTTTTGTGGTTCAGCTGTATTACAGCAGCACTAGAGGTTGCAATCATCGTGTGCTATTCAGGTACAAATCTTCTTTTCTGCCTCTGTTTATAGCCCTTGCACAACACACCTGCCTCTCTCTTCTCCACAGTGTGACAAGACTATCTCTAAATGGCTTTTGTCCCCTTTAGGCAGGTCTTGGTTTGCATTATTTAGTTGATCAGTGACATAACCAGAACTGCTGGCTGGGCTTGGATCAGCCTGGACTTGGAAACAGCATTCCCTGTTTCAGTGGGTGGAGGAGAGTGCCAGCCCCAGAAAGGAAACATGAATGGCAGCTCAAAGTAAGCTGCAGCAGGTATGAACTGTAACACCACTAAACAGAATAATTTTGTCACAGCTCAAAGTTTTTCCTCCAGCTCTAGCCTTGCCAGCAAACCTCCCAGTGACAGAAAATGCATTTGTTATGATTTCTATAACAAGCTTAATTCTCTGAACAATCAGGTGTAACTGATGGAGATTGCCTTTCTCATTTGCTCAGTCTTGAAGCTTTCCCTGGAAGATCTCCAGGAAAATTCTTTAATGATAAATTTTCTTCCACTTCAGTTGCTCTTTATGAAGCAGGACAATGAGTGGGCCATCCCTTTTTAAGTCTCCCTAAAGAGTATAGTCATATTTGACACCAAAGAGAACAGTGCATAATAAAAGAAAGCCATTAGCAGAGATTTCATTGCTGTCAAAAATTTGGAGATGCAGAGTGATAAAAAGCACTGCAAGGGTCTTCAACACTTTTAAAGAAAATACACAAATTTCTCTGCAACCAAAGCAAGAAACAGATGCATTACAGAGAACAACTTTCTCTGAAAGTAGGAGAAATGCTAGACAGACCTTCAAACTTTGTGGATTTAGTTACAAAACTAAAGATTATGAGAGGGAAGCAAAGGAAAAGACATATGTACAAACATTAAATCTTTGATTTCATTTGTCCTTGTAAATTGTATTTTGCTGTAGCTTAAAAAAAAAAAAACCAAAACCAAAACAAACCAGAAAAACAAAAACAGAATGAGAAACAAAAAGCCCCCAGCAAACTGGCAAACAACAAAAAAATAAACCCACAACACCTGGGTATTAAATGAGGTACCAGAACCAAGGGAAGGGAGCAAACATTTAGAACAGCCTTGATCAACTCAGAAACTTCTGTTTGGAAAGATGTCTGTGTAGGTATTGATAGTTCACATAAAGTAGTGTATTAAGAACATTTATTGGGAGGTAAGGCTGATAGAGGTCTTTGCACACCTTTTGTTTACTGCACCAAAAGTAACAAAAGTAGTAGAATACATGGCCATAGCCATATGGTGCTAATGCTGTCACTGTAACCTAACTACCAATATCAGCAGGTTATTTATAGCTTCCTACCTAAAGACATTTATTTAGAGAGTTAGAAAGACTTTATTTGCTGCTTCTCTGTTTAGGGAGGAGGTTGAATAGATGGGAGTGTAGCATCTTCTTCTTCAGAGAGCTCAATACAAGGGAGAAAAGATTTTTTTTCCAGAAAACTGTTCTATAGTCACATATGAGACAGGCAAAATTCATTTGGAATAACTATAAAAATGGAGAAAGACAGAAATACAGTGACATATGGGTATGTTGGAAAAATTAGCATGAAGATTACATTCTTCCCTGACTAAGCACTCTTATGAGGAAAAAAATAATTAGGAATAGTTTTGGTTTGACTCCATCACAATTGCTGTTTCCTGAGACTATTATGATGTCTCATGTCATAGGAATATGATTTTCACTGCTTTTTTGTTGATAAACCTAAAAGAGAGGTGGGAAATACCTCACCACTACATACTTAACAAATCTGGAAAAGTGGCAAATGTAAGGAACCTTCGTTTCTTTTTACACATGGCATTTACCTGGATGTAGACTGTCAAAAAATTTTTAAAAGATAGTAAAAAAATCAGATTGCAAATGTAATTACTTTAAAATATTGAGATCTCTCAACAGAATCTGACTGAGGTAATTCCTCATCTCTGCTTTCTGAAAGAGCAGAACTACTTAATACAAAACTGAACATTGAAAATTTGGATCAAAAAGGGCTGTAAAGAATTAATGAAGGAATGGAGTTTTAAGACAGCTGAAATGAAAGCCCACACACTTCTTTTGTCAGGTGTCTCCATCAGTGCTGCTCATGGGAGCAGGTTCCAAAAGCAGGAAAAGCAGGTCCTGGACCTGTCCCAGGTCAGGAATGACCATGCCATGGTTTGGGTGCCTTCATTGCTAAACAGGTCACACCCTGGCACTGCTCTGTCTGGGATGTCACAGGATGCCACACCAAGGCTGGGCATTATTTATTTCTACTCTCTCACTGCCTGGTAGGTATCATCAAATATATAATTTCATAGGGCTTTGGACAAGAGTCCATTTAATCCCTAAGAGACTGAAAGCTCCCTGAGGCATCATCTCCTATTCAGCATTACTAAACAATGCTGAGGCTCTGAACACTGCTCTTAGAAAAATTTATTATCTATGTTTGTTGTAGCAATGTTAAGAAATCATCACCTGGGTTCAGGATCCTGCTGTAGCGGGCCTGAGAAAAACACATTCCCCCACCCTCTTAGTGAACCATAAAATTGCCTTTCCAGGCCATTCATAACTGCCAATATGAAATTTGCTTTTGTTTGTGGGTTTTTTTTCAACTTATAATTATTTACATATAACTCTACTAATTTTAAGCCAATTGCTTTGGGATTATTACTGTTTATCTTCTGAGCTCTAAGTTGTGAATAATGACATTTCCAGGCTTTTCTCATTAATCATAAGAAATTAATGTATTTATGCTCAATCAGAGGTAGAGAAGAGCTGTGCGTGATCACAGAGAGGGTTTGAAGAAATATTCTAAGCATTCTGAGAGTTGTGAAAAAAAATGGCATTGACAGCTAGTGCTTCATACAGCTAAACCCCTTCACACTGTTACAGGTGGGATAACCACTTGCCACCAGCTGCTAAAGTCTATGTGTAAAAATAAGCTGCAAAGATGGGATAATGGTGTTGTCTATTTGCCAAATACTCTGCAGTAAATTTACTTTCACCAGTGGCACCAAGTTTTATATAGAGGCTTCTTACTGAAATGCAAAAAAAAAAGTGATTTATACATCAGAGAAAGAACCTGGGTGTTAGTTTAAGTCAGATTGTAGCATTTTTACCTTTAATGTGTTTGAAATTGGCCATAGAATATAAAACATACAGTGCAGGTAGAAACTTCAAATGCATGCCTATGATCTTGCTTGGTAAAGTCATTATTCAGTGTGGAAGAACTGATAGTTTAATTCAGCAAAAATTCCAGCTTAAAAAACTTAGGGTTAGTACTTGGAAATTTCATTAGTGGGTTTTTTCCTTACTTTTCAGTGTAAGGAGGCAGTTCTGCCTTCTCCAGTCAATGCAGGTAGTGCTCAAAGCATGGTGGATGAGAACTAACTATCTCACTGCGGTTCTTCAACTTAATACATATTGATTTGTGGGTCCTGTGACCTAAAAAGGAAGACAAACTATATTAAACTTCAAAATATTGTAAAATGAGGATGGGCTTCACCCAATTAGAGAATAGAAAGCACATCCCAGTATCACCCTTGTGGTAGGAATGTTAAAAGACATTGGCATCTGGAAATCGTAACTTAGTGATATTCCCTTGGCTGGTCTGATCTCTGGCCAAGCTGGCTCACTGGCGTAGAAGTCATCACAGCCATACCAATCCTGCCTGTTTCAGGCAGAGTTCAGTTCAGTGGGAATAGCTAAAGACATCTCAAGAGCCTGTGACTGATGCTGTTGACTGGTATCTAAGAGAATTATCTCCTGCTCTGCCGCACAGTTCGTGTATCGCATTTTACAAACGCTTTCCTGTGCATCTGCCTGAGGGGTAGAGGCCTTGACCACCCATCCCACCAGGGTTCTGCAGCCCTGATGTCCAGATGGGGACCCACCACAGCGTGTTGTGGCCCCTTGTGGCACACAGATTTTTGTGTTTCTGTGAGGAGGTCAGTGAGTATCTGCCTCTTCTCCTGGTCCTTCATCATGGTACAATGAAGGCACGTTGTGGACCTGGAAGATGTACCCTAGTTCTGCTGGGTTGGTAACGTCAAATTTAGTGTCACAAGCCATCTCCACTGAGCTGGTTGAAAATTTCACTCACTCAGTGAAATTATTGAACTGTGAAGAGGAGGAGAAGAACCATGCAGGTGAGAGCAGCATAAAGGGAAGGGATGCTCCCTCTCCATGGCATCCTTTGTTTAAGCCAGCTGAGAAACCACATCTACCTTTGCCATCCACATTTGTCATCAATTCGTTCTGTTCCATAAACTGGTTTCCTGAACTCAAGCACATGGTAATTCTTCCCAGATTATCATATTCACTGTTCTACTTTATAACCAGAACACAATGGAAATGCCCAGAGACAGTGCTCTGGTTGCAGTTACACTGGTGGCACCAAGGACAGGGACATTGTCTGTGAACCAATCAGCAAGTGCCTGGCCCTGTTCTGTTGCTCTGATTTTTGCAGCTGAAATTGTGTTTCTTCACATCTTTGTTTGGATGCTAAATGTTTTGTTTTAATGTGACACATTCAGGTGAAAATTAACAACTAATAATAGATTAAAATAATCATTTTAACTTGAGTGAAAATAGATGTCACATTAGATGCAATATTTACTGGCAAGATATAACTGACCTAGTCTACCTGGTAAAAAAATCTTGTCTTTTGAAGTCAGGTATGCTGAACATTTCTGATGGAAAGGGAAATAATTATGTAAGAGTTTATTGTAGATATTTTATTACAGAACCAAAATGAAAGCCCTGCTGCACTCTCCCATTCTACCACAGCCAATGCAGACTCATCCATGAGTATGCAGAACTAATTTTCCCCTTGTGAAACAGGAAGATGTTCCTCTGATGGCATTTATACCAACCCTTCAAGCCTATGAACATCTATACTTTGTAGGGCTGTACAGAGAATTTCAAGTAGCAATTAATTTGCTGAGAGGTGCTCCTAGTGCTCTACAGTGTTCTTGGACTCATTTCCTTCTGCTCCAGGAGAATGATGCAAACCTGCTTGAATAACTCTGGGCCCAAAGCAGCAATGCCACCCACTCTCTGCTCCAGCCACTGGACCTACAGAGAAATCTAGCAGAGAATCTCCTGAGGGTTATTATTGCAAACAGATCCCTGTGGGGATGATCTGGTGGGGAGGGCCAGGTGTCTAATAGCTGGGGTTATAACTGGCTTGTGAAGCACATCTTTACCTGCTGAATCAGTCCTATTTCCCTGTTATTCTTCTCATAATTATTTCTAGAATATTTCTGACATCCTGAGCCATACCTATGGTGCATTTTTCCACTCAGCCTCTTATATTCTCTTGTTTGCCTCTATTTTGCTTCACTGTTCCCACACTGATATGTACAAGTCACAATTAGTACTCATTAGATCTCTGGAAGATTTGTCAGGAGCTATGAATAATCATTTTCTTCCCTTTTTTTTTTTTTTTTTTAGTTTTCCTTATTTTGTTTTCCTCATTCTCTTCTTCATTTTTTTTTCTCTCCAAAGCAGCTAGAATGGTAGAAACAATTTTTTATGGATGCACAGTTTGGTGCATGTTCAGTAAAAATTTAGTGGGATTCTATGAAAAGTTTTAACCTCAAGAGGAGCTGTAAAAAGTTGTGCTGAAGGGAACTATTATCAAAGAGCAACTCGTGAGCTGGCAGTGTACAAGAGTAAAAAGAGAGTGAAGAAGCAAAATATCTCTACTTCTGTACTGAGGCATTGTAGCTTGCAACAATGCGGCTTCTGACAACAATAGAAGATAGGAATGAAAAAGAGAGCAAAGCATTCACCCTCTTCCAGGATGCTCTCACCAATTTTACAAGGTAGGACATCAAACAAGATAAAACCCACCACAATATCAAGGAAACAATATCCCTGAAACATTTAAGGGCATGTAAATGTTAATAACACCTGACAGCAGCCTTCTGACTAAGTTGGCAGCATCCAAGTATAATTTTTTTGGAAAAAAGGAACAAGAGCTTGAGAAAAATGTATTTTTTTTTTTCCCAAGCAACATTAAATAAAGCATCTTCACTGGAGATTCCTCTCAAAAAAGTTTTCTTAATGTAACTTCTCTTTCAGTCCTCCACAGGATATTTCCTATCTTTTGATAGAGCAAAGGATATTTTCTATCACTCTTGCCAGAACATCTAGTAGCACAGTAAAGCAGGTTAAAGAATTCAAGGGGGTTTTGTAATCTGAGTTCTCAAATTCCAAATTCCCCAAAGTCCAAGAACTGCCAAACTTTTATTTTCTAAGGTAGTCTCAAAAAGTAGAACAGAATTGGACATGGAAGAAGCATGCAAAGTCTTTCCCTCTGCAGCAGGATGTGATCCCATCATGGTGACAGCCTCCAGATTATCTGAGCATCCATCCTCAAATGATGTGTTAAAAACTTTGACATCTTGGCAAATCCATATGCAAATAAATATCTGCCCTGAATTTTAGCAGTGTGTCTGAGACAAGAACAGGACACATGGATAAAAAATAGCCACTCCCCGTGTTTTCCAGAAAAATGACCCAGAAGATGTCAAGAACTGTTCCCTGTGTGATTATTTCTCTACAATGCTGGAAGGCTCCTCCTGCTTGTCAGACAAGTCTGTTCTCTCCTTTTGAGCAGTTCCACTTCCTTACTCATGCCTATAACTTGAATTAATTTTAGAAAGTCATGTCCTTCTCAGGGCCACAATGGAAGGAGACACTGGAATGGAAAGGAGCCGGGCAATCCATGTGGATTATTTACCATCCACAAAGCATACAGATTGCTACTGTGTTATCTGCTTTTATCTGGGCCATGCAGGTCAGAGATTTTTAAGATATTTATAGAAAAGTAAAAGAGGCAGTTATCAGAATATTTTTAAATCACCTGACATGCATTGAAATTAAAGACAAATAGCCATGAAGGTACTTTACAAAACCTATTCAATACCAACATGCTAAAATGGTTTTCAATACCTAGCCTGCGTATTGTGTTAGACAGAGACAAAATATGTTATAATTTCAAATGAGAAAGGTGTGGTTTAGTGGAAAATTATTCTCACCTGCTTCTAAAAAGAGCCAAAACATTTTGTTTCTGAACAGTTCTGTGAGTCAGGAGGACACAAATGAACTACTGGACAATACTTCCCTTTCCTCACCCAAACCTGTGGATTCAGGTCCAATTTTACAAAAGACAACATGTGGGGGACAAAATGAGGCAAACCACCTTTCTATACTCTGATTTTTTTGTTTAGCTGGCTCAGAGAGCATCTGTCCTAACCCTACAGACCTTCCTCCCATCTTATGCTGACCAAGGACATAGAGGGGGACACCCAAACCCACACAAGGGACGTGCCACACCAGAAATGTGCAGAGGAGCGTGGCTGCTGCCTCTCTGCTTTAGATACATCTTCTAGAAGATTTGTGAAGTGCCTTTTCTCCTTTGCTATACACTTTGTCCTGTGTACCACAGGAAAGGAAATGCAGCTCATGCTACAGAGAAAACTGATCCAGTTTCCTACTTTTACACAAACAAGCCTAAAAAAAAATCCCTTCTGGAACCTCGATGCAGAAAAATCACAATAATAGTGGCTAAAAAGCCTAATGCTACTAGAAACATCCAGTATATCTTCCTTATGACAGCTCTAACATTAACAATTCTCCATTATTCTTGCCTCCTAACAGCCCAATTTTGGCTTAAAAACAGGGAAAATTAATCTTTCCTGTTCCCTGAGATAACAAGGAGGAGTCCCAATTCAAGGAGTTAATATGGCATAAACATGATATCCATGGACATGGGCAAAAAAGAGAAAAGACATTTTGCTTTGTTTTTCTAAGTGAGTTCTTGGATCAAAACTGCTTCCATTAATTTAAAATACAATGATTTAAAAATCCTCTGTAAGCAAAATGGAACACCTCCTTTGGAGAATCTTTCGTGCTACTTAAACTTCTATGGAAAACAGTATTTGTTTTTCACCACCCTCTTGGGATTGGCCCTTCTCATACTTGCCCTCACCACCACCACCACCAATGTGACTGGCAAAGTCCAGGGAACCTACTAAATGCCAGAAAGTAATGAAACAGGGTCTGAGCTATCTCCCCTCTTCCCCTGATGGATGTGCACAAGGGCTGGGAGATCCCTCCCTTGTATGAATTCTGATTTTCCCACATTTACTCCTCCTCCTGACTTGTATTAACTGCTTTTTCAGAAGAAAAATTGATATTTAAGTAGAAACCTTGCACAATAAAATGTACTTTTGTATCACCTGGAAAAATGCCTAGGTAAACACATTTACTAAACCTTGTGGTCAATGGGCTGGAAAAACTTCCTTTGCATTGTGCACAAACTTAAGTGATGATTTAAACAAGGAAGGATTTAAGGACTTGAATAAATGTGCTTAAGTCAAATCTTCATCTTGTGAAATTCTTTTTCATGGAGTTTCACAAATCTTCAGCTTTGCTCTTTTGCAAAGTGAACACTATATATATTTTATATTTCTGTTAAAAAAATAAAGCAAACAAACTAGGAAAAAAATCCCCCAAAGAGTCAACCAAGCTTGCAGTGCTGCTCCAAATAAATAAGCTCAGATGTAACATTATGCAGATCAGTTTGTTTGAGATCAGCTTTCAGGTGTTACAGTGATGATAATGGGATAATTTACAAGGGGTTGAAATCACATAAGCCTATATAGGGCAGGGAAGGATGTAAGAAAAGCAAAATATGTGTTGGATTCCTGTTCAGGGCTTCACCTCTGGCTTTGCCAGATCTCCCTCTAACAAAACCAAAAGCTCTGGGTATGCAAAGAGCAAAGCAGGCAGGCAAATGCATTATGTATTATTTTTTGGCAGTCTTTAGAGATGACTTAGTTTCTCTTGGCACACATTTTCTGATTATTTTTTGCTGCTGCTTTAAGGGGAGACTGTTTTCTGCTTGTCTACACCTTGTTTCCAGGCTGCACACACTTCTGCTTTTTAGGCCAATATTTATCACTCTGTGTTTACCTTTAAAAAGAGAATCTGTTTCCAGTAGTTGTAGTTATTAATTCTTTCATCTCCTTCCCTATTTTTTTCATTGGCATTGCACTGCTACATAGTTGATATTCCTTGTTGTGCTATTATTTGCCTCAAATATGTTTTGCACTGTTGCATGAATTATTTTTGACAGCTGAACAAAGGCAAGATGTTAATCTGAGGAAACCATCTGCAGAAAGTGCTATTAAACAAGAGCAGGAATGTCTGTGCAATGTACCCTATCCAAAGAAAAACAGCAAAAACTGGGAATCATCAGCCTGTGGGTGTCATCACACTGACAAAGCCAACAGCACTGGGAAGTCATGGACCAGTGCTGTGGCTTAAACCCAGCAGCAATTAGAGAAATTAAGCACCATGAAGGCACTTACTCAACCCTCCTCTTCCCTCCCTGCCCCTGTGAAATGCAGAGGAGAATCAAAAGTGCAACTTGTGGGTTGAGATAAGAACAGTTTAATAATTGAAAACAAAGTAAAATACAAAAACAATGGCAAATAATAGTAACAGTAATTATGATAATATAAAAGGAAAAGAAAACAACCCTCGCACACAAAAAAAAAAAAAAAAAAAAAAAAAAAAGGGTGATGCAACAATAGAGTGGCTCACCATTCACTGACTGATGCCAGATCCCCCTTCCTGAACCCATATCAGTCCCTGTTGCCAGGTAATTTCCCCAGTTTATATCCTGGACATGTATTCTGTGGTATGGAATACTCTTCAAGTAACCTGTCTTAGCTATGCTCCCTCCCAGTTTTGGACACTGATTATATTCCATGCACCCCTCATCCTTGATAACAGACCTACCCATGGCTTATGTTTCATTCTCCAGTCCCTGATGTATCACTCAATAGGTTTCTGTTCTGGAGCTGTAATCTTAAAACCTCACTTGTTCACGGGGCATGTAATAACATTCAAAAACTTCCATCATGCCAGAAAAGTTATCCTTTTTACCTCAGTGAACACAAAACTGCACCCTCTTTTAAGGTTGCTTTACTTTCAGCTGTTAAAACTGAAGCAGACACTTACCAAAAGCACTTACATATATCACAGAAGTAATAAAAAGCTAATGTCTGTTCATTTATTTATCTTCTGAAAGATGGCCTGAGTGCTACCTCACTCAGCACTGGGAGGTATGACTAACTCCCAAGCACAGATAATAAATACATATATTATTCCTTATTACTGACAACTGTACATGAATGCAGTAGGGGCATTTAGAGCTCACTGTGCAAAGGAGAAAGGGCCGGGACTTGAATCCTTCTAGCTGAGGAAAAGTCACCCTGTTCAAAAGGGTTGGAGGCAGCAGAGCAAGAACACCCTGATCCTACTCACAAATGGAGAAAGCACAGCCCTGTCAAACACACACCTTTTGCAGCTCTGCAATTGCCCCTTCACCCTCTCCTCCCACAGAAACCACTGCTGTCATAACCACCAGTAATGAATTCCAGCTCTCCATGTTGGCTCCTATTCAAAGTTCATTCAGATTTTTATGGGTGGTCCTGTTTTCCCATTCATAATCCTGACAAATAATGACAGTGTTCAGACAACCATGTGAAGATTTCATAGCAGAGACTACAAAATAACCAAGATGTTCCCTTCACACCAGTAAGGTGTTTCTTCTCTTTGCTTTGGGGAACACCAAAACAGGAGTTGGACATGGATTCACTGTTGTCTGAGAAAGAGGGGTGCTGCAGGACAAACAGAGATACTGAGATCCTCTCCATGGAGTAAATGTTAACAATAGATTTGAGTAGTTGGGTTTTTAATATTTCTATTTATTTATTTATTTGAAATGTCATAAATCAAGGTTTCAAACCTTTTCCCAGCTGTAGTTACAAGAAAGCTAGAAAACAAAACCTGTGTATGTTGCATTTCTCTCTCTTTTTTTTTTTTTTTTTTGGTTTTTTTTGTTTGTTTGGGTTTGTTTTGTTTTGGTTTGGTTTTTTTTGTTTACTGATGAAATCCATCTTACTATTTTTTCCAGTAGGTGACCATTTTGCCTGTGAGAATGTAGATTAAAGAAAGACTTTCTTTTAAGAACAAGAAGTCACAGGGGTCCCTGAAGTTCCCTGGCCATGGTGTGCCAATCTAGAGAGCTGCTAAACAACTACAAACAGATCAAACAGAGAGTGAGACAAACCCTCTTCTGATTTACTCTCTGTGGAAGCTGACTGAAACTTTGAAGTTGTGAGGGATGTAAATCAGAGCAGGGTTTGTCAAAGTCTTCTCCATGCAATTTTTAGAGATCTTAATAGCTTGCCTGCTCTTGCACAGAGCTGTAGAGCACCCCTGGGGTGGTGGCAGTACTGCTGAGATATGGGGGAGTTTCTGTCTTCTCTCTGGGAGCTGTTGCTTGGTTCCAAAAGCAATGACTCTTCACATCCTTACTCCTAAAGTGATATTTGGAAGACTAAAATGCTAATAATAATTGTCTCCCAAGCTGAAAACTGCCACCAAAAGGCTATCTGTGCTCACATTTCTCATGAATTTCAGTTTTCCCAGCCAGTGCAAGTGCTCATCCCAAATCACCCTCCCTGTGGCTCACAGCAGGATTGGAATATCTGAGTTTGGTCACAATTGCCTGGTGAGTTTTCTTGATTCTTTAGCAGTGAGTTAGGAGACCTGAACGAGACAAGTCCCTTTTTGACTTGGTGCTAGTAGAGAAACATTTCCTTCATCACCATTCTAAGGGAACTTGGCTGTTTTCCATCCTTTCTTTCATGGGCTTCACTCTGAAAACTTATCCATCACATTCCCATCTTGATGAATTCCCCTTTAGCTCTCCAGTCTCAGTGCTGTGTCTATCCCATCTCAAATGCTACCAGAAAGTCCATAAACAGCCACCTCCACAACACCTCTGCAGAGGTGCAACAACATCAGGTTTATTTCACAGGAAGGAGAGTTGTGGGGCTGTTTTCTCCACATTGGAAGAATCAGCTCTTTGAGAACACAAACCAATCTGGATTTTCTAACCATAATCTCAGCTGTGACTAGGAAATAGATCTTACTATTCTGTCACCAGAACACATCATAACATCTGTGATTGTAGTAGTTTCAAGAAAAAATGGGAAAAAATTAAACCAGAAGTCGTTTCATACACAGGAATCTATTATTTGATTTTGAGACTACAGAAGTATTTCATTTCAGTAGTGCCAAAATGTTTTGCAGAGATAAGGAAATAATATATCAATTTATATGATGCCTTTGCAATGCTGTAAAAATACATATTGGCATGGGATGGAGAAGTCTAGACAAAATGAGTCTGGACAATAGAGTCAGAAGAAAGCATTTTCTTCCTATCAAAAAAAAAAAAAAAAAGAGAGAAAAAAATTGCTTGGATTTTCTCCTATCCTATTTTGTGAAAGCTGACACAGTCTTACACACATTTCTATTTAAATAACTTGTGAAAACCTTTTGGCACCAAACTTCTTCATAAGCCTTACTAATGATTCTTTCTTATCTTTCAGATCAAATATAGTAAAGTCATCTTTAACTAACTGAATTCTACTTGTGGAAAATAGGGACTGGAGCATGAATTAAAACTATCATCTAGTGGAAAAGAATCAGAGGAAACCAAATGCAATATGTTCTGTTGGATTGTTCTACTGAGAAAACAGATTCCTGGGTGCTGGAAAAGACACAGCTTCTATTTGTCCATAGTAAAGCATTTTAAGAACTGGATGATTACCTAAAGTGGTCAGCTATTGAATTTTTCTCTTCCCCATTGGTATGAGAAGTAAGCACATATTTTTTGCTGGGCAGAACAGTAATCAATAGGTAATGGAGAAGTAATTTGTCTGATGACATCAACTGGATGCCAGTCCTTCAGCACCTCTACTAATAAATGTCATGTATCGATGCCAGGAGACTTGAGATCACATTGAGATTTGAAGTCACAGTATTGACTATGAAATATTTCTAAATAATGCCTCAATTTATATGGCCAGTTTCCACATGAGATTCTAGATTAGAATCTCATTTCCATTAGCTGGAGTTCTGAGCAGCTCCACTGGCTAACTCCAACACGAAATTAATGTTGCTGAAGGCAAGAATTTGGTTCACTGGGTAAGTGTCAGATGCAAGTTTAATACTTTTTAGGTCTCTAGCAGGACTCAGGGTGAATGAACATCTCTCTGCTGAAATCAAGTATCTCACCCTGGAGATCTACACATCTAAGTCAATGTTCTCCAGAATCAATTGATCCAGGGATTACTTTCCCTTCCCTAAAGCAGATAATCCACTTTTTAAATGCAATTTAGGGTTTCAGTTTTCAGCTTGTATTCTCTTGCATCCATGCACGTCTTCAGAGGGCAGAGATGTCTCAGGGCACTGCAAAGGGCTGCAGTATCATTACAGCTAGGGCTAACAGCCTTAAAAGCAGAGGAGACCTTTCCCTACCTGGGGAACTAAAGAATCTGGAAATCCTTTCCTCCGTCTTCCTCCTCATTCCATCACTCCTCACCCGAGATTTTGGAGGCAGCTTTGCCAACATGACTGCAGCTTGCAGGAACAGTTGCAGTAGCTGTGAACCATCTGCTTTCTCTCTTTTCCTGTGGAACAGACTGAACTCCACCTCATGCCACTTGTATCTTCACTCCAGCCCTATGTACCCATTTTTTCCTGTTTCTCCCTCTGTTTTATCCCACACTCACTGTTCTAACCCTTTCCCTTCAATGAGATTTCTTCTGAAGCCTCTTGCATCTCATTAAGTCTTTGGGTTGTTCCTACACACTGTGATCACACACATGATTATCCTGTTTATTAGTGATACTGCCTTTGAATTCAGGGATGCAAACTGGGTCCTTTCACTAGCATCAGGGATCTGCAGTGCAAATAAATGGATTCATATACCATTGACTTTGGCATTTTGGGACGAGCCTATGATGCTGACAATAAGTCTGGTCCAGTGACATCTATGCAATAGTGAAGTCTGAGAGACCTCTTTCAAAATGCATTGGTGTAGGTTTAAGAGAGGCCCCTCACAAGGAACTAAAACTCTTCTCCTGGGTCCAGTGGGGTGAAGTTTAGGGCTGAAAATTCAGAATGTAGAGATATGGTTGCATCAAAGTGTGTGTGACAGCACCCATTAACAGCCTGTTACACTCCAAAATCTGATGCAATTCAAAGTGAAGTGAGCAGATATAACACAACATGCTCCCAGCACACTCCCAGAGTCTCACAGGAGCTCTGCCTCTATTAATTTTGATTTGAAAAGCAATTAACTAATACAAATTAAGGAAAATGAGATAACTGTTAAATCTGGCTGTAAAAAGAACATTATAACACAACTGCCTCAGTGTCAAGTTTCTACAAGAATTTGTTTGGATAGTACTAAGTCCAACAGGACCTGTACACACACAGTAAATAATATTCTTTTTAGGATATGTAAAAATATCATATTCTTTTCTGAGAGACTGCCCACTTTTCCAAAATACCTTTGCATCACTGTTTATAGGGGAAATACTGTGTATTAGGACCAGAAATTGTGCTTCATAGATAAAGTGAGTGTCAGCTGGTTAAACACCTACACTAACATTCCATTCTTTCAGTTTACTGAAGTTCTTCTGCAGTCAGTAAAAGACAGGTTTTGTGCATTTTTGAAAATCAAGCTGCTTTTATTTCAAAGACATCTCTGGCACCCTCAACCCACTGGCTAAAATCCCATTAGCAGAGTCCCATGAGAAATGAAAAAAAGACTGGTAGTGTTGTCACTTCCTAAGTCCCTGACCCAGTCTTCAAGCGACACTGCTGTCATTCCCTTCTGCTTGTCTCTTTAAACAGGGAGAGGACTATTTAATTTTTCCTTTTAACCACAAAATTGAATGAAGAAACGAGTTTCAGTGGGAATGAAGTGTGCAGCTTGATGCAAGTGAAACTTCCAGTAGATTGATATCTAATTTCCAGAACAGGATTGTTGTTAGTTTGGGGTTTTTTCTTTGGGTTGTGGATTTTTTGTTTCTGCTGGAAAAAAAAAAATAGAAGGATCTTAGAAATATTGGAGTTTTGTTTTTAAGTTTCATAAATAATACTTTCTAACATGATGGAACATTTCATTTTAACAGCTTCCAAAACGAAGCTCTTGAGTTTGTCACTTTGAAGCCTCATTTTCCATTCAGAAGCAGAGGAAAAACAGGAGGCTTTTACAGCCCACCCAAATGAAACCAAAACATTTCAAAACAAGTGTTTTGATTACAGTCTAAATAGATGCCCACAAAACCAGGTTCCATCACAACTGAAGAAAGGGCTGGAGAAAAAGGTCTGCCAAGCCTGACAGCCTCCCCTGTGTGTCTGAGGGTGCACCTGAAGGTGGTTCATCTTCTATTTCTACTTGCCCATCTCCACTTTCTGCTCTGATAAATCTCTGTCTTTCCCCATGTTCTTATTACATGCTGCTCAACACAGCCAGGTGTTCTGCAGCACTGGGAGCTGCTGTCCTCTCCTGGACGCAAGTGTAGACAGCCTGATGGAAAACTCTAGGTCCTCTGCCCAAATATTTCACTTTTTCAGCCCTAAATCCACTATGTAAATATTGTTACTGTGGTGTCTGGAATTTAACTGGGGGTCATAGTTTACTGCTTTGAGTTCTGGCTGCACCTCAAGATATGGAGAGGAGGGTCACTGGTTGCTATTTGCTGGAATATTTAATCTGGTGTGTGGGTCTTACTCCTTGCTTTGTACAGAATAAATAAAAAGGAAGCTGATAAGAGAATTTAGTTGGTTGGAAAGAAAATTACTTCCTTCAGCTGAAATTCCTGGCAGAATCTGTACTTGGACAGGAGAAGGTTTTCAGTGTGAAAGCACAGGAGCTGTCCAAGACTAATGAGGATGAGTTCATACTTAAGGTGTTGTGTACAGCTTCGACACCTGCCTAACGTTAGACAACCCCAAGGATGCAAAAAGCATTTCTCAAAACTCCTTTTTGATTCTTTATTTGCCTTAAAACTATGACAAATAATTTCAGTGCCTGGTAGAAGCTAAAAAATTATGACTATGCATATTTGTAAAGAATTGTGCCAGGACTATCTTGGCAAATCTTGCAATCTGTAACTGGTTCTTCAGACGACAAGAAATGTGAAGTGCTAGTTGTGTAATTTATTGTGTGCCAGTGCTGCAGGAACTGGCATGAGTCACCATGGGCTAACCCAGAGGAAATTACTTCTTGCTATTGAAAAAACACAAACAAAACAAAATTATAAACAGCAAAACCAAAAATAATAACAAAAAAAAAAGCCACCTTGAAGGTGCATTTCTCAGTGTCTCTTTTAACCATAGATTAGTAACCAAATTTTGTTTTCATCACATCTTTTGCCTCAAAGACCAAGAAATACTTGCATTTCTGTGCCAGGTGTGTTCATAGATAAAACTTAAGGCAGGAAAGACGCTGTGGTTTTTGACAGGTGCTGATCCCACTTGGCCACAGATTATCCTGGCACACCAGCACTTTTCCATACATTGGTCTTTGTGCTCACCAGAGCTAAAATAGAGACATGGAATTGATTTTTCCAAGGAAATGGCAAAATGGATTGAGTATTTTGTGAAGTATTTGGAGTGTGACTGTTGGTTTTATTGTCTCAAAATAGTTCAGGTTATACCGTGCTGGCAGTGAAATATGAGAGCTGTAGAAACAAAGCATCCATGAGGAGGAGAACACACCTACCTATGGCAAATCTCCATAGAGCCTTTTGCCTTCAATATCACTTGAGCTGATATTTGCTACACCAATTTATTACCACACCCAGAAAGCATTTTTGGCAAGTTCCTCCTATGCTGTCATCATAATATTCCTAAAAGGGGGAAAACTCATTAAATTTGAAGTGTTTCAAAAAGACACTTCTGGACAACTATCCATTAATAACAGATGTCTCATTTCTGTGTTTAATTGTAACTAATGAGAGATAAACCAGAAAAGTTTATGAATTAAGAGGGATTTTTCCCTTAATTCACTTTGGAAACAAATTCTGCAGCAGCAGATCCTGTGAGAGTAGGAATGATAAATGAGGAGCTGAAGATATAGTTTTTCTTTAGCTTTGTAGTTTGGGATGTTTGAAATATGAGAGACAAAGCAATATCCTCAGCATCCTAGATGAAAACCTTTCCATTAGCTGAATGTGACTGAGGGGAATGTGTGAGGCTGCAATGACCACAGCAGAGGAAATAAACAAAAGGCTCATAATCCTGCAGCTAATCACATCTCAAGATATTTGGTTTCAGCTCTTACACAAGCTCTTTACATGTGACCTTGGACAAAGAGCCTGGGATGAAATTTTCCAACATTCACATCCTCAAAGTCCTTAAATCTGTGTTTGTTTGGTTTTTTTCAAAAATGCATCAACGTAAATTAGAGAATGTAAGTTCCTAGACTTGCATAATTTGCAGAGTTGCACATTTATTCTCCTTGTTCCTACCACCACCTACAGCACTATCTCCTGTATTTTTCATATCTATTGGTGATGAGCTCCCCTTATCAGAGAAAGTGATTGAAAAGAGACTTGCAAAAAAATAGCAGTAATAATAAGAGGCATCCAAAAGAGGAATACTTTCAGAGAAAGGAAAAATTGAAGAAACAATCACACTAATGTAAGTGCTCTGTCATAAATTGATGAAATTGCAAAACAACAGAGCAACACTGATGACTTGGAGGGAGTCTGATAAATGTGAACTTAGTATCTATGACAAGGAGAAAATGCTATGAGGAAAATCAGACTGCTAATTCTTGTTACTTTTGGAGTACAAGGAGAAATAAAAGTGATGTATATTTTGTCAACTGCAATCAAGACACTTGGGGGTTTCTTGGGAGGTTACAATGGCACAGTACAAGAGTAAAGCATAAAATCCCTTCTAGCTGCATTCATATGATCATTTCCAACTTCTCTAACCATTTCAGGATTTGAAAAAAGAATAAAAACTCTCAAAATGAAAAAAAAAAAAAAAAAGTCACACCAAAACTCATGAAAGTCTTCCAGACTGTGTGGCTGAGCTCTGGATGTTCAGTAGCACAACAGACACAAATTGATTGCATAGGTCACCAGAAAATCTTGATCAAGGAAACAGGTCACACACAGAGCTGCCCTGAATGGTAGCACTTATGCAGAACAAGTGTTTGATCTTGACATTGGAGAAGACAGTGACAAAACTTCAAAGGAAGCAGGACTTCAGAGAAAGCAGCACTGGAGCCAACATTATGAAAGACATCAAATTAATTTTTAATGAACTAGTTTTGGATCAATCATCCAGTTGTCACCAATGATAGACCCTCTGCAACAGTGACTCAGATGTTCCACAACAGTGATGATTCCTGGAGAATGCACAAATCCAGCATGCTTTGTAATGACCAATATAAAGTATTTTATGCCACAAAGGAGCAACTGCAGAGTCTGCTGAGAATGACATAAAAATTAATTATTCCGTTCATAAACACAGTCATAGATCCTCCTGTTTGGAGGATCACACAACAATATCCTAATTGTGGGGGAAATGTCCTTTGATATATTTTAGAATGAAAGAAATAATGAGCTGCTGTAATATAATTCTGGTTAAGTGGGAGGTACTCACATTTGCATCCATTGTAAAACTCCCACTGACTCATTGGAGGAAAAATTAAAGGTAAAGAAGAGCTCAAGTTCGAAACACTTATCACCCACAATGTCCTGTCAGCACAATGGGATGGAAGCAGTCTGTGGAGTCCAGAATCACCTGAGCAAGACACATCCCCCAGGCCTCTGCTCACTGGAGTTGCAGTGATTTGTTGTGTGTGGTCAGTAATGAGTGGAGCTGACCACTAATTTTCAATTAACTTTGTTCCTTCAAATACACTGTGAAGAAAGGCTGGCAAAGGAATCAACAGAGGAGGAGAGTTCTTGCTAGGGAATATAAGAATAATTCATATTTTCTGGTGGAGACTTTGAAAATCAGGTACTTCCTCATTAATCAATATTTTGCAATATTGACGCTTCCAATAGTATGCTTATTTTCACAGAAATCATGACATAAATATCCTTTCCAAAATTTTTGAATCAGCTTTTTGCAGGACTTCTGAAATTTTAAAACACAAGCTTGTTTCATTCTGATGTGCAAGCAAATATCTAGGAATTAACACATCCATTAGTACAGGAATTCTCTTCTCCATATGGTTCTGGCTTAAAACCTTTCTGCTCCATCTTCTTCTGATCTTGCAATTGCCAATAGAAATGTGAACTCAGCTATGGAAATCTTTCTTTTCTTGTCATTGCTTTCCAGGATAAAACCCAGCAGAAAAAAAAATGCAGGAAAATATTTTTTTCCAAAATAAAATTTTACTTGACATTTCCTCTTTTCACACCTGTATTAAAGCCTTTGCACCCCTACCTGGCAACCATTCATGCAGCACCTCAGAGGAAGGAGAATTAGATGTGAACATTCTGAAATGTTGTTTTCAAAGTCAAACTCTGTTTCATTTTAAGAGGATACAAGATAAACAAACCCCAGGACACTATGACTCCCCACAGTAAATCTGTGTAAATATTTCCATAAGGTAAAAATATGCAATTATCTGTCTCTGAGAGAACTTTGGGTTTTAAGCTTAAGAAATCCTTGCCACGAAGGTAAGCTCATGCAAGCACTCAATTTTGGCAAAGTACATAAGCATTCTCATTACTGCAAACATGTCAGTAATTACATTCCCAGTGGAGGCTCAGGCTGAAGTGATTCTGAGAGCAGGACCAAGTGCACGACTTCCCTTTGGTTTCATGTTTTGGGGAGAAATTATTGTCCTGTATCAGGCAGTGGACATCAGAAGGTCTGATCTAGGTTTACAAAAGAATCCCATCGTTACCTGGGCTGATAAAATCATGTCTTTCCTGCAGGGTCTGTGTGTAACCAGTAGAAATTTGTGGTATCTGCACCTCACCCACCCCCCCACCAGCTTCCTCAGTTGGGGGACTCTTCTAAACAGGACTCCTGTGATCTCCAAGCCTACCCTTCCATCTGTTTCATCCTCTCTTCTCCATATGGTCTGGCTTAAAACTTTTCTGCTCCATTTTCCTCTGATCTTCCATCTTCCTCTGTTTCCTCCATCCCGAGGGGACTTCAGGGATTTTAGAACTTCACCCATCAGGACTTAAAGCAGTGATTAGAGGCAGCAAATCCAGCAAATCCAGCTGTATCCTGCCAGGTTCTGTGGCTTCCCTCTGAAATTCTGTTTCTGTGTTGGTGTCAGAAGGCAGCATTCTGACAAGGTGAGTTTCAGGTCTGTTTTCAGGTGACAAGGTTCCTATATTCCCTGAACTGCATGATTTACCTTTTTTTCCTCATATCGGGGGACTTTGGGACACAGAAAATATCTGATGAGGTTTATAAAATGCTGTGTAAACTTTGACTAGAAAATTATCTCACTGAGCAATAATGATAAAGAATAGTGTGTGAAATCTAAGCATTTAGAGAGAAGGGGTTTTACTTCAGCATCTGTACTTTCCCTGCAAATTCAAAAGCTCATATAATGATGTGAAATAGAAAATGCTCCTTGACAGCAAGCCAAAAGCTACAGCTTTAAGAGTCCTTTTTCAGATAAAACTTTTACTTCCTACATTTGGGTGACCTTTGATTGGGATGGTTATAATTATTATTTTTACAGAAACAAAATTTGTGGTAAGCACTTTCAAAGGAGCAAAGGCAGGACAAATTATTTTACTAGAAAGAACCTTTGATCCATGGATAGGAGTTAATGTCCACCTGTACATGATGGTGGATCATTTTTCAACCCATGTTATGCTTAAAATATGATTACTTGTGTTATGTTTGCATGGCAAGGTTTAAGTTGTGGAGGAGCTACAGGAGTGGCTTTAGTTTTTATTTCTTATTATCCTACTGTCATCTGATTGGTAATAACTTAATGCCAATGACTTTTTACAAATAATTACCTCCTTCTTCCCATGTCTGCCTTTTTCCTGGCCTCTACTTCACCCCCAATTTTCTCTGCCTCCTCCCCACAGCAACACAGGGGGGCAAGGAAGGGGGATTGTTCATCACATGCTGTCTCTTCTGCTCCTTCCTCCCTTTGGCAAATTGTCACCTCTTTACCTGCTCCACCATGGGAAACAGTCATCCCTAAACTTCTCCAGCGTGGGTCTTTTCCATGGGCTGCAGTTCTTCCCTAATGAGGCAGTTGGCATTGGCTCTATCAGACACAGAGGGAGCTTCTGCAGCTTCTCTCAGCAGCCACCCCTGTAGTCCCCCTGCTACCAAAACTTTGTCATGGAAGCTTACCACATTACTCCAATTATAATTTCAATTCAGCATTTTTAAAATTATTATTTTTAGTTTCTGGTGCTTTAAAGTAGGAAAGATATTTTAGATGCTGTCCTTTCTTGCATCCTTGCTGCCCTATTTGACAGATCCAGGGGGAAGCACTGGCAGTACCCCCACAATCCCTGAGTTTCTGGGCATCTCCCCCTTTGCCCACTTTGGTTTCAGTGTTGGCCCAGCCCTGCTGCTCTGAGCTCTGTGGCTCTGACCCTTTTTGATCCCTTCCTGCCAGACTGCTCCCAGGGGAGAATGGGAGGGACAGCCCATAGCACAGGACAGCCTCACTGTACAAAAACCATTTGAATCTTGGGAAACCCATGTCAAGGACCATTATCAGTCAAACCCACATCAAAGACCATTATCAGCCGTGACGTTGCAGTTATTAACATTATTACCACGGGGAACAGCTGCAGCCAGAACAAAGTGATGAGGGGCTGTTGTAAATGCAGGCAAACCCAATGGGAAGACATGATGATGTCTGGCTCAATTCAGAAGGTTGAATGATTTCTTTATTATAACTATGCTAAAGTACATTAATATACTATATAAAGGAAGATACTAAAATTACATACTACTTTCTCTAACTCTATATCTAACTCTAACACAAATCATGACCCTCTCTCGAGAGTCCAGCCCCAGGTGGATTGGATTGGCCATCAGGCTCAAACAATCCTCACCAGAATCCAATCAAGCACTCACCCCAGGTAAACAATTCTCATAACACATTCCACATGAGAAAAACAAGGAGCAGAAACAGAAATTTTCTCTTTCATTTCTCTCTGTGCACCTCTATGAAAAATCCTGAGAGAGGGAGAAATGTGCTGCCACAAAGGGCAGTGTGCTGAGGTATTCCATGAGCTGTAAACGCTCTCCAGCATTTCTAACACAAGCCCTGCAGGAGCAGCAGCTCCCCACTGGGACTCCTAAATTTCCAGTTCAGCCACTGGACAATAATGGATCATTATGAACGAGGAATTTGTGGGAATGCAGCTTCCCATGCATGCATGAGCTCAAGGGACGGGAGCTGGGAACAAAACTTGATGCTACTACCCCTTATGGCTCCTGGGCTTCAGAAATCTGTCCCTTGGGTTTTAGTCAGACAGTTTTATACCCTTTTATGGAGTCACAACTCTTTATTACAGAAATATTCCTAACAAAAGTTGATTCTAATAGCTCCCTCTCCAGTAGGAATTTATTTTTTCACCAAGTTTATAGCTCTTTAAATAAACACTGCCTCATGCTTTTGCATCTCCTGGATCTCTCTTCTGTTAATTACACTGAGCTTCTCTTGACCTCTTGTTCAGGCAGAGTGAAAATGAACACGTTGCTTAACTAAGTATGACCTGCTTGTCACAGCACTGCTAACAGCTCTGCAGTCACAGCACAACCCTTGCTGCCTTCCCATCCTTCAGGGTTTTGTGGCACTTTTTTTGCAAGGGTACATGATGCTAGAAGAAGGGAAAATGGCTTTAAACTGCAAGAGGCCAGGTTTAGAGTGAAATCCTTTCCTGTGAGGGGGGTGAGGCCCTGGCACAGGTTTCCCAGAGAAGCTGTAGATGCCCCATCCCTGGAAGTGTTCAAGGTCAGGTTGGATGGGGCTCTGAGCAGCCTGGGATAGTGAGAAGTGTTCCTGGCCATGGCAGGGGGTAGGAACGAGATGATCTTTAAAGTCCCTTCCAACCCAAACCATTCTATGATTCTCTGGACTAAGAAACACCATACCACAAGTTTCATAGTAAATGCAGCCTTTGTGTCTTGCTCATTGCAGAGGGAATGAACTAAAGCTGTTTCAGCTTCAAATTTCAGGGACAAATTAAAGCATGAGGAGAGTTCCTTGTGGACTTAAGCCAGCCCAAGCCCGAGGTGCACACCAGGTGATATCATTGTGAGTCTTTAAGGAGCTTTGTATGAAGCATCACAGGGCAACACTGAGTTGAGAAGAGATGATCTTTGTGCCATATCATAGTGAGCTATCCCTCATTTAAACGTGGATTTAAGTTAGTTCTTAATATGTGAAATATTTTGTTTGTCTTCTAGAAATCAGAATCTTCTTACTGAAGTCTACAGCAGAGATACTTTTCTTGTCTCTCTTCAAACAAGCTTCATCTTCTTTCATCTAAATCTATTCTTGGAAACAGCAAAACCATTCAGAACATTTCAGTCAAAACCCAGGATACTAATTTGGGAATGCTCCTGATAACAGAATGTGATTTTAACAGCAAGTAGTACTTGAAGAAGCTTAATTTTCATGGGTGCAGTCTTGAGGAACATTTACAAAACCCTGAGAGAAGCCAGTCCACTGCCATCAGGTGGGACATTGGCTCAGAGCTGCACATTGCTGCAGAAGGTGCTCCAGCAGCTGCAGGCAAATAAAGGTTATTTACCTTGTCTTACGCTGGGTCTCTGACCTCACTTCCTTTAGACAGCTACACTAAGAATGAATGTGGCAGTGTCCTGGCTTGTAAGATAAGCATGTATTCTATTTGCCATCTGTTGGAGGTTGGGCAGTTTTCTTATCTCTTCCAAGAACAATGTCTCCCTCCAGGGAGATATCTTCTGTTAATGGGCCATTGAATGACTCACTGCATGATGGGAAAATTACATCATCCCATGGTGAGATGCTCCGCCCAGAGGGAGGAGCCAAGTATCCCTACCTGCATAAAATCAGCATTTTTTGGGACATCAGAACAGCCTCTTCGGTGGATTCCCAGAGAAGCAGCTTCTTCTCTGCTGGATCCCCAGAGGAAGACCAGGCCCAACTCCTCCATCACCAGACCTTCAGAGAAAACTCCACGCTTCTACAGATCACCACTGCAGCAGCATTTCATCTGCCACGCAGGAGCAGCAGCCACCATTTAACTGGACTATTACCAACACCCTGACTCCTCAGGGTGTCAGGTTTCTGACTCTACCACTAGTTTTGTTTGTACTAATTACATTTTTTATTTAGTTTTTTTCCTAGTAAAGAACTGTTATTCTCATTCTCATATCTTTGCCGGGAACATTTTAATTTTGAAATTGTGGTAATTCGGAGGGAGGGAGTTTACCTTTTCCATTTTACGGAAGGCTCTTGTCTTTCTTCACAGACTCCTGTCTTTTCAAACCAAGACAGGCAGTTTTTGCAGAAGTAGAGTAAAACAATGGCAATAAGGAACACCAAAACCCCATAATCAGCCATGCTTTACCACAATGAGAGCTGGAGCAAGAAACAAAATTATTACAGCTGTGTTCTCCTTCCAGTTCTGTTTGTGATTCAGGCATGAATTTTGTCTTGACGCCCTCTTGCTCTTTGTTCCAGCTCACATATGATAAACATTGTACTCAACAGAAAGGTCAGAGCTCAGTCCTTTGGAATTAGCCAAGCCCTCTGGGTGGGCCAGCTGGAAGATGTGGGAATTAGTGCTGCAGCTTTTTAATGAGAATTCCCCAAATGCGTCCAGAGAAAGACAGAAAATTTCCTTTCCCCATCATTTCTCAGAAGCCATTTGCATTTAGGTGTTTAAAGGCAGGGTTAATAAGCTTTGTTCCAGCCAGCTGGTTTTGAACCCTTTAGCCAGCAGGAATTTAAAGGAAGTGCTGAGCACACCTACACAACAGCAGTGTATTATTAGCCCAGCTCTTGCCTTTTCCAAGGCTATTCTTCATGTATGACACAAAAGTCAGGGAACTTTTCAGGAACTGCTCAGGCAGTTAGAGGTTGTACAGCACCAGGACACAGCCAAAGAGATTGGAATGAAAAGGCAAAGTCAAAGGATGAATAAACATGTAAGGAAAATTAAATTTATGTGGCAGGATGTCTTTTCTGCCACTGGGCTCTCTGAAAGACTGGGATGCAGTGACAAAATCTCCTAAGTGCTTTGGCATGTCGCGTCCAGAGGCTTCTCTCCCTCTTGACTGCACACCCAAAGGGTGTTTGCCGTTTCTATTACATAAGACAATTCTTGCTGGCCACCACTGCCTCTTTTCCCTGAGTAAAACACACTCAGGCTCCCTCCAACAGCAGTGCAATGTGCAGCTTCTGCTAATTTGAAGGGCACCCCTCCTCCTCCTCCCCTGATGATCCAGGAATACAGCAGTGAAGTGCCTTAATGGTAGCATCAAATAGCCTCATGCCATACATTTTTAATTTCTGGAATGGTCCTTGGTAGAGTTTCAGGGTTCAGAGAACTAGTGTGAAATGTTGCTAAAATGGATAACAACTTCTTACTTAAAAATAAATATCCAATTCCTGCTGCATCACCTTAGTCAACTACTGACAGAGTCTCTGGTGACTAATATAGCTTTATTACCACAATATCCAAAGACCAGATAATTATTAAAGATTTTTTTTTGCCTTTTATCACCCTAGAGATGTAGTAGTGAAAAATAGAAAGACTTGAGTCAGTGATGGTTGAAGAAAATGTGTGTGGACAAGTTCTTAGCACAGGCTCTGAGATCATGTGCAGTATCAAGAGGATTCTGAACTGCCACCACACTAGAGGTCATCACACAGCCCTCATTGCCAGAAATGTTTATCCAGCTTCAATTTTCCAAACTGAGTCCTGAGGAGTTTGCTTCAGTTGCAAGAGAAGTTGATCCCAAAAAGTTTTTTTGTACCTTCTACTGACAAAATTTGCTCGTTTGGCCTCCCAGTTCCTGTCTGCTGAGCAGTTAGGCTTGATCTTACCACAGCCAAATAGGAAATGTAATTAAAGGCTCCTTTTGAGTAGCTAGCACTGCAGAGAACCTCCTGAAGTGACTTAGAAAGACAAGTTGCAAAACTCCCCTTCCCCTCTTTCCTTTTCTCTTAATAGATGTCCAGCCACTATTTCCAACCTTTTCCCTCCACTCAGAAGCAGAACAAAGTGTATAACTTTTCCAAGTAAAAATCCACTTTTGAAGGGAACAGTGCTTTATTTCCCAAAGGAAGAAATGGAACACACAATGCAGACTGTTCAAGGGCTGAGTTTGACACGGGTGTTTTGATAGAATAGAGACGAGACAAGGGGTAATGGATACGTTACTTTGTATGAAACAGGGGAAAATGAAAAAGGGGAAATTTAGGCTGGATATTAGGAAGAAATTTTTTTCTATGAAGATGGTAGGACGCCAGAGCAGGTTGCCCAGGAAGGTGGTAGGTACCCCAACCCTGGCAGTGATCAAAGCCAGGCTGGATGAGGTTCTGAGCAGCCTGGTCTAGTGGAAGGTGTCCCTGCCCACGGCAGGGGAGTTGGGACTAAATGGTATTTAAGGCCCATTCCAACCCCTTACTATTTTATGAGTCTGTGATCATCATTAGCTGTTATTTCCACTGCCCCATAGCCTGAGGCTGTGGTGGTATCATGGTCCTCTATCTCATGCTGATCTTTCCTTGCTGCAGAGCACAATAAACCTGGAGTGCTGACTCTGATGAGAGGCAGAGGTTTACACATGCAGCTTTCAAAAATATTTAGGATGCTACCTCAGGTCATGATAAGACTTTTATCTCTAGTAACATCAAAATTATCAGGTCGACTTTTATTTTAAATATTTTCAAAGCTGCATAAAGCTGAAGCTAATCTCATTTGCTTAAAGTGCCTTCATTAGCAATGCAGGCACAGATCAGAGCTCTCTCACAAACTCTTGTGGTTACATTAGGATTCGTGGTGATCAATAACTACTGAGCTCTTAGGGTTGCCACATGGAGTGGAAAAAAACATAGATAATCCTTTAAAGATCTTAATTATGCAAAAGCAAAATTATTATTTTAATAAGCCAAAAGTCTTTAATATTAATTTAGTTGCAACAACTTCTGCCTGAGGATTGGGAATGGCCTACATTAATCACTGAGTGTATGAAAGCAGGTGATGGCTGATAAAAGAAGAAAAGTAGGCAGCATCTGGCAATGGGATCTGCTTGGAAGTTTGTCTGCTGGTAGGCACTGAGCTGTGGGATGTTTTGTCTTCATTTCCTCTGAGCTTAATGCTCAGAAACTCTAAATGGGGCAATATTTTCAAAATATATCTGTTACAAGCAGCCATGGAAATGTTTCTGGGTGTCTGGGGCCTTTGGGCAGGTCAGAGGGGCTCAAGCCTTTCCATGCTCTGAATTCATGTCTCCAAAGGGAAAAGTTTCAACATATTCTTAGTCTCATCCCATTTGAGCATATCTGCCTTGCATTTTACTTATTCCTTTTGCAGTATAACTCAGAACAGAGAGAAAAAGAGAGAAGAGGTGGATTTTCCATGTGATCTTTGGATCTTGTGATCTAAGTCTTGAACCTCATTTGTTGCTAATTAATTTGAAAGAATTTCTTTCTAATATTAAAGCTGTATTTCCCCTCTTTTCATTTGCATCCATTACTCACTGTACTATCCCTATCCTATAAAAACATAACAGATAATATGCCCTTAATGTAAACATTCCAACCTGGAGGTACTGAAAAAAAAGCAACACAGAACTTCATAAGCAGGGCAGTCATATCTAGCATCCAGCTTGGGACTTTTTAGAACTTAGAGGTTTTCACATTTAAAGTAAACCAAAGAGTGACCAGGCTGGGCTCTGAAAGGCAGCAAAAGGCTCCGTGGTAGAAAAGGAGTTCTGAGTGCAGATGTAACATGGAGGGAAAGAGGAACCAACTTCTCCAGTTGGTGCCTCCCTTGTCCTTGGCAGAAACGAGCACTCTGCACAGAATGGTGCTAAAAGCCTTCTCCTCTCTCTTGGAAATCCCAGTGAACACATTTAGTAAGCAGAGACATGACTAACTGCCTGCCATTCCCAGAACAAACCCAATTTACTGCAATCATTTCTCCTGAGACACCTCCTTCTAACAGGGTTTATAAAAGACAACCAGGGACCTGGTTCAGGTGGCAGCACGGCGGCCTGGTCTCGCCCAAGCCACTCAGGCTAATCAACAGACGCAGACACCAATATGGCAGACGGTTGAAAAGCTTTTATTATCCTATCTCGTGGGTTTAAATAGCTTTTAAGGGTCTTTGCTACGTCAGAGGGGGGTTGGGGGTCTCAGGGGTTAGTGGGTAGTGGAAATTTACTTGGGCCGGTGTGGCTGCATTCCTCTGAGGCTTCTGGAGTTAATAGATAAGTGGGGAAGAGAGGCAGAGAGGGGGATGGGTCTATCTTTCCGTCACACCCCGAAATCTTCCGTTCGCCTGTCCCTTACCTACCACATCTCCCCCCTCCTTATCACATACAAAATGAGGTAGTCGTAGGTAGAGGCACTGGAGTGAGGTACACACTTGCAACTTGTTAAGGAAGGGGTGGTTTAGTAGATCTGGGTAGATTTCTCAAGGCAGGTGCTGAAGGCTTTAAAAGGTCTAGTCTTTGCTTATTTTGTAAAACTACTTCTGAAAGCGAAGAGACTGATTTTTCTAGGTAGGAGATGGATTTCTTGATCTTCTGTAGGTTTTTGTCGATGGTCATTTGCAGCTGAGAGAGTTTGTGTTGCTGGGTTGCAATGGCTGAGACACTCGTGGCTGTGCCAGCTGCTCTCAGGCCAAGCAGCATTGCGATAGTTATACCTGTGATGATTTCCTTTTTGTGGAATCTGTTAGGTTCTTCGAGAAGATGGTATATCTTTTCGTCTGAGTGATGTAGGACCTTAGAAACAATCAGAACTTGAATACAGAAATCGATAGAGTTATTAAACTTGGCAAGGAACATATAAGAATTCACTCTGGGTTTCTGGCAAACTTACATCTTAAATGTGGATGGGACTATTTACTTATTGGTCTTCTGTGGGGAGTGTCCCACTTGCACTGGTGGGGGACACTGGCTGTGGAGTAACTGAAGGGGGTATTTAAGGCAATGCTTTTGTAGAAAAGGGGGTTTAATATCATAGCAAAACTAATATGGGTTAGTCAGGTTTGATTTGGTTTCATTTGGGGTTAGTAAGGTAGCTTCTAAACAGGCTGGCTATGTGGAACACGAAGGATGGGGTATTTATTAGAGGGTAGTGGCCTGGGCTAGCTTGTCCTCTTGGCCACAAGCCTCTAAACAGCAAAAATGCATAAAGAAAGACACTGTGCATGTTTGGATCTCACCACCGTGGGATTCTCAGGTGTTGTCTGGCAGTTTGGTGGTCCGTCATGTCTTTCTGGAGCAGGGGTGTCTGTGTCACGGGGACGGTCCACAAGCATGTTCTGCAAACAGAACTCACAGCCTCTCATTAGTTTTGTTTTGAGGGTCAGGTTCGGTTGGTAGCAGTGGTGTGCAGCAGTGGCTCTCATAGTCTCACCACGTGGGGGTCCTGACTGCCACAGAGGCAGCACGTCTCCCACACCCCCGGGGGCTTTCTCCCCACTTTCATAGCTAGGGCTACCCCGGGGTCCCGTATTGGGGCGTCTCCTGCTGACTCTGCGGCACGGGCGCCGCTTGCGGTGGGAGGAGGCTGGGTTCGCCCGCGCGCGCCACCCCCCCCCCCCCCCCCCGTGTGTCCGGGGGTTGGGACCTGTATTTTTTGGCGAGATGCTCTTTTTTCTCGCAGCTTCAAGGGGTATTGTGACTGCTTTTCGGTGCGGCTTAGAACTCTATTCGGTTTTGTTTTAAACTGTGCTGGTTCCGTATCTTTTGTTTCGGAGTTCCGGCTGGCCCCCGCCGGCTCGGAGGAGTCGGTAGGGCTGTTGCCAGGCTCCGCGCCGGAAATGAAATGCCAGGGCACTTCCGGGGCCCCGTGCCGTTTTGTCCGGCCCCGAGCTCGCTCCTCCCCGCGGGGGTGGCGCCGCTCCCGCCCCCCCGGCTCGCCGCGCCCCCCGCGGGGGGTGGTTTTTGCCTTATATGGTGGCGGCTCCCGGCGCGGCCGCTGATTGGCTCTGTGTCCCGAGCCGCCCTCCGCCCCTTTCTCCCGCGCGCGCGCGCCCCTGAAATTGCGCGGTTTTTGAGTTTTCGCGCCGAGACTACCCGGGCCCCGCCCCCCTCCGCGGCATTCGGCGCCATTTTCAAAGCGACCGCATGGCCGGGCGGCCGGGGACTCCCCCCGAGCCGCGGCCCCTGCGACTCCGGCCTCTCCCGCCGGCTCTCGCCAAAAGCACCCCGCGCGCGGCTGCGCCTCCGACAGCAGATCTCTGACCGGCGGCGGGACGGATTGGGAAGCGGCGGCTTCTCGGGGTTTTTCTGTGGCGGGGGTTTCCCGGGGGTTTTCCGCGGCGGGGGTGTCTCGGGGGGCTGCCGCGGCGGGGTTCGGCGCCGCTCCACTCGGCACGCTGGCAGGGAAGCGGCGCGGAGCCGCGGCCGGGTCCGGGTCACGGCGGGAGCGGAGCCGCGCCATTCGGAACGCGCCGCCCCGGGCTCCGGCGGCGGCGGTTTTTTGTGCCGGGCTGGGCTCCGCTCCGCGGCGGGGCCGGGCTGGGCTCTGATCCGGGGGAGGGGATGCCGCGCTGAGCCCCCCCGGGTCTCCGGTCCCGGGTGGACCCTCCTCAGGGACGGTCTGCGCTTTCGCCCCCCCCCCCCCGAGCTCGGGTCTGACTAATAAACACATATGTGCTGCACTCCGCGTCTCCTGCTTTTCTATTGCTTTGCGCGGGGTCTTTTTTACCTTGCCCCGTGCCGTAAAGCTCTTGCCACTGTCTGAGGATTTCGCCTCCCCGGCTAGCGTGGCTGTACATTGTTCCAATATCCCCGGATGCATGGCATCCACTGAGCATTCGGCTGCTCCAAGCTCAGGCAGCCTTGCTATAGCAAGATAAAAGTCCCTGAGCTTAAACGCGATATTCCATTGCTTCATACTCACGACCCATGCGACGCTGCCTATGACGCTCGCGGGTCCTGGGACGTCTCCCCTACGCCTGGGTACGGTCCGACCGTCCCGGCCGCTGCTTCTGTCCAGGTGAATCCCGTCCACCGGGCAAATTTTTCCTTTTTTTTTTTTCTTCTTTTGTCCCGGGTTTCGGCACCAGTATGTTGCCTTTATAAAAGACAACCAGGGACCTGGTTCAGGTGGCAGCACGGCGGCCTGGTCTCGCCCAAGCCACTCGGGCTAATCAACAGACGCAGACACCAATATGGCAGACGGTTGAAAAGCGTTTATTATCCTATCTCGTGGGTTTAAATAGCTTTTAGGGGTCTTTGCTACGTCAGAGGGGTGTTGGGGGTCCAGATATGTTGCCTTTATGAGAGACAATGGCGACCTGGTTACAAGAAGACAGCACGGCAGCCCGGCCTCACCCGGGCTACTCGGACTAACGACACACGCTGACACCAATGTGGTGGACGGTCGAAAGCCTTTATTATCTTATCTCATGGGTTTAAATAGTCTTGGGGGACTTTGCTTCGTCAGAGGGGGGTTGGGGGTCTCAGGGGTTAGTGGGTAGTGGAAATTTACTTGGGCCGGTGTGGCTGCATTCCTCTGAGGCTTCTGGAGTTAATAGATAAGTGGGGAAGAGAGGCAGAGAGGGGGATGGGTCTATCTTTCCGTCACACCCCGAAATCTTCCGTTCGCCTGTCCCTTACCTACCACAGTTTGGACAGCAGGAGCTATCCCAACAATGCTGCCTTCTCCTTTTCCCCACCAATGGTCAATTCCCCAGCCAGGGAGGACTGACGTGAGGTGGATGCACACCACAGTTCCACTCTGAGTATAAAACCTCTGCTCTGACATCCCCTTGATGCTGGCAAGAAATTGGCATCCAAACACCTGGCAGCTCAGAGTCTAATTTAGTCACAATGTCTCCTGACTTTTCCACTCTTGTATGATCAACTTCATGAAATAATGCCCACTACAAACACAGCTTGCCATTTTCTAACAGCTTTGGCAAACTGCCCCAAATTTTTCACCGGCCTGGTTTTCAAGAAACTATGCAGATGAGGAGCCTGTGAAGCTTTTACAGCTGGGCATCAAAATAGCAGTCACCAAATACCTTTGACATGGTAGCCATAAAACCAGTTACAGAACAGACCCATCAACACTGAGGCAAAGAGTAACAATTCTCCATCTGAAAGTTCAGCAGGGACAAAATGATACATCTTTTAGTCATTAAGGGAAAAAATCCATTTCATAAAATTGAGATGTGCATGACTATATACTGCAGAGTACTCTTGTTCTCAGGAAGAGAGCACACCTCTATATTTTTAGAAAATAGTTTTACAGACGCCGATGTAGAAATATGAATCATTTCCGTAGTTTAACAAATCAACACTTTACTATTACTTTACAGCAACTGACCTGTGTTTTTGCCTTTAGGCCTCCATGAACAGAAGTTTAAAAGTGTGCTAGCCCCAGGTCCCTCATTTACAGTCAGATCCCCTTGGAGGAGTGCCTGTACCTGGGAAATGGTCATGAAGCAGCTGCCACAGAGTGATTTAGTGTTCCCCAGCAAAGCATTCACATATCCAAACATTTCCATGGCATTTGGAAGGACAGGCACATCAGAGCTATCACATTGCAAATAATGCACCAGTGGGCCACTCTCAACTATTTTTCCCTGCAATAACTTAATGCACTTTTCCAAGCTGGTGTTCTAAGCACACAATGTCATCATCACCATTTTCATAAGGACTAAATTTCTGTTGGGAGGTATTTTTTAACTGCTGTCTGATACTAGGACTGAAAAGACTGCAAGACTACAGAATACTTTTTGATTGAACAACTGATCTCAGGTTTCCATAGTTACAGAGTAACAACTAAAAAAATAACCTAAGGCATTAAACTTCTATTTATTTCAATGGATACTGAGCCAAGATTTCTTCATAAAAATGTTATGGTTCAGTTTCCCCACTTCTCTGCTAAGAGAGGGCTTATTTAGGATAGACCTGTCAGTAAAAGTAATATATATTCAGATCTGCAACTTTAGGTTGTACTGCCAGACATGACGGTTCACACAGCAGCACTGTCAGAGATCTGCCCCTGTGCATACAATGAGGACACAAATGCAAGGAGCTACATAGTTCTGATTGACTTCTATCCCCTCCTGTTTGGCCTTCCCAAATTAGGACACAAGAAATAATAGCTCTTTTCAGCTCAAAGTTAATGCATTTTCTTTGGCAGTTAGAGGGAGTGTAAGTAAGCCATGTAAGAATCATAAGCCACATAAGAAGTGTAGACATGACAAGTATATCTGATTAGGAGATGTGCATTTTCTTAGAATTTACAGTACTGCTTGTTCAGAGGCATTATTGTGAACAGTAAGTAGCATTTCAATTTTTATAACTGTCATAAAAAACCAGGCCTGAGCATTGCTCAGCATACAGCCACCTACTCTTTCATTGTACACTTTCTAAATAATCTCTCAACCTTTCCTAAATAATTTCTCAACTATAAAATCAATCCACAATGAGGGACTTTTCCTTCACTCAGAGAAGAGGGACAGTCTGTTGCATCCATAGCTGATTTCTTCATCTGGATAGTGCTTGAATTTACATCTCCCCTCTTTCAGTTTAAAGCCATTTCCCCTTGGCCCATCACTACATGCATTTGTCAAAAGTCCCTCTCCAGCTCTCTTGTAGCCCCTTTAGGTACTACAAGGAGCTATAAGGCCTCCTCAGAACCTTCTCTTCTCCAAGATGAACAAACCCAGCTCTCTTATCCTGTCTCCATAGCAGAGGAGCTCCAGCCCTCTGAGCATCTTCATGGCCTCCTCTGGGGTCACCCCAACAGGTTCACACCCACCTAATACAAGTTTCTGGCATGTTTCTCATGAGAAATCAATAATCTACTGGTTTGCTTCGGTTTAAAGAAGGAGATGTCAGACAAAGACATTTTCTGAAAGGTCCAGATAAAGATCTTCTGCAGGGTGGCACAAAGAGAAATCTCTAACGCAGTAGTGGGGAAAGATAAACGAAGTGGCACAATTATATACTGGCAAGTCACCTGAAGCTGATAAGCTACAAGCAGGTAAATAGTGAAATCATTCACGTTTTTTTGTGTCCATGTAAAACTGTGTCTGGCTTCAGGGCTTTTCAGGGACTTACACATGAGCATGTTAAAAAATGATGATCAACCTGAATTCATTTTGTGACCCTCTGTAAACCTGGAAATGCTGATGAACAACAGGAGAACAAATAAAAAACTCTATAGGAGAGTCTGAAGTACTGAGATGTGTTTAAGCCAGCTAGAAACATAAATGAAATGTGATTTATTGTATTCTGAAGGCTGTGCATAGCAGCAAAAGAAATGATAATGCAGTGAAGGACAGGAAAAAACTCAAAAGAATAGAAAATACAGGTGAAAGATCCCATCTGCCCCACAATTCCTACCCTACCCAGGCTCTCTTAGCCCTGAGGTGACAAGCAAAAGAAGAGCTAGGAAGGCTTATTGCACTTAGAGAGTGAGCTGTTGACTATTTCTCACAGTATGACAAATAGGCCACAAGAATAAGCAGCCTGCCAAACACTTTACCACACTTCAATTTTGTAACTCATTGCTGTGATATATCATAGAAGCCAAGAGAATAAATGGATTAAAAAACAGATTAGTCATAAGTTGTATTAATGGGTGGCAGGTCTACTGGCAGCTATTAGACACAAAGGTTAAAATATGTTTAAAATCAAAAGATTAAATCATTTGTGATTCCAGAGCCTCTTGCTTTTTTCCTAAAATTTTCTGGACAGATGAGACTTCAATTTGCTCACAGATGATGGCATTTCCAAGAGCCACAGCTCACAGCATCTTCTTGGTGATGGATTGCAGTCACACATCTGTTCCCATTCCTTCAGACACTCCTTCTGTCTTTGATGCCCTTGATCAAGGGATCTTTGGGTTTTTTTCCTCTGGCATTTTTGGTTCCCACTGAGTCTGAAGAGATTTGCTCCCTCCTCATTTTCTGGATGCTCTTGGAGCTGCATGAAGGGTGTCCACTTGTTCAGGGATGCTTTTAAAGAAGCAGGTTGTGATCCCAGTTTTGCTTCTCTGGCCACTTCATTCCTCACTTGCTGTTTTTATTTTTGGCCCACCCTGTTTCAGATGACATTGATTGGATCCCAAATGTTGCACATTAAAACAAAGGGGATTTATAGCTCCTGAGAGCCCCTTGTGCCTGCAGTCTCTTCCCCTGCCCCAGCGCTGCTTCCACACAGACACAGTACAGAGAGTTTCAGTGCATAAAACTCTCCTTAGCTTTGGACCCCTGTTTTCAGGGAAAATAACAAGACACTGGAAAACACAGGAAGTATGATAGAAGATAACTGGCACTCTGCAGGTGAGCAAAAATATTTAATTTTAAACTTGAGGCACACATGCCACAGCCCCATGCTTGGCTTGTGCTGTAGCCAGCCTGTTGCCTTCACTGCTGAGAGCTCCAAGGTAAAATGTAATGCTTCACTTTGAACCTCTCCACCATAATAAAGAATTAAATCAAGGCTCTGACTCACATTTCACAGTCCGTTTAAGGGTGGCTGATGTTTAGGCTCTCTGCCTCTCTCCCCACAGAGATATCCAAACTGAGCTTAGAGCTACCCCTGAACTGCCACAGTCACAGCCCCCAGATTAATGCAAATCACCACCAGCTACAGTTTATATTAACATCCTGGGCTTCAGCAGTGCTGACTTAATTGCCTGCAAGCCTGAAAGCATGGTTATGGGGTTTGATATTACTGTGGAAAGAGCTGGTTCCATCCCTCCCACTGCCCTGGGCTGTGCGATCCACAGGAGCAAATCCTTGCTCTGCAAGGAGCCTCATTTATCTGGCTGCATCGAGGTCCTCTGGCTCTCCTTCTGGGGCATGGCAGGCAGCTGGGGCACAGAGCAGTGCAGGTTTAGGCTGTCTTAAACCTGAAATTCAACTGCAGTCTTTATCTGATAGTTTTACAGGCCAGCACCAAGGCAGCATTTTTTGCCTGAAGAGGCAGATTCCCTGGAATGTGTATTTTAGACAAGCTCCAGGAGTGGGGTGTCTGGGACTTGTGCTTGTAGTTGTCAAAAACCCAGAGAAGAGTTATTTTTGTGGGATGTTTTTTTTTTTCCTTATTGTCTGCAAGGAAACAATAATCTTCCAGATGAAAATCCAAACCAAATTGCTCCAAAAATCCTGTAGAGGTTTCATTCTGTTCAGCTTCAAAAAATCACTGTTGCCAGCAAAACAAACAACACATATTAAGCCATTTTATTACCATGTCTAATGTTTTACTGGCTGTGAAATCACATTTTCTAGGATGAACTGTCTCAATACACTTCTGAAATATCCTGGTAGTGCTCAGTGTCCATTTGAAAGAAGAATTCTGTCTCAGCCACAGGCAGGAGACAGAAGTCTTCTGCCTGAGGACAGCACAAGACACACAGCTCCATTCAACCAGATTCAGATAATTCCCCATCCTCCTGTTCACAGCTCCTAAAGACAGGCTTTGGGATTTTGGTGGGTGTACATTTATTTTCCTGCTCCCTAAAATGCATGTGAAATCTATAGCAATAACACTGAGAGTAACCACAAGGACTGATATTGTCCATTTCTTTCATCAGCAAACAACACAATTTGCCAAAAGAAAGGGAAGCATTAATATTTCTGTTTATTCTTGGGGTAAATGAGGAATGACAACACTTTTCCATGGACATCATATAGGCCATACTTAACCTGCTACCTTGGTTCCTTGTGCCATTTCTTTATTCAAAATTCACCCAAAGTGCAGTTCTGGAGTTTTTACTATTTCAGCTTTCCCAGTGATGTCAAATTTTCAAGGCAATTCTGTAAGGACCAGTTGTGTATGAGACATTCCTTAAGTTTTTAATGCTTTAGAAGGACCTTTCAGTACTTACTATCAGTGGCTGTCTATTAAATATGTATGTAGAGCTGGCATTTTGCCTGTGATGTGTCTGCACGGGATCATGGAGAGATACAAAAGTAATGCTACGGTTCCTATTAGACATTATTAATATGATGGTCAGGAGAATACATTTACAGCAACACTGCTCTGCATGAGGTGCTGTGGAGACAAGATGATCAGAGTTCTTGATGCAAGGAGCTCACATCTCATATGAAAACTTAAGATCAATATTTTTTCCCTGTTTTTTTTCCCTTTTTCCTGAAGCACACAAGTGATTTCTTCCTATAATGCTCAAATCTAAAAGGATTATTTCTTCAATTTCTTTCTATGCTGAAGATGCTGTTTTGGGGCAACAGGACTTGTTGAATCTGTTGAACTTAATGCCTTTTTTCTGCATAAATAAAAAAATAAAGAAATATTTAAGAAATCTTACAGTAGTGTTTATAAAATAAAAAGAAAGAAGCATGAGGACTGAATCAACTGTACTCTCACAAGTATATACTGCAAAAATTTGAAACAACTATTCTCACAGTTCAGGTGACTCAAGTTACAGAGCTTTTTGACAGATTTTTTTTCTCTGTGACTATTTAAGGAGTGCAGCAGGTTCAGGGAACCCAACAGCAGCCCAAGTAAAATCACATTTGAATTCCTATTTTCTGCATTAAAAAAACAGGAGCAGAGCCTTCAGTTTTTCTCAGAAAAAAAAAAAAATCCCACATCTTTGTAAGAAAGCTAGGGGACAGAGGTTGCTGCTGAGGTCCCAGACTGATGCCACATGCAGGTGTTGGACTCCACCATGGGCACACCTGCTAAACTCTGGCCCCTAAACCAGCAGAGCCCCCGTTGCAATGTGCTGCAACAGGAGTTAGAGTTTTGCCCTGCAGCTGTGGTGAGAATTCATCTCATCAAGTCTACAAAGTGATTTTAAAAAAAGGTGTTTGAAATATTTTACTAATAGCCAACAAAGTGTAAACCAGAAAAAAAAAAAAAAAAAAAAAAAAAAAAGATTTCTGGATGCTTTATAAGCAAGAGAATGGGATGTCTGGGGAGGGAATGAGTATTTAGCACTGGACATCTTCAAGAGCAAGTTTGACATGAATAACATTGATAAAGGTGGTCCTACCCTGGGCAGTGGATGTACTGCCTGATTTTGGAGGTCTTTTATAATACCACAATGCTATGAACTTGAGAAATCAGATCACTTCTCTCAGTGATTCCTCCTGGGAGTTTAGGACAAACTTTACAGAAAATTGTAACTCATCTGTCTTCCTTTCACTCTGTGGACACAGTAAAACAGCAGCACACAACTCACACAGTGCAAGTAAACAACACCACTGCTGAGAAGCCTTAGCATCACTCTAATGCCATTCTAATAACAATTCACCTCCTCTTTTTCTCCTCAGTAAAACCATATTTCGTAACTATGCCACAAGTCTTCAGTTCTGTCAGAAGAGGACTTCAGTCACAAGAAACATTTTGTTGTGAGGTTACTGAAAAAATAATCAGAACCAAGGAGCTCCTCGGTGACAGATATCTCCTTCTCACCACAGGGTCCTTCCAACACTCCTTCCTCCGGTCTTGGCAAATGTAAATCTGCCCTGTCATAATCCCCACAAGATCTTGCCCATCATTTGTTTTTATTTTCACTCTATGCATTTTTCAATTACTTTTCTCCCCATCAGATAGAAACCTCCTCACTGTCTTTCTTATCTCTTTCAGTGTCTGCTCTCAGCTTGCCTGCCCACTGCCTGCTTTTCACCAGAGCAACGTCATTTCTGCCCCCAGCTGGCCCATTATCCTCCCCTGCCCACACAGAACACTTCTCTGTATTTCCACACAAGGGCCTTCACCCCATTGTAAAGGCAGAAGCCAGAAGCTGCTGAGAGCCTCTCTCCATCTCCACGTGTAAACAAAGATAACTTTTCTTCCAGAAGCTGCAGGGACCAGGAAGCCATTTGGATGCTCTGAACCACTGAGGCATTGGTCAAGTAGGAATGCTTGAACATGGCTCAGGTGATGAAAGCAGCAGCACAAACCCAACCTGTGCAGCATCTTCTCACTGTTGTGACTTGCATGAAGGCAATGATGATTAAAATAAGCTTTTAAATATAAGCTCAGAAGTGCTTGAATCAGAGTGCCTTGAAATAGAAAGTGCCACTTCAAATAAAGCAGTGAATCAGAAACCTCAGCACATAGTAAAACTATCTCAAACTACTACAATTTATAGAGAGCAATCAATTAGTGGATGTGGGTTGGAAAGACATGAATCTTTTGGAAAAGAGTTGACTTTCTTTAGCATTTACCCACAGAAGGGTAGTGAGCCACAACAGAGGATCGAATTCTGCTCTCTTTAAAGCAGCCAACCACTGCAACTCTCAGGACTGCAAGAGAATCAGATTTAGCTAATGCATCCATTTTGGGATGCAGCAAAATGGGGGTGACAGGGAAGTGCCAGAACCAGAGCACTTTTACTGCTCTAAGTCCTTCTGATGAGCAAACCCAGCAGGAGACAACCTCCACATTCACAGACAAGGAATTGGGGAGCCGAGTTCATCTTGTTCCCACTGCCTTCCCCAGCTACTGCTTTAGCTTGTGACTAAATCACCAGGTTAATTTTAGCTTTTTGGACACTTCTGAAAAGTTCCAGCTTTTACAACACATGTAAAACTTACCACATCTGGAAGATTCAGGTCTCCAGCTCTCTCCAAAAGCATGACCCTGTTGCTTAATTAAACCTTGCTTTAAGCAATGTTTGCTGGAGGAAGTTTAAGGAGACTTGCAGTGTTGGGAACTCTTTGTCCCTCTGTGGTCCTCTGCTATTAACATTGTTTTTTTAACATGTCACTCCCACAGAGGACCACAAACAATATTCAATTAAAAACAAACAATCCACCTGCAATTTTAAAAAAGTCCATCACAGGAATTCAACCATTTAATCCCAAACCAAATCCTAATCTTTGTTTTTAGTTCAATTTCCAAAGTGATCTTGCATGTGTTATTTTTACCCCAGCTGTCTAATTTTGTTTAGAATTTTATTGATTGGGCAGTATTTGATGAAAGGCTCTTGTGGACTGTGGGTTTCTGTTACATCTTTGTCATTGGTTCATCTTTCACTAAAAAGTTTAGAGCATTCTCATTATCTTTTAATCCCAGAAAGCCATAAAAAGCTGCATATTAACCACTTGTCTCCCTCCACTGGAAAAAAAATGTCTGTCTGATGTAGAAAATCATTGCAATACAATTTTTATCAGTGTAAAATAAGGGAAAAGTACATTTATCTTTATAGGCAGGAGTAACTCTACATATTGTTTAAGTAGTTCTGAACTCTGGCTCAGGAATTGATTTTCAGTTGTTTAAGTTCACATTTGAATTCACTTTGACTGGACCTTCACCCATCACCACACATATTAATTTTCTATATGTTTATCATCATCCATTCCACAAAATCCAGGTTGCCCTTAAGAAAGATTGATATATCCAAAATGCAGAAAGGTGATTCTTTTTTTTTTTCTCAAAGGAAATGATCTTTCATCAGGAGCAGTACATTATCAAGTCTGATTTTTACAGGTATATTTAGGTATTAATATCCCAATTTTCCTTCGTTACTGGGCACATATTGGAGAGCCAGATCCAGAGTCTGACAAAATAGAATTTCCTACTTCAAAAAGGTCATTCCTGAGCCTACCTGTGAGACCTGGGACTTGGAGAACACAGATAAATAAGTAAAACCAGCAGCAGCTAGGGGCTGGACTTCTCAGCATTGTCAATAGCAGAGGGAACAGAGCCAAGCTGAGCACATGGAGGGGAACACAGAGTTGGATGCATTTTCTACCCTAATCCTACAGAGATCACTTGGGCCAGGCTATTGCTGCCTTGGGGAGGGGACAGAGAAAGCTCACAGCTGGAAGTGGGAGGAGGTGGGTCCTAGGGAGACTGGTGTGGACAATTCCTCCCCCAAAATGTCATTGTCACCCTGCATAACCCCACTCCTCCAGGAGCTGCCATGAGCCTGGCTGCCAAACCCCTGGTGGGTGTGATGTGACCATCCACACTGATGTGTGCCACAGCATCTCCTGCCAAGGCAATCCACAAACAGCATCCAGCTAACGCAATGTTATGCTGAGGAAAGTGCCTTTAGCTGGTCCAGTGTTGGAACTCAAAATGTCCCTCAGACATTTTTGGAGGTTCCAGGCCCTGGTCAGAAGCATTTGAGACCCTGGCAGGCAGCTGGAAACAGCTGTGATTTTGGGTTTGAACCATGGAATGATTTACCAACCTTGCAGGAAGAACAAGAAGTCACAAAAGTTTAGATATTATAGTAGAAGTAGTCACAAAGTAGAGGGAAGAATTTTTTTAGTATTGTACACGGGGGTTTTAACACCTGTACAGGGGGGTTTTACTTTGTACATAGGGGTCAGAGGTTTTAAGATGGAGGGATTTGGGCCGGCCCTGTTCCTCCTCTTTTGTCTTCCTTGCCTCCATGTTCTCGGTGATGTTGGCACTCACAGATTGGTTTAGAGTAGAAAAGCACCATTTAATATAGGTAATAGGCATTGGGGAAAAACAGTACCCATGTAACACGTAATGTACCATATAAAAGACAGCAGCAGCCCTGGGCAGGGAGAGAAGAAGCAGTCGGGAGTCAGAGAGGATGTCAGGGTGTGTGTGTGCCTCTGCCTGAGCTGCTGAGCAAACCACAGCAGCACGAGAAGAAAATCTTTTAGATAACTTTCAATAAACTGCCTTGAGACCGAACAACAAGAGACTGCTGAGCCTTTCTTTGGAAGCACAGGTTGGAGGAGAGACTTTTCCACCACACAGGACCCCTGACCCAGGCCGAGGTTCCGACAGTCCAGCTGAAGCGATGACTGTGAAGGAAGCAAGGAGGCTCCAGAGGAGGGGAGTGGAAAACTGTGCCACTGTGAGCTCTGCTGGCATGAACCTGTGCTGCTGGGGGGGTCATGGCAGACTCCTGTTTCCAGCTAGAGATGGAAGGTGAAGGATGAGCACTGTCTCAAGCTCCCAGGAGACTGCTTGTTCTAAATGGGCAAACCAAATTTGCTTTTTTGAAAAAGGAGGAAATAAATTAAAATATACAGGGTTATGGAGTGAAGATGAAACTACTCATTGTGTCAAATAATTAATGAGCTTGAAGTCTTGTCAAGAATAATGCGGGAATTCAAGCAAGAAAAAAATTATACTCAGAATAGTAAACTAAGCCCATGATTCTTATTTCAGATATGTGGCCATCTACCACCAGGAAAAGTGGGGAAAATAACCAGCTTTTACACATTTGGCCAGTGGATTAAACAAGCTTCAGAGTGAGGAGGGTTTAGTTGTAGCTAAAACAAAACAGTGAGACTAGAAAACACTTAAGGCTAAGGCCTTTGAACACAAGTTCAGTATAAATCTTATAGAGAATAAGTAAAAATTAATTAACTTGAGCTTTACTGGACAAACTCTCCATTTAATTTAATCTACAGTGCTATAATAATCTCTGCTCTGGAGAAGATCAGTGGAGGAGCTGACAGGCTCGTACAGGACATTTTCCATTTATTTAACTGCTGCTGTCTGAGCAAGTTGCAATCTGTCAGTGATGGCCTTCCCTGGCTCACAGCATTCCTGTACAACAAGGAAATGCTCCTGCTCTGTTTTCCAGCTGAGACCTGACGATTGAGGTCTAGTCCACTGATGGGCTGGGGCACTGCAGGGTTGAGTGTTACCATAAGCCGCTCTGCAGGAGTAGAGCTCTGAGTGTTGCCAGCTGGAACAATTATTCAAGAACAAAGCCTAAATCTGTTCTCTCTGATGGTGTGGAGGTTCTGCTCTGTACCCCACTGTGAGAGAGAAGCCCTGTGCCTAAATCCATGCTCCCAGGGTACCCAAACCCAAAACCAGGGGTTCCAAACACTCCTATGACACAGGTGTCCCACAGGCTTGGCTGGTCAGGACAGGTCAGAAGAGAGTTTTTCCTGCTGAACCCTCACATCACAAAGAACTTGCATCATTAATTACCACATTATAAGTCAATCACAGTGACTGTGCATAAATTAGTAGTCTTCCCCAAATTCTGGCTTTCCTTAGCCTCTGTTTGCCTGACTTTGTAATGCTACTGATGTTTTCAAAGAGTTTTTACAGGGTTATCACAAAGATACATTCCTGTCTTCATGCCACTTATGGCTTATGCAACCTCAACTGGCCATTGTTATTATCTAGTCTGACTCAACCATCTGCAGTTCCACAGACCAGAGAATTCCAGACAATGCCATCTGCATGCATGACCCAACATCTAGCTGGGAGTCTTCTTTCGGAAAGCCATCTCACTGACACTTCACATTTTTTGTGCCTCTCGTGGGAAGGAGCTCCATTTGAAGCCTGAGTTGCCCAGACTCTGCTCTGGGCAGACTATTATCCTCACAAGGTATTTCTCCTGTGTGGGAGATTTGGTAGTAAGTGGTTTTAAATGCAGCATTTCAGCTCATTTACCAGCTTGAAAATGCAATGTTCATCTTACCACTCTGCAGAGGAAAACAGCATGATTGACTTGTTAAAAAAAAAAAAAAAGGCAACTGCAAAAAGGAAAATATGAAGAAAGCATTTTGAAAAGATACTTCTAATATGACTCAGAATGCAAACAATGGGATGCTCAGTCAGTTTGTGCTTCTCTATTTAAAATATCATCTCTCTTTCCAGCTTTACCTGTGCTGTTTGTCTCTAGCTAAAAATACATACAGTCAGCTTCCTTCTTAAAACCATGGTGTATGAACTACAAAACCAAGTGCTTAAAAGTGGATCTGTGTCTGCACATTTTGTCCACTCCATCCTGTCCCTTCATGCATCACTGTAAATTGATTCAGGGCAGTAACTCAGATGTAGGACCCTAAGAACCATTTCAAATTATGACAGGTGAGAACAGAGAGAGAAAACAGAGACACCGAGTTGCCTGAGGGGTTTTAGGTGTTGTTTTCTTTTAATCTTTGGACACTGGACTGTGGAAAACACATCTCCAGGTTCCTTCCTCTCTATTTACAGCAAATAGACTCAGTTATTCTCTCTTTCCACCCCCATATACCCTCCAGAGGCTGATTCCAGGGAGGGCCAATCATGAAGTGCCTTGTGCACAGCAAAACAAGTGCTCTGATTGTTAGCCCAGTTTCAGAAAAGCTAGTCAGGGATGGGGGATTTAATCTTTAATTGCATGAAGTGTATTTATAATTAAAACCAGTGCAGCTGAAGTGCTGATTCCAGAGTATTTCCACATATTGTGTTCAAAAAGGGCCAGAAGTAGAAGTTGCATCCAGACAATCCAAGGCAATATCTAGGAACCACAGAGGATGTTAGAGGACGTTTCTGGAAGAAATATGTGGATTTAGTAGCATAAATCCTATTGCAACTGAGGTACATGTTCCTAAACCTCTTAAGTCAGCATGTAAATCTCCTATTTATATCTTCATGGTCAAAGTCAAGTTTGTTTTCTGTGCCTTTTTAAATCTTTTCTGCTCAGAGCAGCACCACAAATAAATATTTAGTGTGCCAGTACATTGCTAAATTATTCATGCTTTAAATTCATAAATGGGAAAGACAATCTTCCTGGCTTTACACGCTCTCCTGGAGAAATGCGTTATTCATTGGTGATTTTAATTTCATATGCATCTTATTTGTCAGTCATTGCAGGGCAGAGTTGGAACATAGGGGGAAAGCTGACAAAACATTTTAGAGGTATTTAATTTCACCCTACTTCTTTTTATTAATCACCAAAAAAAAAAAAAAAAAAAAAAGGTGTCAGAGTTACATGAAAATACTTTGAATGCTCACAAAATTGAGACACCTGATTAAACTGGATGAAAGTGACCCTATGTAATTTTGCTGTGGTGTCATGTAAGAGCCCCATGGAAGATGCAAGATGCACCCTTGGACTGTCCACTCATCGAAATGTGCCTGCATGTCACACAAGGTGGGAGTCAGGGAGATGAGAAACCAAAGGACAGCTCCTTGTGAGGGATGTTAAATAAAATGTATTTTTCAGATACAGTGGCCATGAGGAGCTCCAGAGGTCTAATGGACGCTGCAGTCTGCATGCCATGGGAATTAACCAGGATTCACAGAATTCACAGAATGAGCAGGCTGGAAGAGAACTTAAAGATCTTCCAGTCCAACCCAGCCCCAAAGCCTCAACTAAACCCTGGCACCCAGTGCCACATCCAGGCTTTTTTGAACACACCCAGGGATGGGGACTCCACCACCTCCTCAGGCAGCCATTTCAGAACTTTATCATTTTTTCAGTGAAAAAGTTTTTCCTAATATCCAACCCATATTTCCCTTGGTGCAGCTTGAGGCTGTGTCCTCTGGTTCTGTCAGTGCTGCCTGGAGAAAGAGACCAACCCCACCTGAGCACAACCACCTTTCAGGGAGTTGTAGAGAGTGAGAAGGTCCCCCTGAGTCTCCTTTTCTCCAGGCTGAACACCCCCAGCTCCCTCAGCTGCTTTTCACAGGATTTGTGCTTCAAGACCCTCACCAACCTGGTTGCCTCCTCTGGATGTGCTCAAGTGATCAATGAGCAGGAAAGTGATGATGAATCCTGTGCCAGAAGGGCACTGTGATATTATCTCTAAATTATTCCACTGCCAATTAAGTTCTGCTTATAGGTAAAGAGTTCTTATTTATTCACTTTTAGCAAATGACTCCTGTAACCCAGCCTGAACAAGAAAAATATATTGGGACCATAATCTCAGAGCCATCAACAAAACATCTGATCTGTTAATGCTGTCAACAGGATGAGAAACACCAGCAGTCAAACTGAGTTATTTCTGGTTATTAAACTGGTTATTGCTTCCTACCTACTAGAAGGAAGAAGAAGAAAAGGGACAAAGCCAGTATGGATTATGAGGGGATTAAAGTTCTAGATAAAATATGAAATAAGCATTACAGTTCTTTTTTTAACAAGAAGAGGCAGGATTGCTTGTAAAGCCCAGGCAATCAGAGTAATGGAGCACAGGTAAAAGATTAAAGTCACATCCCAGGTAAAAGCCAAGTCCGGGGATCTCAGCATATCCAGGGTGTGGAAAAATCCCTAGCACAGAATGCTGGGGGGAAAACAATCCCAGCACATAAAATCCAACCCTGACAGCAGGAACTGTAAAAAGCTTTCTGGATTGGGAATAGTCCTACAAGAAAAAGAGCATGAGTCGGGGAAAGAGGGAATTCAGCATGAAAATATTCACTGTGAGCCTGGGACTTTTCAGATTGGTTATTTCCAATAATGGCACAGCGTAGCAGGTATTTTCCCACAGGAATAAACAAATTTCCGTCTTTAATACTTCACTACATAACTTCAGACTACTGCACTCTAGAACAAAAAAAGATGATTTGAAAAAGGTGCTTAAGACTTGCTGTGCAATTTTATGAGACAATAAGTCTGATCTCCTCTCACTCTAAAGTGAATTATCTTATGTTTAACTTGTTTGGTTTAAAAAATGAAAGAGAGATGATCATTCTGTAGAATGTGAGATGATGGATTGAGTATAAACCCTAGAGGGAGGACTATTAAAAGAAATGCTGGAAACAAGGACTTAGCTGTCAGTAAATTTGGGCTGAGAATCATATTGCAGTTTCTGTTAGAAGAGTGAGGATTTTGAATGCCTTGCTGAAATGGAGAAAAGACAATCTAGATGATTTCAAAACAGAGTTTGTCAGATTATGAACAGGATTTACAAAACACAAAGGTGCAAGGTGTCTGGACTTGATGACCCAGAAACAACTTGATGACCCAGAAACAACCAAATTTTTTTTGTAACTTGTTGTTCCAGAGCTCAGTTTGGAAATGAAACACACAGTGGCACTGTTTTTGTGTGAATTAGGGAGATTCTAGAAGTCCTTTTTGTCATCCTTGCTAAATAACATTCCAGACAGGAGTAATACCTACCAGACAGGAGCGTGAACTTTAAGGGTATCATCCTCAAAAGTTCCTAAAGTGCTGCCCACCAAATGGCCCCTCAAGCCCTGAGCTTGACCAAGGTAGTATCAGAGATAAGAAATGGTGCAGGTCTGTTACAATCTGAGTTAATAAATCCTTTGGGAATGCAAGACAGGTCAGCTGGACCTCAGCCTGAGCAGCTTTACTGCTGCCAGGCCACAGCTGGCATCTCCCCACAGTCCTGCCCCGTGCTGTGTGTGGTGCCAGCATAGGTCACTGCTGGCCCTTGTCTTCCATCCTATCCCATGGTTTAACATGCCAAATTTTAGGATATTGAGGCACAAAACCAACAGTGAAATCGCACTTCCAGTTTTGAAAAAGTTCCTGGAATGAGGCACCTGTGTTCCAGGCTGCAAAACCTTGACCATGACTGTCAGTCAATGTTTGCTTGTCTTCAGTTTGTTCAGCTCATGTCCATGAGGCCCAGCCATAGTGACCCCCCAGGTATGGTTTGTAGGGTCCCACAGGTCCTGGACACAGCTGGTCCAGGACATCCCTGGAAACCTTTCACCAGGGCCATGAATGAGTGAGGTACACCTGGGGCTGAGACGTTCCTGTGGTCCAAGAGTTTGGAAACTCTTCTCCAAACTCTATCCAATAAATGAGAAAATATCTTATTTTGAGATGCTTGGGCTGGTGGATTTACTTCAGATTAATCTTACAATACTAGTTTCAGAAATAAGCCTCTTGTTGCCAAGATCAGGACCCAGAAACTGTGTTCACAGTTAGTATGAGACAGTTTTGCCAGACCTCTAACAGGTGAATCTGTTAGAGATTTTTTTTTCAGTCATTCAGATTTCATTTCAGTCATTGCCCTTAACATGATCATTTCAGTAGTGACTTAGAAAGCATTTACTGGTAATGTAGAAAAAAAGTTGCATAAAGAGATCCCAACTGGAGTGCAAGACCTCTAAAAACTCCTAACCTTGAAAGAAAAGATTCTGTCACTGAAAATTATCACCTTTGAGAGATGAGAGGCAGGATTATTTCACCAGGCAGGTAATTGCTGCCACAGATGTTGCCCTGGGACACTCCAGAGAGTTTCTTTACAGTATTATCCATCTTTCCCAAATTTTTCGAAAATGGTTGCAATTTTGGATTAAGGAGGATGAATTGGGTGTAGCTTTGATGAAGATGTAGAAATCTCATAGAAAGAGAGATCCATTTTATCTGGTGGTTATAAATACCAATTTTAGCCAGCAGTCAATGTTTTCCTATCTGCTTTCCAGAACAGATGTCAGATTTTTTCCCAGATTTTTAAAAGCAGGTGTAATTTAAATGCAGGTAGCAAAGGAGATATGCAAAAACAAAATTAGTTTAATAGACTGTACCATTAAGTTTTAGTCACAAATCAAGAATTAGCCAGACTACCAGGTCAGATAGAAGAAGCAGGAAAGATTTTCTTTGTGTTTATGTCCTTTGCTTGAACGTCTGTATTAGTAATAGTGAAAAATAGAGTGGAAACAACAGCCTTGCATAAACTTTGATACTTCATATCCTAAACCAAGGATTGGCACACTGGGACAAAGGTACTGAAGGAGAACTAGCTTGCATTTTTCTCTGGTGCAAGGAAACAATGGCCACTGGGGTATGATAACTGATGGATTAGGAAATTATAATAACGTCAATTCTAAAAAATGAAAACCCTAAATGTTCAAGCTCTTACCATGCAATGAATGACAGAGACAGATCTGAATCCTTCCAAGGTGAACATCTGTAAGGACTCACAAATAGTGCTGAAAACTATTTTCCAACCTCCAAACTCTACCTGCTTTTTGCCATCTCTCCTCCTTTCTACACCCCCTTCCTTGGGGAATTTAAAGGACTCCTCTCTATTAAGCCAGTGGATCCAACACAAAAGCAGACTGGTAGGTGAGCATTTGCAGCTTTCAAAGAGAACAGAAAAAAGTTCTACCTGACTCTAGAAGCACAAAACAGAGCAGATAAAAATAATGGTGAAGTTAAATATGGAAATAGCAGGAGATTCAGCTGACTTAAAAGGGAATATTTTAAAATATTTTTGGCACAGTAAAAGGGTGCCGAGTTTTAGAAAGATGACTTGAGGGAAACTGGGAGGAATGTGAAGTTTGATGGTTAACCCACTTTGTAAAAGCTGCAACCCAACTTCAGCATTCAGTACAGCCCTGCAAACACGACCTGACCTGTGCCTGGGCATGAGCCCAGCAGACCTGCCTGCCCCAAACCCACCTGTGTGGCTCAAGCACTGCAAAGAGAACCCTGAGCCCAGCTCAGCCTTGGTTGTGGTTGGGTCAGCAATGGCTCCATGTGGCTTTACCAACAGTAAAATATATTTTCTGTTGCCATTTGAAGGCTATTCTGCTTGTAGAGATAAGCCAGGTTTTGGCTGCTAACATACCCCCAAGGCAATTTGTTGTAGTCAGAGCATGTCTGGGGAACTTAGGCATGTTTCCAGCAGAGATAGGGCTCTGCCTCATATTTTTAGCGGTCTAAGGTACACAAGGACGATTCAGGGTAGACAAGCCCTCCCAGGCCCACTGACAAGAAGCTCATATCTGCCATGCTAACCCTAAGGTGGTCAGTTTGAGTCTGTATTTTTTAAAAACTTGATGGAAATCATGTTTTCCTACTGTTCTGAAAACCTCCTGTGTTTATAAAACCTGTACTATCCAAAGCTTCTCAGATGTAAAGCTATACAGAAATTTAAAAAAAATACAAAGAGTTTTGTGTTAATTGGCTTCTTTGTTGAGCATTTATACCAATACCAACAGTCAGTCCAAAGCTAAAACTTCATAATCCATCAGTAAGAAGTCCAGTCACATCAGCAGTAGAGAATTTTCCTATTAAATTCCAAAAACACTATGAAAAGTTGAGTGTAGAGGAGGGGAAAGTGATTCTCCTATCTGCAGGAAGCCAAAGTATTTGTATTCCTGAGGAAGACAACAACTCAAAAAGCTGCAAAGTCATCGGGAACAACAAGCATATGTTCTTCAGATAAATACAAGTGTTAGAACATTTTGGGGGAGGAGCAGAATTGCCCAAGGCTCCCTGGCTTTGCAATCTGTCAGGGAGAAGCTTCATCAATAATTTATTAAGAGAGGAATAGTTTGCAAGACAGCACCTCACATTTAGTGGGAATGGATGCACTGCAGTGAGAGGAGCCAGCTGCACTCACGGCTGCTTGGGCACGTGTTTGACTGAAGGTTTTGGCATTGTCCTGCCTGAAGGAAAGGCAGAGGTTTAGGAGGGTGTGGGAAGAGTTTCCCACTGTACTACATGAGCCACTCTGGGCAGCACAGACCCTTTCTCTATTCTCCTTATCCCAAAACCATGCTTTGGAGAATCTGGTGCAGCCTTGGAGGAGGTTTCCACACCACACCCTTTCCTGAAAGTGCAGGAAAACTGAGACTGGAGTTGTCATATCTTCATGATTCGTAGTCAGGGGCTGGGAAAGCTTCAATTCCACATTTTGGTGCACATCTTTGATAGTAAGTTCCTCACTGCTCCATACAGCAGCTCTGTGTCCTTGTTGGAGGATGGGGGGGGGGCCCTAAGGTTTTACAGGTGCAGATTTGGAGGGTCACTTGTATCCCTGTGTGACAGCCCCAGTCTTTCTCTCTGCTCTAAGGACAGCAGCACCTATATGAAGTCAGCAAAGAGTCCCTTCTTTTTCCCTCAGCAGCAGTCATGGGGCCTGGCATTTTTCTTGGGCTCTCAATTTAAAGAATAAGAAAAAAATCTTGCCATTTTGGTGAAGGGTTGATTTCCTGCTCTACCACAAATTTCCTGTGTGCCCTTGGGTAGGTGCCCTGTACCATCTGAGACCTGCCCCAGTCAACAGATTCTGTATGTGAGCACCTGCTGGCAGAAAGGGAAAGGGAAGATAAGATTTTATCTGGGGAAAAAAATTAGACCCCAAAACCAAAGGTGCAAACCCAAACCTCCCCCAGGCCCTGCACAGATCATCCCTGATGGTGTCACAGAACAGCTGCATCAGTGCTTGTGCTGAAATGGTGAAAATGCTGAAAATGTGAAATGGTCCCACAATTAAAAAAAAAAAAAAAAAAAAAAATTAGTTTAAATGGCTGCTGTCTTTCCTGCAGCCTACTATCCAGATAAATCCTACCAGCCAGCAGGACTGTTCCCCATGGGATTTATTTTGCTATGGGATGGTCAACAGAGGTGTTGATGCTGTAGATAGGAAGATATGAGAATTGGGAGAGGTTGGAGTGGTCAAAGATAGGCACTTATATTAGTAATGTGGTCTTCTAAATGCACCCACATGAGACAGAAGAGGAACTTTGCAAAGCACTAAAATGGAGTCAGTGCTGGGAGGCAGGGAAGGGCAGAGGATCAAATCTCAGGAAAGAAATACAGAAGCAGACAGCAAGGACTGCAGGCACTCAAGGGCAGCAGCAGCTAGTTTGGATCAGATCAGATCTATCAGTTCAGGAAGTCTCTGAAATTGGATCAGGTCATACAAAACCTGCCCCTTCTTCCAAGCATGAAATAGAAATTCTGTATTTTCATTGCCATGAAATTTACATTTAACTTTGTCTGCTTAGGAGGAGAGATGCTTGTTACTACACTTCAAATGTTGTACCCCTTTGGAGATAAACACTGAATCACTCTGTGGGAACTGAAGCTCACAGCTTCCCTCTTTTGTAGCAGAATCAAAGTACCTGACCTGAGTAGGTGTTAAGACTCTCACTGTGCATGTCCTTTTCAACAGGAATTTAAAATGTTCAGTGTTTCCTGGGATCTGGTCTGAAACTCAGTTTTAAGCAGGGAAGCAAAAGACTGAAGAAATGCAGTTTGGTGGTGCCCCAGAGGAGTTCACATCCCAGGGAGGAAAGGAAGTGCCACAGGCAGGAAGCAGCAGTATGTTTCCATCCTCATTTTCCTGAATAAAGAGAGCTGTGTCCCATAATAATTTAGTACTATATTAATTTAGGATAATGAAAATGTCTTTAAATAAGTCTCTGTTGAGGCAGTCTAACCAATCCCAACTTTTAGGCAAAGTGGTTCAAAATATATACTATGTCTGACACACATGCTTTAAAGGAAAAAAAAAAAAAAAAGGCAACATCTAATGAAGTTTTAAGAGTTTGTTCTGTAGTATCACATAGTACTCTTCTGAACTAAGAGCAAAAGATTCCTTTTTCTATCAGTGGTGGGTTAAATCACACAAATGCAACTGTGTCTCAACAACTAATATGAAAATTGAGGAAATTGAGTAATACATTTTTTTAATGGCAGACAACAGCCTTACAAATCAAAATCACAAATTATTTTTTAAGCACAATTTTTCACTTATAAGAAAAACAAACTTTTATTTGAGATGGAGATCTCTGTCGCCTTCTGTTGCAACTCTAGCAGCAGGTTGGGTTATTTTAAAGATTTTTTTAGGTCAAGGATACAGGGTAGTTTTTGGTATCGTTGCTTTCAGTCCCTGCAGCTGGGCCAGAAAGGAGGCAAGAGACCAGCAAAAATCAAACAGCTGCACTCAGCACACTGCAGAAAGCCACTGCAGCAAGTGATGTTCAGAGATCTGGGCAGACATGGATATGATGGGAAGGATCACAAAGCAAAGCCCTGATAACTGATCAGCAGATTCATGTTCTTTGCAGGCTCCTACTGAAAAGTTTTGTTGCTTGAGCACACCAAGTGGACAAACTGATATTGTCATCAGTAAGACAGTGAGGACAAGTTGAGTGATGCCCTTTGAGGATCTGTGCCTCAGTTCTTATCCTCCAACCATTCAGTCTTCAAATAAACTCTATCACTACAATGGCAGTGTAACTGCTGATGAACTGGGGCTTTTTCCTGGATACCAAGGTGGAGAGGAAATCAGCATCATCCCATTGGCTAGCAAAGTAACCATGCAGGCAAAAATTTGTGGTGTAGAAGCCTGGATGTTAATGCACACAACTCATTATTCCAGAAGTTATGTTATTCTCTTGGGTAATGATTATCAGTGGCAAAGGACTCCTGTCTTTTTTCTTTTTGTATTTTCCCATCTTCATGGAAAAAAATTCAGATTAATCACCAAACGTGTCTCTAACTCTTCTAAGACTTTCATACAAATTACTGTAAAAAGAGGGAGAACAACATTTTACATGGGAAAACAGTGATAGGATAAGGTGAAAAGGTTTTAAAATAAAAGAGACAAGATTTTGATTAGAAATTAGGAGGAAGTTCTTTAATAAAGTGTGTGGTGAGGCACTGGAACTTGTTACCTGGAGAAGCTGTGGCTGCCCCATGCCCGGAAGTGTCCAAGGACAGGTTGGATGGGGCTTGGAGCAACCTGGGATAGTGAAAGGTGTCCCTGACTATGGCAAAGAGATGTCATAAATGTCTCTTCCACCCCAAGTCTTTCTATGATTCTATGACTCTTCTTTGTACAAACGGCTCAGGTCAGAATTCAAAACAAGGACAAAGTTTGCAAGTGTTTAATGCCGGAATAAGAAACAGTCGCTCACTGCACCTTCTGCTTCTCAAACATTGCTCCTCCCTCTGAGTGCTACCTCCAGGTAGGCAGAAAGATGTGTTCACGTCCTTCCAAGTGAAGGTTGTGACACTACTGGCTGAACAATTTAAGAGAATCACTGAAAATAAGACTTGGCCTATTCAGTCTCAATACCTTTGAAGTCATTACTTTACAAAAGTAAATCTTCTCTCCTGTTTTTCCTGTGGGACCATCCAAGAAGCCCAATTAAGGCCAAAGCTAGGTGGGATGGAGTTCAGATAAACCTGGCAGCTCTTCGCATGTCACAGTAGGGAGAGACATGCTTCCACAAGATTATAATATTTTTTATCTGGAAAAATCTCAGTATATGTCTGTAAATATGCTCTGAAACACTGCATAAAACAAATATAAATTAAAATAATGAACCTGGCTTTGACCATCTTTAGCAGAGAGATCTCTGAAGCCCAACTGTTAAGGGGTGATTGGGGAGCATTTGAATGGGACACTGATTCCAGCTCACAGAAGAAAAGCCTCAGTGTCTCCCTCTGTAAGTGACAGTTATATATTTACTAAAGGCTGAAATAACTCAGATATCATTTGCTTATAAATATCCCAGTACTATGTGGACAGTTGCTAAATTAGATTTTGAAATTTTTTATTTTCTTACTAAGATAGATGCATCAAGGAGAGTTCTATTATTAAGCTGAGGAAGAAAGTAACCTTTAATTTGCAGATCTGCCAAGGGGCTATTTGGAACACTGAATTATCCCTGTAGATCTCTAAATGAAATTGTATTTCCTTTTCATATGACATTATTCAGATAACAGATAGCCTTGCTGAACTGCAGACATAAATGCTGGACCTAAATTAATACACAGTCCAAGCCAAGGGCCACCAGGATGGCTGCGTGGCCAGACCCAAGCGTGGTGTAAAGAGGTGGAGATCTATTGAACCCTCATCACCGGGGTTGCATTTCTGACCCAGAGAGCCATGAAGGTTTAGTGAGTTATGGTAGCAAATTGTTTGTAAGCCTCAGATATTGGATTAAAGACCAGAGGTCTTAGAATTGATGGAGAGTGAAGTTTTTAGTAACCATAACTGCAGTGTTCGTCCCACAGTTTATTTTCTCTACTTCACACACCTCCTCCTCTCCAGAGCAGGCACATAAACCAGAGCATCTCTTACAGCTACATACCTGCCTTCATGCCTCAGTGATTCATTGTCTTCTCCCATTGACACTCAGCTCCTGGGGACACATCCTTGGAGGGCAGGATGCTCAGAGATGTACTCCCTGATGGATGACATGCTGTTGGGCCTGGGGAGAAAGGTTTGCAGATCACTTCAAAAGATATCACGTCCAAAACTCAGTCAGACAGTGCTCAAACTGCCGTGAGAGCCACAAAATCCTCAGCTGAGGACAGCGAATAAGAATTCATCTGGAGATTAATTCCCAACATACACTTATGACATCATCCATTCATCGTTAATGTAGAGGAGTGCAGGGCAAGAAGGGATTACCCAGGTCATTGTGTTTTCACCCTGCCCGCTGCAGGCAGATAAAGTATGTGCCATCTTCAAAATACTCTGGTTTTGTATCCTGACCCCATCCACAAACTGCTCCAGGGCTTTGCTCCTCTGATGGTCATAAATCTGTTACTGAAGAGTATTCCCAGCTGGTCTGTGTAGGTCTATTCCTTCACCTGAATTAATCTTCTCTTCTCTTCTCTTCTCTTCTCTTCTCTTCTCTTCTCTTCTCTTCTCTTCTCTTCTCTTCTCTTCTCTTCTCTTCTCTTCTCTTCTCTTCTCTTCTCTTCTCTTCTCTTCTCTTCTCTTCTCCTGAGTCTCCATCCTGTGCATTTGCTCATCAATCACAGATTTATTAATGGTTGCCATCCACCTGGTTATATTTCCTTTTACCAGGCTGTAGAAGTTTAAGTCTTCATTTCTCTTTTCACAAAGGACACTTTCCTTCGCCTACTCACTCTACTTTCCTGATTCCTTGTTATTCACCTCACTTAAATGTAGGCCAGAATTTTACATTTACATTTTATATAGAAAAATGTTACAATTCTTGATGCATGACCAATGCCCTACACAGTTATGTCATTTCTTACCTACCTCTACTGGATGTGCTTGTGCCAGTGCAGCCTACCAAGGTATTTATCTTTTCATAGCCATGGTGTTTCCTAGTCACCTTGTGAAGGAAGATATTTATCTTTCCTCACCACTTCTCCTTTATTTTTCCATTAAGTGATCTTGCAAGAATTATTATAAAAGATTGTCAGTAACTTCCCTGAGACTGACATAGCTCCTGTCAACTACTAGAGCTTCCTTTCTGTCATTTCACTGTACAGTTCTTGCACTGGTCCTCATGTTTTCTGCTTTTACTTGCAGTTTTTCACATGGCAATTTCTCAAATGTTTTTTTGTATTTTTTTATACAAGGTAAATCCCATGGATAAAATGTCTTTATCAGAGAAAGGTATCAAGCAGCACAACAGGCTTTCCCTTTGATAAACCTGTGTTTTATTTTAGTCTGCTTTCTGCTCACCTCCATGTCTCTGATTTTTCCTTGCTTTCACAGTGATTCAAAGACTTTTGGTACAATTACAATCAGATTACTAATGTTTAATTGTCTCTATCACTTTTCCTGCTTTTTAAAATTTTTTTCTCTCAAGGACAGCACTATTCTCCAACAGTCATGACACACATTTATAGAGTTACTGCTCTGAATGCACTTTCACCCTTCTGACTTTTGGTATTGCAGGACAGTGATACTCCAGAATGTCCAAGCACATTAATCTCCTTATGTACAAGATTACCTCACATTTAGCACTATATTTTCCATCCATGCATTCTCTCTAGCCAGCACACTTTTACTTTCAGGTCCAGCCTTATCCACTATTTGGAAGGCTGATGCTAGGCAAACTAGGTTTTTACTTTTTTTTAACCTTAAATATTATTGCAATCTTCTTTTTTTTGTCCACACTAAACTTGAGACCCAAGGGAAAGTCTAGTGGTCATCAAAGCACAAACAAGAGAGAAGGGACAATGTCCAAAAAACATTAGGAAGGCAAAGATGTATTTAAATGTAATTCCCTTTTGCTGAGAACTGTCCTGTTTTACAGATGAAGGATGATCTACCCACGTAGAGTTTCATTACCTTTCCTTTGATATATCAGCACATTCAGTGTTACAGCCCTCCCACCTGTCTGCTTTATTTTATTGTCTGCCATTACCTTTCAGTGCTAAGTGCAGCCTAAACTGAGCTCCTCACAGCACACACCTGCCATTCCAGAGGTCCATAAAGTGCTGTGCCTAAGAGGCTGCCTGAATAAACTATCAGAATGTAATAAAGATGACTGGAGTGCAATTACAGCTGCTAACTCAGCTTTGAAAATGACATCTTAAGTCAAGAACATCCAACAAAGAGACAAACCATAGGCTGCATCTGGGAAAGCTTTGACTCCTCAGCAAGCGCTGGCTCTGTGACCTTGGACCAATCTTTTACCTCTCCAGGCATCCCTCTCCTCTCATACCTTGTCTCTTTAGTCTGCTGAATCTCTAGGGACATAAGTGGATTTTTTTTTTCATTTCTTTTTGTTGCACGAATGCTTCTCACAACACAAAAAATATACCAACCCCCTCAGGTTCTGTTCCTGTCTTAATCCTCCACCACCATGTGAAACCTGAGCTCTTCTCTTCCTGTCCTGAGTGTTGTCACAAGCAGATGCACACCTAGGAGTGTATGACACAGGCTGGAGCAGGGCAAAGGAACAAAGTGGATGATCCTTCACAAGCCCAAACTGGAACTTTATTTGAACTAAACCTCAGCAGAGCAGGAGCATCTTTTTCATATTTTCAAGGACTGTGCCTTGAGGCACAGCACTCATTTCTTTCAGCATCGTGCCAGAGGATTTATAGTAGAGTAGGTTTTCCTCACTCTCACAAGGAAGAGGTATTCATATCTCCTTTCTAAATTGCTTAAGCCCCTTCAAATCTGCTACCAAATTCCCTTGGCTGATGCCCTTTCCCATGTTGTCTGTCTTTGCCAATAACATCACAACATGCTACATGGCCCAGGTCCTGGGAAGGTGTCTCTATGTTGATGTTTCTCCTCCTTTGGTAGCTATTGGTGCTCTGTAAGATATTATAAAGTTGTTCCTGAAATCATTATTAGAAATAAAGCTCAAATGCACTTTTTTTCCTATGTGTGGAATTGACCAAAAACTCAGCATGAGAGCAATAAGTAATCACTGCACCCTGGCCTTATTTTTATTGAGTTATATATAAAAGGCATTGTAACACTAGCTCAGGTGATACCTGAGGGATTTTTTTCCAGAAGCCTTCACTGTTCTTTGATTGAAGGGTGAGTCAAGATGTTTTGACCTGTTCCACACACCCATGCCTATGGCTTTAGCTCCCAAACAACATATCTTCACACCTGCATTCACAACATATGTATTCCCTGTCTTGTCCCTGCAGAGAAAAATCAACTCCCCACACTCTCTACTTTTCTTAGGGGAAAATCATGAACAGGTGTGAAGAGAGCAATGACTAAGGAAAATAAGAGCAGCCTTCCCTGATGGGTTGGCTCAACTCTAGCTCAGCTGAAGTCTTTTGAATGCTGAGATTATCTACCATTACTACATTTTGCCAAATTAACTCTATCTGCTGCGAGCATATCTGTCCAATGCACATTGGTGGCAACGTGACATTTTTACCACTGCTAAAGCACATTTTCAGGTACAGCAGGGTGTGGAGATTGCATTTTAAAAGGCAAAAAGCTTCTCTTCTTCATATCATTGCTTTTCAATAGATTACTGAGACCTCGCCGTTGTTAAACTTCTGGGGCTGCTTTTCTGACATAGACGTGTGAGATTTGCTTCTTCAAAAGTCGTTAGCATGGTTTGAACCCCTGACCTGTGGAGCTGAACACAGACCTACACCTCTCAAACTCAAAGCTGAACTTCACCAGCTGCATTAGACTCTTATCTTCTTAGACAACAGGGATGCATGACGTGCGCTTTGAAGGCACCTGCAAGTTCTCCTGAAGCCAACTATCGAGGGCAAGGACTTGGCCTCTCAGTATTTTGTGGATTTCCTTGCTCAGACCAGTCAATTAAAACACAGTGACATTTGCTACAATACTCCCTTTTCCAGCTGTCTTTTAGGGTTTTTCAACAGGCTTTGGTGCCCAGCAGGGGCTATAACGGGAGCAAGTGTCTGACATTTTAAATTCAATTCCGTGGCCCTTGCTGGAATGACCCTTCTGAAGTCAGCCATGTAACGCTCCCCTCATCCACCTGTCCAAGCAGGTCTGACTTGAGTGAATGCCTCTGCTGGCAGGATAAATTTTCTCCGGTAAATTTACGACTCGTGTAGTGTTCATCAGTGAAGACTGAACTGAAGATGAACTCAAATAAAGCACTTCCGATAACCATAGGCCACGAAAGAGAGACAGAAATAAATTAAAATAAGAGAAAGACATCAACTTTGTTACTTAGACCAAGTCCAGTAGGAGTATGACAAAGGACAAAGATGTTTTGGGCTCTGAATGTGTCAAAGTGAGCTGTAGAATGCCATTGGGACACTGCAGTCCCACTGGTGAGTTGTTCAGTTCAGGTTTTCAGGAGCATTAAAATACTGAACATGAAGGGTAAGACAGAAGAAAAAAATGTAGAAATAAAAAAACCCACTATGTTTTCATGCCTGCCTGACTGGGATGATGGTCCCAAAATATGTGGACACCCACTGAGTATTCTCACAATAGTAGAAATTTGTCTATTTCATGGTACACTTCCCAAATGGTCACTGTGGTCCTCTTCAGTGCAGCTCATTGCTCAGCCATGATCAACTTGCCTGTACCTTCTCTCCCAGCTAATCCAACTCAAAAGGCCCACCCTCTGAGATGCAAACCCCCAGGCTGTGGAGCCAGGCGGTTGTCTGGAGAGGGAGAGAAGACTCCACCTTAGTTTCATTTCCTCACGTTGCTGACAGCCTTGTTGTCCTCCTGCTTGTATAGCAGAATATTTCACACAGGCAGGAATGGTGCCAATACAGACTAAGCTCACTGGGCTCAGCTCCAGAAGACTTGAAGGGTCTGTCCTCTGCCTCCAAGTGTGGTCACTCTCTCAAGACAAAAAGTGAGTGCTCAAGATTCATCCCAATTTAACAAAGTGCTGCTGCTCATGCCTCAATCTCTCCTCACTTTGTCTCAAGAAGTAAAAGCAGTAATCTTTGCTCCACAGCAGGGAATTCACTTCCAGCATAGATAATAAAAGTTAGGGGGTGAGCTGGGCACACAAAAGAAGAGAGCTAATTGATTGGAAAGTGGTCTGCAAGACTGTCCTTGTAAAGAACTGATGAATCAACAAGACCCTTTGGTCTTTTATTTTTTTTCCTCAAGACCAGTTCGTTTTTGTTGGAGAAGATGAGAAATCAAAATCTACAGTCAGGATCTGAGTAGAGGGGGAGACACAAATCACTCTTTTCCCATATGTGCTCATGTGCAGTTGCTACTCAGAGTGGCAGCAGACAGTGAGGGGAGATAGAAAGATGGAAAAAATGAAGATGGAAAGAGCCCCTTCCCTCCTGACAAGCAGAGCATCCACAGGGAGTTCAGGAGAGGGGCTTGACTATTAAACTCTTTGCTCTCCCAAGACTGCTCTGTTCCTCAACCTCCCCGTCCTCATTTCTCAGGAAAAATAAATAAGCAACTACATTCATTTTGATAGGTCTCCAATGCACATGGGTTTGGCACAAAGAACTCCTTGAAGCTTCAGCATTTTTCACAAGACAGGAAAATGGATTCACACTCACTTCTGACGACACAAAACATTTTCTGCTATGAACAGCCAGTGTTCAAAACCACCTCTGAACATCCATCCTTCAGCCAGTTCCTGAAATATGTGCCCCTTCAAATGTGCTTCTGTTGGGTTTCTGATTAGCCTTCAAAGGCTAATCTACCTCATGAGAATTTAATTGCTTCGGGTGTTGGTACATAAGGACCACAGTGCATTAATGACCAAATAAAAGACGTTTTATTCAACATGAAATGCTGTTTTTATTATTCCTTTTAATCATTTGAGTGGGCTTGATGATAAGAGGCAGAAATATTCTCAAACATCCAAGAATAATTAATCTTGTTTGTTTATGCAGTGAAAATGGATAGATTCGTGTAATATAAAACAAGGGCAAGGAAAAAGTAATTTTACACAAATGTCTTATTATTTAAATGCTTACTTCTGCTTCACATGATTGAAGAGGACAAGGAGATCAGAAAAATGAAAAGAGTTTTTAACAACTAAACAATCCTTCCAACACTTTCTAGTCTTTATTCTTTCACACACAGGAATTGCTCACAGACAACATTGTGGCAATTTTAATGACTTTTATGAAGCTTCTGAATGAGGGTAGAAAAGACTCACCCACACAGGGAAAGCTGGCAAGTACAAAAATAATAGAGGGTCAGAGAGATTTCACCCAGTTGAAACATTTCTTTATAAGGCCATGGAACTTTTTCAAACAGTAATCTGCTGCTTGGAAAAGAGAAGCACAGCCCCACTGCACAGCCAGGGATGCTGCCTTGGGAGAAGGTGCACTGTCACAGTCTGCAAACTCTGGAATACGTATGAACCTCCCTTTTGGAGCCAGTACTCTGGAAAAAACATTGCCACATGTTTTATTAGAGCCTGTTCATATGTGGATGCTGCTGTCTGGCACAATGAGGTCCCACTTCTGGCTTACTCAGTGTCTGGCAGCCTCAGGTGAATGTCTGAGACCTCAACATGTCAGCCATAATTCTGGGTCAGCCATAATTTAGGATCAGCCATAACTCAGAGCAGCCCTGTCTGTGCTGGGTATAACAGGAATTGCATATTGCCAATTAGCATCTTTCCCTCAGATGTTTGGCTGCCATGAGGAAAGGGCAGGCAAAATCAGCTGTGTGTTCCTGAGCAATTCTCTATCAAGGAAGGCTCTTCAGTGCTCTCAAAAAAGGGCAGAACAAAGAACAGGGAGGAGAAAAGCTTCAGCCATGTAGCATCTGGGACTGGATGAGAACATTATCAACACTCAGTACTGAAAATACTTCTGGTGACAGCCACTACTAATAACTGGTTTTCTTCTGAGGTCACATTGCTCTCCTTCAGTAAAATGAGTTCCTACAGTGCAGTCGCAGCAGAGAGGACAGAGACACCCACATTTTGCAGAAATTCTCTGTTCATCTCACACCTCAGTGCTGTGCCTTGTCCTGCACCACAGTGGCAGAAGCTGAAATGACCCAGGGATTTTTAGCTAAGACACTCCTGTGCAATTTTCAGTCTGAAGACACAAAAGAGCCTCAAGCTGTGATTCTCCAGCACCTCCTGCTGAGCAGCTGTGGAGTCCTCCCATACTGCCTGAAAAGTGTGCAAATAAAGAGCTAGGGAAAGCCAAGGCACAGCTTCCTCCTGTTCAATCCAATGGTTCTGGCTCACTCACCCTTACAGTGCCTCCAGCCTTGCCCCTTGGAGACGTTTTCCAAGAAAGAAAGACCAAGAAAATGAAAACTATAAATTCTCCAGCACTCATCTCGGTGATGCCTTCCCTTCACAGAGGAACCAGGATTTACACATGGCATGGGACAGGGAAGGACAAGAGCACTGGGACAGTTGCACCAATTTTTCTAAACCCAGCGTCTGAAGTGAGAGGAAAAGGCTGTGCAGAAATCAGTCCCAAAGTGGAATGAGCATGATGAGCCTTCAAGTGTAAAGATTTAAACAAGGACTGAGCCTTACAGAATGAAGGGTACAAGACACAGCAACAAGTGGAGGAGCATTTTCATCAGCAAGGACTGAACTCATGGGAAAATACAACCCTTAGCTCTCCATCTGTCTATCTGCAGTGCTTGATGAGATTTTCCAATCTTCCAGTAATGGTTATGCAGTTTAAACATTCACTTAAAGTAATGCATTGCTAGACAATTTCAGAATGTTTAATTCTGCTTGATTACCATGTCCCTTATTACTTCCATCATTATAGGTGCAGCATGAATTTTACTTGTTTCAGGCAGATGAAAGACAAAAAGAGACATAAAATCTTCTGCTGATCCCTGGTAGCTAACAACATTTTGTTTGGAAAGGCAGACAGATGCAAGGTTATTTACTCTTTTCCAAATAGGACTGAGCAACAATTGAAAATTAGACCTCACACTTTTCTGTTTGTTCTAATATTTGATTAAGCTGCCAGATAAACATTTTTTAGCACTGAAAATATAGTTCCTTTCTACTTAATGACATCAATATGAATGACTGTGTTTAAATTATCTTCAATTTTTAATGGAGTGTGCAAAATATTGTTAGGTAGATATGCAACTTAAATGTCAATCCTTGTGTGCTACTTTGATTTCACTGAGCATTTAGAAAAGAATTTCTGGCATAATGTAACACAGGAAATTCAGTCATGATTTATGAAAAGCCTCATTTAACATTAATAGAGCTACATGGACCATTCACCCCTGGTCAGTGCTGTATTCTTAAGACAGAGCACAAAAACGTGCCTTGGAATATGCTTTGCAGTGCCACAAGAGTAGAAAGAGAGAGAGAAAGAGGGGGATTTATTCTTTACTGCTCAACCTTAATGGCTAAATAGTTAAAATAACAGAAATGAAATGCATTGAGCAGTCTCAGGTAGGACAATCCAGCACACAAGGAAATTTAAATTAAGTTCTGCCATCCTTGTTTCTCAGCACCTCCAGCTTGCTGCTCTGGAAAGGTATAAAAAGGAGTGTAAAAGCAGCAAACAGAGCAGAAGAGGCCCTGTAACTCCAAGGTGCAGGAAAGTCCCCAGAGAGTGCATGGATGCACCATCCCTTTCCTCCCTAAATGAGCTACATCACAAGTCTTCCCAGATAAATAGAGAAGGAAATAACATAACTGTGCTGAGCTCAGAAGAGAATTACTAAAAGCTATTTACTTAACCTGCTAATAAAGTAAAATTATATGACTACAAAAATACATAGTATATAATAATACTATTATAAGTTTTGGGTCTTTCTCCATGCCTATAGTGAATGTGAGCTTGAGAAATTTGATATTTTTTGTAGTAAAGTGTCTAAAAAACCCTAAAGCTTTTCCTCCTTTATCTTCTCAATGTAACCTCCATGCTTTCCACAGACATACTGGCAGGCAGAGTAAAAACAGGTCCTTAAATGGGAATTACAAAGGGAAAGAATTATCAGAACAAGAAGAAAAGTCCAACAGCAGATAATTTTTAATGGCCGATGAGCCAACAGGATTCTTGGTTGAGCAAGGTTGGGGAACCATGCCCAAAACCTGAGCTGGGAGACTGTCAGGGTAATGTTCTCTGCAATGTCCTGAGGCCTGGGTGCTGCAAAGGCTGCAAAGGGAGGGGGGCAGCTCTTCTGGAGAACTGAACTGAATATCAGAGATAAAAAACTGCTGTCTTTTCATCAACTTTTATCCACACTGGGGTGGAGAAGCGTGTCCCAGATATCAAACCACTATTGCCACCCACTCCTCTGGCTGCTCTGATTAGTGCATGCAAACACATCATGAAATGAAGAGTTTGATTGCAATAACCAGCCATGCTGTGAGACTGTGAGCACTGTCCTGAGTTTCCCACTTGCTGCCTGCCCAGGCTGCTGCAGGGAAGAGAACCTGTCCTCTTTTGAAATGACAGCCTCCTCCCTCCAATCAGTCCCATCCAGCCAAGGAGGAAGATGAATTCCCAGCCTCAAAAGCTCCCATACTTTGTCTAACTGCAACTCAGGGCATTTAGCTGTGAGACTCTCACCAAGCAGCTTAATGGGAGGGCAAAAAGTGATGTTCATCCTTCTCCCAGGCACATTGAAGCCAACACATTTCCACAGCCTCGTCTCTTCTGAGAGTCAGACAAATCACTCCTTCACAAGCCCAAAGGGCACAAAAGCTGTGAAGATATTGTCCCTAAAAAGCACAAAGGATTTCCTTTTTCTTTCTATCTCCCCAAAATCCTCTTCAGCCTTGATGTTCCTGGAGTTGTTCTAAAGGCTTTTCCTCTCTGATTCATTTTAAATCAAATTTTCTGCATTGAGGTCTGTGCTCATCTGTGGAGTCAGATATAGCTGATCTTCCCATATTTTCTATTGTTAAAAGTGTTGGGAGTCATAAGTTCTATTGCAGTTCTTACAAAAGGGCATTCCTCTAACTTCTATCCAATGTGCTTTTTTTTTTTTTTTTTTTTTTGTAAATGGAGGGTGACATTTCAAAGCATTCTGCTCTACCCCAACCCCCTGAGCTGTGCACTGACTGCCATCTCCTTGCCATCCCCCTATGCCACTCAGAGGTTTGATAGCCCAAAGGCTGGGCTTCAGACAGCAGCTCCTGTTAAAAGAGAATTACCTTTTTAATGAGTCCTTATCACTGGTAATTATTCTGCTCACAGCTAGATGACAAGCTATGGAATGTAGGGTCGGGTAACAAAATTCTGCCTCATTAAAGCTTCAGATGTTCTGACACAGCCATCATCTGTTTCTGCCACGAGCTGTAATTTCATTGCAATCACCATGTTAGGTTACAAACCATGAAGTGTTACCCACTGGCATTCATTTGGCAAAAGAAAACCCTCCAAACCAGTACATTCTTTTCAATAGCATTCATGGCCATAACATGTTGCTGATGCAAACAATCCCAAGGCAACTTTCTCCTGCAGGAAGGTCACTGGAAGCTTGAGGTATGGACTTGTGCAACAACCACAGAATGCAGAACCTGACCATTACAACAGTGATTTCCCCAGAAGAAAATTCAGAATTAGCTTAATTCTTTGCAGCCAAGACATCTTAAACTCCTTTTCTAAGATTATAGAGGTTTAGCTGCTCTTTTCTGTTTGTGCACCAGAGAAACTGTGTGACAGTCCTGCCACAGCAAATACAAATTTAACATGAGCAGAAATCTCAGAGATGTTTAATGAAAATTGGCTGACAAAGAGAGCTTGTAAAGTACTAAAAGATGCAACAGGAAGACACACTTCATTAGACACCAGACAGCCAACCACAAGATATAACCTGGAGGAAAGCAGGCTGCATTAACTCCAGTGTGAACAGACCGATGTGCTTTTAACAGGGAGCCCCCGACGCCCAGCATCCCCGCTGCTTTTAGCATTAAGTACTTTGTTTCACAACAGGTTGGGAATGATAATTGCACTCAGTGGTGTAACAAATCCTCCCAGAAACTGAAGTAATGTATAACTTTTTAAATATTAATTTCGGAGAACAAGAATTTCAAGTGAACTGCCTGGAATAAGTGAAAATCAGTGTTTTTCGACAGGTACATTTCATGGGAATCTTCAGCTTTGTTCTGTGCACAACTGTTGTCATTGACATTTGGAAGCCCTTGAAATTTAAGCATTAATCCTGGCTCATCTTTATTTGTATGTTTTAATATTCAAAGGTTCATTCTACAAAGGACCCATGATCTCCTCAGGAATTTGAAAGCACAAGAGAAGGCAAGGACGTTATTGGAAAAAATAATGATGCTGACACAGGAAAATATTAAACAGTTAAATAATGACCTCACTTCCACTAAACTGAGACAGATGATTAAATCATCTCATCTTTGTTCAATTTAAAGTGCAAGTACCAGTAAAGTGGAGCACAAGCAAGCAGAGTAAGGGAAATGCCACTGCCACCACAAGATGTCAAATCTGGAGCCATGGCTTGATGCTGTTGAAGACACAAGGGATGGCATTGCCACCATCCTTCTCCACCATAAACATCCAATAAGTCATCGTAGAAACTTACTGGCTTGCTCAGGGTAAAATGTTAATGTAATTAAAGTAGAAAAAAAGTGTTCCATTGAAATGTATTTTGCAAACTTACTTTCATTTTGAAAGAAGTGACAAAATAAAATCACAACGTGCTTTGCATTTCACACAGTTTTTACTTAAGCATACTTTCAACCCTATTGAGGAGTCAATTTCCCAATTCTCCAACAGGAAAAGACTATATAAATATCATAAATTCAAACAGCAGCATCAATAGCCATATCTACTCTATCTGAGAAAAAAAAAAAAAAGAAAACTCAGGAGATTAATGACTAAACTTATCCCAAAGACAAAATGTTCTTTTTTCTTAATCTAAGCAGCAATCCACATGCTCTGTGACACAGGGCAGTGACAGCTGGGTATGTTCAGAAAGCACTGCACATGAGCAAGATGTTTGGCAGAACATTTTGCTTGGGCACTGGAGGAAAAATTCCTACACATGCTAAGCACAATTTCTTCCTCTTGCTGACTGCTAGACCAGAAAACCTTAATATGTCTGCACCAGTTAGAGAAGGCTATAGAATGTTTTCAGAAATCATTATGTTTATTATAGAACATCAGCAGGAGGATGATGTTGGTAATTATTTAAACAGGTGATTATGCAAAACACTATTACCAAACAATTTGTATCTCTCTTCAGGGAAACCTGAACAATGTTTTCCATTAGTGAGAAGCTGAATCTGCTGCCATTCTTGGACTTATGATAGGTAATAAGTATAGCTAAGATAAATGCTTTGAGTCTGTATGAAATCAATATGCCATCAATTAATTTTATATTTATATTCCTATATAACATCCTAAGTATTACCTGTGAGAGTGTTTGTGATTTAAAGTATAATCAGAGGACAGTTTAGTGACATCATATCCATTTATCTCATTTAGTCAAAGGAGGTCAATTATGAATCTTGTAAGTCTCATAATTGCTTATACCAGTTAATTCTGTCCTCAGATGAATTGGTGCAAACATGCAACAGCACTGTCCACAGAACTGTTCTTATCTGGACTGCAAGCAAGCACTGATAGACTAAGGGGGAAAAATTGCTGAGTGTTTAAATACTGCAAATACCACAAATATTTATAACAGACAAAATAATGCACCTGCACAATTTAGTAAATTATTCTTTTACTCTGACTTCTAAGCTGGACAATATCACCTGAGCCATGGTGGTTTAAGTGGGCAGTGACAGGAGCTTTTTGGGGTTCACATTTGCAGCTGGCCTGAGTTGCTGGGTCACTGAACTGCCACGTTTCCTGTGGCTGGTTGAGCTGACTCTATCATTCAGACAAAACTCTGGATCATAAGTTACTAAAGCTTTACCTCTCCTCCTTCCAGCCAGAAACTCTTAGATTTTGGCAATCTTCATCAGGGCTCTCACATGACCAGTATAACTAGAAAGAAATTGAAGTCCATTAACCTTTAACAGCTAAAAAAATGAAGTTTTTCATCAAAATATCACACATCAGGCTCATGTTATAGACAATTGAGAGAAACTGGCAGTTCTAGGGTGAGAGCCACTTGGTTAATTTTAGGTGTCTGCTTCAGAATGGCACCATAGATACCAGCGACTTACACTGACTATTGTATTGGGGGAAAACTGTAACCATGTAACACGTAATGTACCATATAAAAGAGAGCAGGAGCCCTGGGCGGGGAGAGAAGAAGCAGTCGGGAGTCAGAGAGGATGTCAGGGTGTGTGTGTGCCTCTGCCTGAGCTGCTGAGCAAACCACAGCAGCTCAAGAAGAAAATCTTTTAGATAACTTTCAATGAACTACCTTGAGACGGAACAACAAGAGACTGGTGAGCCTTTCTTTGGAAGCACGGGTTGGAGGAGAGACTTTTCCACCACACAGAGCCACCCCTGACCTAGAGGTGAGCTCCAGCAAGGCAGAAGGTCCTTCCCAGCAGGATCTCTGCAGATGTCACCAGCTGCAGGCCCTGCTGCAGAGCTCCCATTGCAGCCACCAAGTCATGGGGTTTATCTTGCCAGCTTACTGAGTCCTGCTTAAAGAGCTGACAGGTTCTTTTGCCTTTATTCAACTAAACTACGGAATGGTAGTTTTATGGAATGGAGCAATCCAGTCTAAACTAATTAACGAAAAATTTATAGCAATTTTGTGTTCTTCCAATTCTGACCTTTGGCTGAAACTGTTCTTTCTCCTCACTTCTACTTTCTCCTCTGTTACACTCACAGGCAGCGAGTTTCCCTCAACATACATACACACATCTTTTCTCCAAAGAACAAAAAAGGGAAAAGAAAACATCTCATTTTTCTTTCTGTGGAAATGAACACATAGTCTAGTCATTTGTAAAATGAAAATGCTGCTTAAATAACCCTATATGTCTCTGTTCAGCTAACAGCCTGAAAGCAACAAATTAAAAGTGCCAAACATTTTTCTTCTCTACCTTGTTAGAAAGGATTAGACTGGTCCTTCTTTCCTCCAGTTTGGTATTACAGGGATTTAAATCTGGTAGGAACCTGGAGAGGCTGTTCACTGGCATTGCTATCCAGTGTGCAAATCACACACTTTCAAAAATGAACCAGGATTGTCTCAGATTTTTTAGAGGCTTCTGAGATGAGACAGAGATTTCTATCTTCTCACTATGTTTTTCTCTACATTTCCCTAAAGTTTAAAATAAGAAAACATCAGTCTTGCTGCAAGTGGTGCACATGAGGAAGTCACTATAGATTAGAATGAATCACATAAAGTTGCAAGATTATATCAGATGCAGTAAAGGAGGCTGGAAGAACAAATAGTTAAATAACGGTGGAATAAAAATATAATCCTTTGAGAATCTATCCAATAAGACAAATTTCTGTCAGTCTGAAGCTGTGCTCCCAGAAGGATGAGTCTAATACTAGACTAAGATCCAAACTTAACCTTAGTTTGAGACAGAGGTGAAGAAGAAAACTTCTTGTCTGATTAGTCAGAGGTTAATGCCATATGTATAAATAGGTATTTGGCCTTACCAATTTGTTGGAATGAAAAGGTTCTTCCCAGATGTATTAGTTTTGAAGATGCTCCAACAATCTAAAGGTTGACTGCTGCCTGCTCAGTAGCTTTGGAGACCTGGTTTGCTGTCACTTTGCCCCAGCCCCTTGGTCATCTGCCTGGTTGATTTTGAGAAACTTCAGTGATTTTCCTGACTCTGCTTCTCAGCATTCCATGTTTCCATGGCTTTTTGGGTGCTACTGCTGACTAGAGAAGCAGTCACCCTCAGTCAGTCACTGACAATGAGGGGATGTTTTCCCTCTAAACAATTCTAGTAAAGGAATGGAACACAGAAGTAAAAGACATCAACTTTTGTAGTGAGAAGTTCTGGAATTTCAAAGGTTCTGTATCTTGTATGAAGATCTATATTTGTCTGCAGGCTTCACACAAAAAAAAAAAAAATATAAACAGGAGTTGTGTATCCTTGCTCCTCTTTTCTCTGTGCCTTTGCTAAATTAAGTTCAGCGCTGTCCTCGAGGTGAATTTGGCCTTTTGTAAATATTCGATGGTTTTGGAGTTCTATACAAAAGAAAATTGATGTATAGCTGCAATGTATATCAAAACCATGTTGTAGGTTGCCAACAAATGAGTCCACCTGCATTCACTTCCTGCCATGGCAGTGAGCAGGAGGCACAGGCACAGCTGCAAACCATTTGTATTCTCAGCAGGATGCAGGCTGCCAGGGGTTGAATGGAATACATTACCTTCACAGGATTTTTAAGTGTCCAGTACAGGGTGTTAGGAGCTATAAAATAACTAGGTCTGCTGAGAAAACCCTACAGAAGTTTATGAATCTCTATATGATGGTCCTAATGAGTTGTGATGATTTGTACTGTTAATCCTCTAGCACATACCCTAGGATATCTGTCTAAAAGGATGGAATTCAAAAGGTCAAACAAAATCTTCCCTGCACACATCCCTAACCTCTGCGAGTTCAGCCTAAATCCCAGCAACATTAATACAATCTTCTCACTGATTCCAGTGGTGTTTGGATCAAGGCATTTATCCAGCCATCTAGAAAACACCACAAAATTGTGCAGCTCAGGTTTTGATGAATGGACAAGTTATAGGTCACTGTCGTGTGCTGCATCAGTTGCCCTGCCAATGGTGTGCAAAGCCAAAACATTAATTCTATTATTTGTCAGAATGTGAGCTTGGCTCAAGAAAGAACTTGTCCCCTGCATAGAGATATGAATCCTTTGGGTGTTTGCTGAGGTAATGTTGATCTATCTGTAATGCAAAAGAAGCTCAGATATTCATGATATACACCCAAGTTCCAGCATCTTCCACCTGACACACACAAAAAAAGAATCACCAGGATCAGCAAATGTTGTTCTACCAGTCCAAACCAAATTCACAAAATGTAGAACGAGTGTACAAGCATAAGAAGCCAACTGTGCTCACAGCAAGCTCCAGAACATTATTGATGAAAGCCTTAAAAATCTCACACAGCCACATCCTCTGTCTGGGAGCATCTCCAGGAGACCTCCCTGCACATGTAGCAGCAGTGCTACAAAATCTGGGAAGTTTTGTGGCCCAGACTGACACAACTGCTAATGTGCCTAGAGAGGAGAATCTAAGTGGGTTTTAAAGATTAAAAATTCAAGCTTGAACCAAAAGACTTGGACAACTTGGGTCAGTGGAACAGAACAATATTTTAGACACACAGACTTGGATGTGTCTGGCTTTGGGATGAAATCTGAGGTCCATATTTTATTTTAACTTTTTTATAGCATCAAAATTAAAGTAGACTTTTAGTATGTGAATAACAGAAAATTTCTTTTCTGAGGTTCTTACGTGCTTTCTGCTTTTATGGATTTCAGTGGGTTTAGTTTTCATGTAAAAATTATGCCACTTTAGTATTTCCAAGCATTCCATGAAAGAGAAAGAGCAGTGCTTCCAATACCTCTCAAAGACCCTTTCAAGCATCAGTGCTAAGACCAGGAATTCTCTGAAGATTTGTGAACTGGGGAGCATGTTTCAAGATCGAGAAAATAAAAATATTCTCTTACTGCCACTGTCCAGTCTTCAGCTGTAAACACACCCAGATCCACTCATAGTACAAATTTACCCAGAGCTTTCAGTGAATATAGCCAAAACTGCAAGTTTGCAACAAAACGTGGAACCTGTTACTGTAGTTCCCAGTTCTGGACTGGAAGTTTCACAGGAGTCTTGTTTCCTCTTCTGATAAATGCCTTTTCAGGTGGTAAGGCTCCCTTTGAAAGCATGAAAGGTGCTCCCTTTTGAAAGTGCCTTCTGTGGAGATTAGGCATTCCTATGATCAATTTTTCATGCTGCCCTTTTTTCTGTCTTTGTGAGATTCTGATTCTCAAATGATAACCTCCTAGAGTCATTGCACATTATATTTTAGCTGAGATATCATTAAAAATAGCATCCTCATCATATCTCTCCCAGATAAATCATGTTATGTTATGCAGGACTTTCTTTTCCCCAGTGAAAAGAGTAGGATTGCCTCCACAGAGAACAAACTGCAACATTTTCCCTCAAAGAGATAGACATATTGACCAGAACTGGCTCACTTACAGTGAGGAATTGTGGATGAATTGCTTCAAGTTGTTTAAGGTCGAAGTTGAGTGATTGTCAGAAGAAGTTAAACTTGAGACATATAAGATCAAATGCAGACCTCTGTCATTTCTGTAAATAAATCAATCCAACAGCTGAGTGCAGTCTTTGCCTGGTAACTGTCAATAGCTCAGATAAGAGCCAAGAAGCACACAGGCCTATATCCAACAGGAGGAATAAAGCCAGACTTAAAAATAATGTGGATGTGTATGATTTTTAAAATATACCCTTGATTTGTCCAATGGTCAGAATAAAAAGTACTCTCAGAGAGATTGTTATCATCATGTAGCCAGCTTAGTCAGACCCAAGGTTTACCAAAACTCTCTGAAAAGACCTGTAAAATTTCTGGTGATGTTTCTCAAGGACTGATCCTACAGAAGTGTCTTTTGCATCAACTAGTTATAAGTGGAAAACTATACATTTGTTTTTCAGGGCTTTATTCCAGAAGGAAGCCTTTGAAAGGTAACTATGAGACTGTGTCTTCCTACCTGCTAGAGAGCAGCTCTGCTGAGAGGGACCTTGGGGAGTGACAAGTTGGCCAGCAGTGCCCTGGTCAGGAGGGACAATGGTGATCTGGGGTGCTTCAGGGGCAGTGTGGCCAGCAGCTCAAGGGAGATGATCCTGCCCCTCTACTCTGCCCTGCTGAGGCCACATCTGGAGCGCTCTGTCCAGTTCTGGGCTCCTCAGTACAAGAGAGACAAGGGGGTGCTTGCAGAGGGTCACAAAGATGATAAAGGGTCTGGAGCAGCTCTGCTATGAGGAAATGCTGTGGGAGCTGGGCCGGAGAGGAGAGGAGAGGAGAGGAGAGGAGAGGAGAGGAGAGGAGAGGAGAGGAGAGGAGAGGAGAGGAGAGGAGAGGAGAGGAGAGGAGAGGAGAGGAGAGGAGAGGAGAGGAGAGGAGAGGAGAGGAGAGGAGAGGAGAGGAGAGGAGAGGAGAGGAGAGGAGAGGAGAGGAGAGGAGAGGAGAGGAGAGGAGAGGAGAGGAGAGGAGAGGAGAGGAGAGGAGAGGAGGTTGATCTCATCAAGGATCTCATCAATACAAATAAATATCACAAAGGTGGTGTCAGAGCATGGTGACAGACCCCTTTCAGTGGTGCCCAGCAACAGGACAAGGATCAGGGGCCACAAATTAAAACACATTAAATTCCACCTCAATGAGAAGAACTTCCTCATGTTAAGGGTGGCAGAGCACTGCAACATGACCCAGGGAGGTCATGGAGTTTCTCTGGAGACATTCCAAACCCACCTGGAAGAGTTCCTGGGCCACCTCTTCCAGGTTACCCTCTTTTGGCATAGGGGGCTGGACTGGATGATCTCCAGAGGTCCCTTCCAGCCCAAACAGTTTATGATTCTGTGATCCTTCACCACTACACTCATGTGCACAGTGAAGGACATCCTATTTGGGTGGTGAACTCTCCCAGAACAAAGACCTGTGGGACTACCCTGATTAACCCACCATTAGGATATAGGACTGAAGCCTCCTGCCATAGGTTACCCACCAGGAAGAGCTCTGCTTATTCAAATAAACTTATACCCAAGCTGTCAATAAGTGAAGCAGACAATATAAGGGCCATAATAATTGTTACCCCATGACAAGTAGCCCAGGAATCCTATTTATATGAGATACAAAAGAAAATCTTGGGACACTTTCTACATAACTTGATAATAATATGCAGTCTTTATGCATGTGCTTGTCTACGAAGCATGAGCCTTTGTTTTGGATTTGTTTTGTTTGTTTGTTTTTATAAAGAGGTGCTATATAAAGAGGTTCATGTACAGAGTATTAAAAGTATTTAAAATTAGGTACATTTATTATGAATTCATCACACCTTCTGCTAACACCTTTAATCCTTCAAAATGATTTCACAAAGTGAATGAACAAAGCCTAGTAAATAGGGCTGCTGTAAATATTTTCATACAGCCTTCAGTCTGTACAAGCTGGATCTACACTCACAGAGCCCACTGCAACATTCTCAAAAGCCTTTCAGACCTGGAGTGAGGCTGTGAAGCAAATCCTTCCTGGCCCCTTCCACACTGAAGTTCACTCGATTTTCCAAGAGCCTGCAGCATTGGGGCTGCTCAGTCAGACAAGGAGAATTCACCCAGCCACATTCTGAAGAACCTTCTGTAGTAGGTGGGCACTGGGGCCCTCATTGTACAAACACACCCAGAGGCAGCTTAAAAATTGTGATTAATATACAGATGGATTAAAAGAAGAAAAAAACCCAAACAAACAGGTCAAATGAATTATTTGTTACACACTGTTCACTCAGCATCCCTTGGAAGCAAGCAAATTTATAGCAAGGTCTGGAAATGCTGTGCTGTTCAAGCATTGGTATGTTTTTATAGCTTTCAGCTCTTCTTTTTTTTTTTTTTTTTCTTTTTTTTTTTTTTTTTTCTCTAATTGGCAGACCTTCAGGCATTTCCACAGAGGCAGGAACCCCTGGATAGTAAGTTAGCCTAAGCATTTTTTCCCTATTTCTCCTTCAGGATCTCTAAGATGTAAGCAGATTCTCTCTTAACCTCCTACCCTCCTTTTCCCTCCAGGTGTCACAGACTGAAAATCAGAGTGTGCCCATATTGCTGTACATCTCCAGCCAAGACTTTTCATGGTTCTCTATCTAAATGAAGCCTTCCAAATTTCAGAGCCTGGTCCAAATGCATTTATAACCTGTCAAGAAAAAAACAGACTCCTATAGTAACATCTTATGTATCATAGAGTTTAAATACTGTGCATTAAAATCAGAAATGTTCCATTTATTAAGAACTGGTTGGATCATCCAACAGTTCAAAGTTGCTAAGATGCCTTTTTTCCTTTTTTTTTTTTGTTGTTGTTGTTTTTTTATTGTTGTTTTTATTTTGTTGGGTTTTTTTGTTTGTTTGGGGTTTTTTGATTTTGTTTGGTTTGGTGTTTTTTTCTTTTTTTTTTTTTTTTTTTTTGCTTGGTTTATATTTTAGTTTGTTTTGTTTTTCAAGTAGCTGTTGGATGGACTGATTCTTTCTTGGTTTCATCCTGAAAAAATGGATCTTCTGTTAGGTCCTCTGAAGGATGGACTGTGGGTGCTCTCAACTGTCTCCAGAGAAACATTTCCAGAAATCTGTCACTTTATGAGTCAAGACATTGAACTCACATGGAAATAGAAAATTTACTGCAAAATTAGAAGTTTGCCTTAAAAACCAGAACTCTTCACATGCAAAAAAAAACCCTCAAGTGACCAGTTTAAGCAATAAGAAAAATTTCTAAATCTTTGCTTTCTTCTTTTGAAAGAGTCTGGCCATCATAAATCTATTCTGATCAAGTATCTGCTGGTCAGGGAGGAGAGTGACAACCAATCTTGACAACTGTTGATACAAAATCAAAATGACAGAATGGATTATGTGCTCAATAAGACATGAGGAATGGCTGAGAAGCTACAGAGCACAAGGTGCTTGATTAAAAGTGGCTTTTATCTTAATTCAAGTCAAAATGTCACTGTAGACAAATTTGCTCTAATGTGTTCAAGTTAAGCAGCAGCAAGAGGAATAGGTCAATATTTGAGAAGCAAAAGTGATACATTTATGCTAAACTTGATAAAAACAAGTCAACCCTGTTTCTTGCTTTCTACAGTTTTAATATGCTGAATTGTCTCCACAAATGGCACTTGTCAGTGGCCCTTACAAGGTGCCAGTTGGCACCTGCTAATGTCAACTTCTGCCCTAAGAAGTGGGTTTGCATTAATGCCTATGTGAGATTCTGTGTTTAACACTTCTCAGTGGTTTGTAAGTGAAATGGACTCAGGAACTGAGTCATTTCCACATGGGATTACTGCAGTTAAACATATTCTTCTGAAGGAGGCAAAAGAAAAGCAAAATACCATGAAGTGTGTCAAATGTCACTGCTGATGCAGTCACATGCCATTCTGCAGACTTAAATGAAGTCTTTACACCTCAATAGATCCTCCTGCAGGAGTCTTAAACTTCAACTTAAACTGAGTTTTAAGCTTAAACTGAAAAAGTCCTCTCAAGAGCGAGTACAATGTTCTGGAGTCCAGATAAATTGAAGTATCAGTCTGATGGGAGAATAAAATAAAATCCAAGAAATTGAATCCTTCAAAAATAATGCTGGAGGTTTCAAAGTCCCCAAGACCAACATCCCAAAGTTTCTGCTTGCCTTTCCATGCTGAATACTTGCTCATCACATGCTGAAGACCACCCTAGGTCGCAGGGTGGCTTTGTGTGGTGGAAAAATCTCTCCTCCAACCCGTGCTTCCAAAGAAAGGCTCAGCAGTCTCTTGTTGTTCAGTCTCAAGGTAGTTCATTGCAAGTTATCTAAAAGATTTTCTTCCCTGGCTGCTGTGGTTTGCTCACAGCTCAGGCAGAGGCACACACACACCCTGACATCCTCTCTGACTCCCGACTGCTTCTTCTCTCCCCCCACCCAGGGCTGCTGCTGTCTTTTATATGGTACATTACGTGTTACATGTTTATAGCTTTTCCCCAATACCTATTACCTATATTAAATGGTGCTTTTCTACTCTAAACCAATCTGTGAGTGCCAACATCACCAAGAACATGGAGGTAAGGAAGAAGAAAGAGGAGGAACAGGGCAGGCCCAAATCCCTCCATCTTAAAACCTCTGACACCCCATGTACAAAACTAAAACCCCCCTGTACAGCACTCAAAAATTCTTCCCTCTACTTTGTAACTACTTCTACTATAATATCTAAACTTTTGTGACTTCTTGTTCTTCCTGCAAGGTTGGTAAATCATTCCATAGTTCAAACCCAAAATCACAGCTGTTTCCAGCTGCCTGCCAGGGTCTCAAATGCTTCTGACCTGGGCCCGGAACATCCAAAAATGTCCGAGGGACATTTTGAGTTCCGACAATCACGGATTTGGCTAAGCCAGCTGTTGGTGTGCACAGCTGCAGGTACACACATGCTCTCTTAGGATGCATTTTGGGGCTGAAGGTGATGGTGCCTGATCACAGCCTCGACGACCCTCACAGATCAAGAGGTGCCAGGGGCTGCATCTGGGCAAGTCTGGCACTCACCAGGCTCTTCATCATACCCTGTTCTCTTGCCAAGAGCTCGTTTCTCATAGCTAAACATCCCTCATCCCAAAACACCCCCAACACACACGGCCCATGGCCGATTCCTTGGAGGCTGAGGAGGATTGAGAAGAGGTGAGACAGGAGGCTGGGCTGTGCAGTGTCATGTTTATCTCATATCCAGGCAAATACAAAACAAAGGCTTCCAGTTTCTTCCTGCCAGGCCTAAAGCTGCTCAAAATTGTGAGCCTTACCTTCATTCTACCTCTCTTCCCTTTTCCCTTTCTGTTTTTCCTCACCCTTTCCTCATTGGATGTTGTCATAGCTCACATCTCACATCAAAACTCGGTTCCTAAAGGTTTTGCCAACAGCAAAATTTCAGGTGTGTCCATGAGACCTCCATAAAGACATGATTTTCTGTGAAATTCCATTTTGTAGATTGTTTGGTGTGTGCAAGGTCTGAGGTAAAAGCTGGGAATCTTAAACTAATTTCATAGAATGACAGAAGTTTTTCAGCCTTGACTGCTCCCAGGAGCATCTTTGTTTTAAGCCATTTGTTTCAAAGTCTTTGCAGAGGAACAAATACTTGGAGTAAAGACAATTTGATGCTAACACACACAAAGAGTCAAATGCACAGTTTGTTTCCTTTTGCTGCACAGTTGTCCTGGCTACAATAGTTAAAAAGTGTATTTCTCACCAAACCAGGCAACCTTCTTGAAATAAACATAGGAAGCCACAACTCTATAGATAAGAGGGTGTAGGTTTCTTTAATGATCTTCTTTGCAGAAATTAATCTAAATAAGTTTCTGCAGTGGAATACTTTGCAGTTTAAATGATTACTATACCAGCTTACTTTACCGTTTGCATATCATACATTTTAATTTTTAATTTAAATACAAATAACTCCCGGCAATGTATTAATGGTGGATAGGAAGAGAATAAAATCAGGATTTGAGGAGCTGTTGCCCAAACACGGCTTCAATAAAATCTGTTAGTAGTGGAACATTGAAGGTATTTCCCCACCACCAGCAAAAATGCAGGATTATATGCATGCCATGATTTCAGAAAGACTTGATTAAGTCCAAGACAAGGAGATATTATTTAATTAATCTCCCCAATACACTTCATTTACAGTTCATTTTTTATAGGTAGACTCTTTTCATGGCGAACTGACGGAAGTCTGATATAATTTTGGGTTTGATTTCTATATGATAGACAACAAAAATTAAAAAATCTCTTCCAACAAGGACATCATTTGACATTTTTCTAAATATTAATGGGCTAGTAAGATACAATTTGCCAGACTTGTCATGATACAGATATAAAATGCAAATGTTTACATCAAGCTGTCAGTCAGATAATTATAATTGCTCAAATAAGTAGTATTTGAGTCAATAATTTTCCTAATTTTATATGAACAGATGTTATTGCAATCTATTAATTAAAGATAAACATAAATAAACATTTTTGCAAAGGATATTTCATGAATAGTACTCTATTTTCAGTTACTGTGTAGCATTCCCTCACATCTACTGTAATATAAAAAACACATTCCACATTCATTGGGTGTTCTGAGCCCAAGGGCCTGGTATTTATGAATGTTGTATTTCATGTTTATCTCAGTAGCATACAAGTATTTGTATTGCTCAAGGCTGATGAGATTCTCTGAAGCCTGTAGGCCCTACCTAAGTCACTTTCTATCACATCTGCAGAGAAGCACTGTGACAGAAATAATAATCTGCTCTGGGTCGATTATGTTCACACAACCAACATAACTCTCCTGAATGGGTCAATTAGAGCAAATGCTGCCAGTGAGCCATCCTACAAGTGTGGGATGGTTACCTCTTAATGACTGCTTTCCCTAAAACTCTGAAGGCTGTGCTAATTTGCAGTGCATATATTAAATAAAACAAAAAAAAAAAACACAAAAAAAAAAACAACAACAAAAAAAAACCACAGAAGCATTCCTTGCATTGCTCAAAGGTGGTGTGCTCCCCCAGAAATTGTTATAAAAGGCACTTCACCCTTTCTCTCAGAGTTTTCCAAAATTCCTCAGCTGAGGGCACTCTTTTAGCTGCAGGTTGGTTCCAAAATCCCAGGCCCATTACTTTGAACATAAACAGTAACTATTGATTTTTCCATCAGAGATTTATAAATGCCAGGTACCTTTTTAACCTATAAAGCACAATAGAGCAACCATAACCCAAGCCTGGAGTTCACAAACAAAACAAAAGGGGTGATAATTTAACAAAGCTCATGCCAAGCCTCCTCTTTAGATTTGACCATTCCTTGTGTTTGCCTGTTAAATCTACAGACCAATCCCTGATGTCACCCTGTTCTTTTAAAAGTTTTAAAGTTCTTTTAAAAGTTTTCTATACCTTCTAATGTTTACATACTTCTACTAGAGTTTCTCACACTCTGTCACGTAAACAACGATTGTTTTAGATTCTTCTTTGTGAAAAAAGATAATTAATAGACTATTAGTTTGACCAGTGTAGTTGGAGAAGTAACAATTCTATATATTACAAGGTCAAGAATAAACTTCCTCTCTTTTTCCTCTTTTACATCTAATGTGAATGTGTGAGTTATTTCATGTTGTAGTGCAACACTCTGCATCTTAGACACCCCTTCTTTCACTTCAAAGCTGAGTGAAATGTATGCAGGAGAAAAATTTGGGAGCCTTGAAACCCTTTCTCAGTTTGATGATCAACAGTTACTGGAATTAAGTGCTTGTGAGAGATGCATAATAGCATCCAGTCTTTGAAAGCTGTATGAGACAGCAAAATCACCATTTCCCCTGTTAATTTGTTACATTTGTTATTTTCTTGACCACCCAGATCCACATCTGTCTGGCCATGAAAAATAAAAAAAATGGAGATGTCAGTTGCTGCAAACATCATTCTGCTGTTTGCAGAAAGATGAAGCCCAGAAACATCTACAAGCATGGAGGACTATATATATTTTATACAACAATGTAAGTGAAGGTGAAACAGGTAGAAGAATACAAAACCCTTAAGACTTTAGATTTTCTGTTTTGTTTCCTGTCTTCAAGATGACAACTTGCCTACAACTTGCCTGGGTTTGCAAAGTTTGGATCTCCTTGGAAGGGAAGGAAGTAAAAAAGTCTTGAATGAATGGCACCATTAAAAGAAATATTTAGGGATAATCTGGGTCCACATAACGTGGAAACTTTACAGGTCTGTCAGTGATCATTAAATACTTGCTATCCTTGGAATAGAGAGTAGTGATTAAAATATTTTTGCTTTTCTCTCACTTCTGGACTTCTGTCACTGTGACAGAAAGGCTCTTCCCTTTCACTCACTCTTTTTCTACTGCTTTCTGCTATGACATCTTTTCCTCTGTTTCAGTTTTAGGGAAGATTTCCCTGATCTGTGCTTTCTGAAATCATCAGTCTCCTGGCTACCTTTTTACATTCCTGCTTGCTAAGGACAATGTATTTGGACTTCAGGAAAAATCCCCCCTGAAATCTTTGCCTGTGAATGCACCTGATCAGATGACAGAGTTTTGCATTACCTAAATCAACAGTTATGGACCTATATGGAATCAGCATCAAATGCAGTTAAGGTCCCACTTCACTACTAGATTTGGCAATTGTTGAGATTATTGATTCCCTGTGAGATGGGTTGCAAGCAGACACGTGCACTGCACTGGTTATGGTTCTGCCTTCTGCTTTTCCTCACAAAGAATCATCTCAGTTATGTCATCACTAGATCCCCCTAAATCCAGACCCCTTGGGTCTCCTAGCCCCTTTTCCTTCATCACCCTAAATCCTCGTTCCACTCCTCTCTCTCTGCTGCTCATGGCCTTGGATCTCTGAATCTAATGAGAAACAGGTACAAACTGCAGTTTTGCAAATATTATTACTTTGTATTTGTGCTGGCAGGTTTTTTTCAGAGGAAGGGCAAAAGCACAGATCGGACCCACAATCATTTAGCTGTAGACTTCAGTCTTTAACTCAAAATACAGAAGGCTACATCTTCCCAACACTGTGACTACTAAGAAATATTTAACATGACATTTTTATCCACTGATTCATTATCTGATTTTTTTTTTCAGTTGGAATTGAAAAAGAAAAAAAAAAAAGATTATTTTTTTTTAATTTGCTCTCCAAGAAGTATCAGTTAAATAGGTGATAAATGTATTTCATATAAATTTTGAAGTCATTTATTCAAGGTCTTTTCTACCAAACTGTGATTTAGGCATAGTATCAACATATCAGGCCTTGCATCAGAGGGATACATTCTGGCAAAAGATGCTTTCAAAGAAAATTGGGCTGATTGCCTAGGACATACAAAAAGAATAAAACCATTTTCCTGTGTTCATAGAACAGCAATGACCAGAATAAAGCAACTGTGATTTTTGGCATTAATATGTTGTGAAGAAATAATCTTTGAGCCTGGCTAGTTGCAGCCTGCCTTTATCCCTTTCAAATTCCTGGATTTGATTAGCATGAAGAGAGAAAAAAAGTCTTGAACTTAAAAACTAAAGCGCTTCTGGCTCTGTTCAGAAATCAGCCTTAAACTTCACAGCAAAATCTAAAAAGAAAGCAAATGAGAATCAAGTCTAGATGTATATATTTTCTGTATGCAGAAGGAACAGGAAGAGTTGAGAAAATCAAAGTATAGGAGCAGTGAGGAAGAGAAGAAAAACAAAGGAAATAAGTAAACATGCAGAGAGATATTCTCAGATGGGATAAATCACTGCTGCCCTGCTAAGGTCAATATATCCAGACAATTTTTATGTTTCATACAAGACCCTTTGGCTTCAGCTTTTAAGCACACACCATTTATTTTCAACTGTAGGTGGAAGATACAATACTCACTTCACAGAACTTCCCTAGTAGAGTCATTTTTTGATTAACAATTTCATCCAGACATATGTTTGGACAAAAGAGGGATAACACCACCCCCAAACAAAACCTGAAAGAACAGTGACCAATGTCCCTGACACACGGCAGTGGAGAAAACCACTCACTACCAGCAAGTTCCTGGATTTCTTTCCCTCTGTTAAATTATTTCCTGTGCCTCTCCTCTCCTCTCCTCTCCTCTCCTCTCCTCTCCTCTCCTCTCCTCTCCTCTCCTCTCCTCTCCTCTCCTCTCCTCTCCTCTCCTCTCCTCTCCTCTCCTCTCCTCTCCTCTCCTCTCCTCTCCTCTCCTCTCCTCTCCTCTCCTCTCCTCTCCTCTCCTCTCCTCTCCTCTCCTCTCCTCTCCTCTCCTCTCCTCTCCTCTCCTCTCCTCTCCTCTCCTCTCCTCTCCTCTCCTCTCCTCTCCTCTCCTCTCCTCTCCTCTCCTCTCCTCTCCTCTCCTCTCCTCTCCTCTCCTCTCCTCTCCTCTCCTCTCCTCTCCTCTCCTCTCCTCTCCTCTCCTCTCCTCTCCTCTCCTCTCCTCTCCTCTCCTCTCCTCTCCTCTCCTCTCCTCTCCTCTCCTCTCCTCTCCTCTCCTCTCCTCTCCTCTCCTCTCCTCTCCTCTCCTCTCCTCTCCTCTCCTCTCCTCTTTCACCTTCCTAATGCAACACTGGTCCAGATTCAGCTTCTGTTTAATTTTTCTGTACTGACTACGCAACACAAAAGAGTTTTTAAATCTCCTTCATTTAGCTGAGCTGAAACTGGGAGCAGCAGGAACAGTCCTACTGAAACTGGTTGTGATTTCTGCACATGCAATTACTCACAAACAAGCACATTCATTTTCTAATGACAATTTTACCCAGACATCTATAACAAAACTCCTGCTTTAATGGGGAAAAATCAGGAGACACTGCCAGCTGAATGAATAGTTCAGCTTTTTTACAGAGCTGTTCTTGGAAATAAAGCCTGTTTTGCAATAAACTGTTCCCAGGACTGAGCCTGATATTTGTTTTCTTGTATTTATGTCATGAGAGCTCTCTAATGTGAAAAGATGTATGTTCTAAGTATCTACATAATGGCTTCCCTCCAAAAGGGCCATTACAGGCTGTAAAATAAATAGTACTCATTTAATTCCTTTTGTAAATATACACAGTTTGGAGACAATAATAACACAGAGAAAGTAAATTAAACCACAGAAAACCACTGCATCTAAATGAGTTTATGAAACCAAGGGAAAAAAACAACCACAAGATAATGGAAGAGTATCTTGTGGCAAAGGTCCCCAGCTCAGCAAACTACTTAAGCATATGCTTAATGGAAGAAATGGCCTTGGGTAACTTGCTGAATTAAGACTTTGGTTATGTATAGACATATGATAAAACAAAAACAGCCTACAACAACCACCAACTGAATTTAGAATGTTCAAACCTCACAGAACTGATTGACTGGTCCCCTGGTTGACAATCCAAGAAACCTCTCCACTCCACTGGTGAGAACCCCAAGGAAGGAGCCTGCAGTGGGTCAGTCTCATCCCTCTTGACCAGACCTTCCAGGGAACCAGTTCCTCAACCAGCAGCCTCTGTCCAGCAAAAAACATTTGTTTTTTGTTCAATTTATTACTTGTATTTGCTGTTGCAAAAGGCACATTTCTTGGCCAAGCTCAGTTTGCTAATCAATGCAGATCATTCCATCTCCATCACACCTCTCCTCATTATTTATCATTCCCCCAATATTACTGTCATCACCTTGCTTTATCAGATAGGATTTTATTCAAAGAATCGACAGAACTGTTAAATAGCAGTCTTTACTAGCAGGTCACCTGTCCAGTAATGATCTCTAATTTACAGGAATGTTTTGAGTTCTTCCCATTAGCAGCTTTTAATCAATTCAATGCATCCATGTTGATTTTCTACTTTTCTATGTGGCACTAAGGCAATTTTTTAGCAAAGCCTAAATCCATCAAAGGGATATTATTCCTCTTATCAGCATGGTTTGTAAAACTATCAAGTAAAGTTATCCACTTTAGTTTGACAAGATCTACTGCTAATAATCTTAGGTAGATTAGCATTAATTGCATTACTGTCTTTTAATCCTGTATCAGTCAAATCCCAGATTGACTGTTCCATTATCTTCTCTGGAATCAATATCATACTGAAAGAACTGTAATTACCCTGGCCATATTATTTATCCTTTAAAAACATCAGTATTTAATTTCCTGCAGTTTCATGGTCTTGCTAACCATCAGTTTTAAAGAACTTAAGTGTACTTTGGCTACTTCCTTTAAGATTCTTGAATGTAAGTTACCTCCCTCTGTTCTTTTACAGTCCTTTAACTCCTTAGGAGTTGCAACAAGGGGAATATTCAGTCTGAGGGAGTACCAGCCATCCATGCACTCTCTCCATCACAGGCCACAGGAGCAAGGATGTCCCAGGGGAATCCAGAGCTGCCACTGGCACCAACCTCTTCCAGGGAAAGAGCTTTTCTCAGTATGGAATAAATCAGTGCTTAGTTTGAGGTATGGAGCATCTTTACCCTGCTCAGGAGAAAGGCACATTTCCCCGTCCAGGGGGAAATTTTGGTGAAAACAGAACTGTTGGAGGATACTCTGAAATGCAGGCTGTGCCTTTCAGGAGTATCTGAAGGATCAGACCAAAAAACCCTTTTTAGGAGTGATCAGGGAGTAAGTACATTGTGATCCTCACTGGGCACAGCTAAGGGAACTAGGATTTTGTATCTCATTACTCCAGCACTGTTTTCCTATTATACAGGAAATAGAGTGGCTCCAGACATTAGAATTTCACCAAAAATTATGCTGAGAATAATTTATTTTGTGTTTTGCTTGTTTGGGGTGTTTTTGGTGTTTGGGGGAGGGGGTGGAGTGTGTGTTAGCACTATAATGTGATTCAAATATATTTTTTTAATTTAACTTTTTACACAATCTTGTTAAAGCAAGAGCAGTAAAGAAAGAGTAATCCCTCATCTCCACTGAGTCATGTCCCAGTGCTTCAGGTTTTCAAAAAGGACTGAAAACAAAAATCTGTTTAACACTGGGTCAATATGATTTATGGTGTTCTAATGACATCACTACCAAATTAGTCACCTACTAGGTTTGTCTCACTGAATTAAGAGTTAAGGTAGTGGCAAAACCACAGGATACTTAATGAATACTAAGCATGATTAACTATTAATTAGCAGAACATAAAGGGTTTGATTTTAGGACCAAATCTTTTTACTTTTCTTTAGAACCAAATCTTTTTTGACAGTCCTTTAATATTTGCTTTGTTATTTACTAAACACAGACTTTACAAATCACTGGTTCCCTTGCCTTGCTCAAGTTGCATTTGGCTGTGTCCAGCTTACTTTTCTCTAACTTTGGGAAGAGGCCTGCATTCAGCACCCAGTTTAGTGTAAGAGAAGAGGTAAATTCAGAGAAACCAGGGAATGTACCCTGTTCATTTCCACAGCACCCAGATAATAGATTCTGCCCTCAGAGTGGCTGACAGTGAACTTGTCCCTTGCTTTGTACAATGTTCTGGACAAAATAATACAATATAGCTTCCCATTGTTGTTCAGGCTCCCACTTCTGACACCCCTGGGTTGTAAGAGGCAGGTAAGTGACAATGTGTTACATATATACCCACAATGGCATGTCTGAAGAATTAAGTTATTAAAGGCAACACCACCAGAAGCTGAAAAATGAAGGATAGAATTAAATACCTCCAATAGAACCCTTTCTTCTCCCAAAACCCCTGCACTACACAGCAACCAGAAGACAACAAATCAACTCAATGGACCTGTAAGACAAATGGGAAAAAAACAATTTTATTTAAAGGTTTCAGGGTAGTATGTGTTGTTTTGCTGCTGTTTTTGTTTGCTGGTTTTTGTGGGTTTTATAATATGTCAAAGGTTTAGCAAATTCTAAGGTATGAGATGACTTCACAATGAAAAATGATATATTCAGAAAATGTCAAAAGTAGGACGTTTTTCTGCCTTCAGACTCTTTCCTTAGGTTGGCAGAGGGAGAACATGTGTGATAGGGAGAGACAGAGAGGTTTAGAGAATTTTATTTGCTTTGAGCAAAATGTTTTTGAAGATGATAGATATCTGTTTTTCTTGCTTTTAATAGATATATATTTGGGTAAACCCACAAATTTTTTACGGACTATCATAATATAGGAAATTGCAATTAACTCTGGAAGCAGCCCCATCATTCCTCTGCTCTGACACTGGTATTAAGGATTGACAGAGTCAAACCCAGGAGTTTTACTGCTTCATCAAGGGATTTGCCTCTTCTTGTGCTTGCTGTGAGCCCAACTCCCCTGCAGACAAGGTGCCAGGAAAGGATATGCAACATGCACTCAATCTTTTGAATAAAAAAAGTACCCAAGCTTTTTGCAATGCAGCATTTTATAACAAATTGCTGAAATTTCCCACTCCTGGAGCACAGATGCCAAGAACCCTGCACAATTACATCTACAGCTCTGAGCACAAATCACAGCCATGTGTGCAAATTCATTTGGTTTGCAAAAATATTTGTACAGTTTATGGACACACAAAGTTCCTGAGGCTTTTTAGTAACACTAAATATCTTGCCATTGTTTTCTCGTGGCCTTGGGTAAGAATTACTAAATGGGTGCTTGGCTTAACTGTAATGGAAAGTGGATATGAAAATAACAGGTAATAACAATATAAAGCAAATGATTCAAAGCATCTCCATTAAAGCATCACCATAAGCATCAGAGGAATGGTTATGAAACAAGAGCACAGCACTTTCCTCCTTAGCTGCTCCTTTGTGAGAAAGGAAATGGATCAGGTAAAAGACAGAAAATCTATATCCATTTTTTTCTAAATGGCCTATTACATCAGAGTAACAACTCAATATCATATTAAGAATTTTATAGCTTATCCTATTGGATTCACATGAATTTGATGTCCGGTTTTACATGCTGAATACAGCTCACTGTGGGTGCAAAGGGCTGCTGTGGACCTGATGAAGGTCCTGTATGAAAGCAGCCTGCTCCCCTCCACTTCCAGGCTCTTCATGGTGCTTCCCAGCACACACTGATCTTTGGAATTCACCACATGCAGGTGATTTCTGTTGTTTATCTCTAGTTTGTTCAGGTATTGCAGAGAGTGACAAAAGCAGGTCATCAGCTGAGGATCCTTGGACCTCTGCTGTGAAGGGAACTGGAGAAGTGTGAGGTGTCCAACATGCAGCCAGCAGCACTAGAGAGGGATCAGAGGCTTGTTCATTGGTGCCACTGGAATGGGACATAATGTCCATGCTGGGATGTGCTGGCTGGAATTGTGGTCTGAGCTGCATATCAAAAGGATTAATTCATTTTTTGCTTTGTCCTGTGAGGGTCCCTGGGCAGTATATCACCCTTGTGGCCCTCCAACAGCCACACTAGTTGGGCTGGGTCAAGTAACATTTAACTAACATTTCATCAGTGTGGGAAACCAAGTTCTAGATCTTGTGCTTATATTCTGGCTTTCCCAGACTGTGGGAATCCAGAGCTTCCTTCTGGCTGCCCTGGCAGGTCTGGGACCCTGGCAGGGGTCAGGACCCCCTGGACAGAGCCCCCAGAGACACTGTCTGTGATCTCTGTCCATGGAAAAGAGTTTTCAATCTTACAGGATGAATTACAAGCTCTGAGTGTTTGATAAGAGTAATAATTAAGTGTGACACGGGTGTAAAAGTAAAATTTTAGGATTCTAGATTAGGGGTTGAGAGGGGACAAGATGGAGGAAATTGGGTGTGTCTTGTCCTTTTCCTCCTTCTTCATGCCCTCCATGTTTCACTGTAGTGTTGGCATTTTTCTGTTGGTTTAGGCTGGGGACACACTGTTCAACGTAGGTGACAGATATTGGCACGTTATTGTAAATCCAGCACAGGTAGTTTGTGGTATTTAATGTTTGTAACATCCCACTGAGGGCAGAGCCCCACACGCTGCCCTGCAGGACAGAGCTGCGGCAGGGCAGCAGAACATGTTAGAGATAAACAGAATAAACAACCTTGAAACCAGCACAGACGAATTATGGCTTCTTCTTTGGCAACGGGGCAGAAATACAGAGACTTTCTACAATCTTGGGATCATCAATACCACAGATTCCGACACCAGACCTCCCTGCTGGGACAAGCCTTTAGGTTTTTGAAGGGGTAGATAAGCACGAATAAAAGGAAGTGCCTTGCTGAACTGAGCAAAGACTGTCCCAGCCCAGGGCTGGGCCACCCAGGCAGCTGGGTCAGCCTGAGACTCATCCCCTCCCAGCTGTGTCCTTCTCCTTTCTGTGCAAGCACAAGAGTGGTTCTCCCTGTGCTGGCACAGGCACCTCTGACCAGTATCACCCCACTGCCAGCCCCACTGTCAGCTGCTGCACTCTGTCAGGGCTCATCTGCAAGTGGGTCTGCAGCTCTTTTATCCTTCCTTGACCTGTTTGCTATCTCACCAGGGTGTAGGCCACTCACTCCTAGCTTCTTCCACATCCAGAGACACCTTTCCCATGAAACAGCCACAAAAGGATCAATCAGCCACAAAATCTAGTCTAATCCCCCTCCGACCACATTGATCCCATCTCCATGGTGCTTGTTAGTGCTACCTGGTATTTGTATCCCTTTGGGTCTTTGGAGTGCTGCCTCTCCATGTCAGGAGTCACCTCCTTTACCCCAGATACCTCCCTAAATGTCCTTGCATCTGGAGGCCATTCACTCTCACCTTCTGTCCATGTAACCATACCACAACAACCTCCAGAGCTGCAGTCCCTTGGCCTAGGATATTATTTGTGATTTCCTTATCATCACTCAGGAGTGGGTCTCCCCAGCACAGGGTGTGTGTGCCAATGATATACTTTATCCACTGAAACTGCTTGTTCCTGAGCTTCCCTCAGGGGAGCCTGGCTCTCTGTCATATTCACAGTTGGATGAGCAACAATTTTCCAGAGGTGAACATAACAAACTGAAGCCACTAGTTCCAGGCAGATACATATGTTGACTTTTCAATCCAAATCTAAAATCTGAAGTACATATATTTTATTTTTCCAAGGCAGCTATGCTCCAGTGCTGCCTCCAAAATTCAGTATGATGGGTATCTTTCACACAGCCCTGTTCCTCAGACTTGCCTGTCAATTTTATATTAGAAGGTGATGCCTTAGTACTGCTGGGTTTGCTGCTGTTTTCCTGACACTGTTCTGTACTGCATTAACTACTGCCCTTAAGATGGCAAGAAGAAATGCATAGCAGGAAGAAGAGTTGGGGCAGAAATTATTGAGTAAGGTCTGGCTTACATTCACTAAAACATGACTCAACCTTTGTCTCCATGCCCAGTCAAGAGAATCTGTATTATGAATTATCTCACCCTAAAGCTGATGGCTAAGTAATCACATACATCATCCTCTAAATTGCTCTTTTCTGTTAATTGACTGAAAAAGGAAACAAAGTAAGATAAAATGGTTCCTCCCTCTGGAAGGAAGAGCTCAACTGCTCAGATTGATCCCACTCTACCTGTATAATTTAAACAATATTCAAGGTTTTCTTCATACTCAGACATGATCTATCTGTGGGTGGAATCAATTATCCTTAAAAGATACACACTTGGGAGCATAACCAGCCACTGGAAGCTGGTCAAACACTTGGTATCTGACAAAGAGGACACCCAACCCTCCAACACTTTTTCCCCTTCTCTGTGTAAGTGGAGGAATGTAAAATACTGGTGGAGATACAGGTCTGTATCAGAGTGTGGTATGGGGATATATTAATATTATCTACAGCAGATTGTCCCCAGCAGCTGCTGTGATCTGCATGGGAGGCACTCACGAGTCACAGGTTCCCCCTGTTCAGTGAACAACCTTTCAAGCACACATTTATATTCAAGCCTGATCCCTGCCAGATGTCCCAAGGGTATATCAGCATCAGTGTTCAGAAGGAATACGTTTTCTAACATATTAGAAATGTTTGATCAAGTGTTAGGTCAATCTTTTCACATGTCTGTCACCATGTCCCTGCAAGTCCTTTAATCACAACGGGGTTGGGGTTTTTTCCTGTTATCTCCTAAGAATAAGTAAGTTTGCTTCTTTTTAAGCCTTGGGCCTATTTGGTGGAAATCAAAATAGACTGAAACACAAGTGGTATGTGAGAACCATCTCTTATTTCTAGAATGTGTTCACTATCTCTACTCAAGTAAGGGCTTAAGCTCACCATGACTTGTTCTGTCAACCAGTTCCATCCACAGGACACCCAGAACTGCTTTTCTGGTGCTTAAATATAGTCAGAAAGCACTGTCAGACCCCATCTCCCAAGCTGTTTTTTCTTTGCCTAGAAGCAGCATCTTACTCTAGGATGAAAAGCTGGAAGATTTCTTCAGAAGCTCTGATTTCTTTTCTGCCTTAAAATAACTAGACTCATAAATAAAGCAGAACTGTGCCCTCAGAATCAGATAGTGCTGCTCAGGATGTGATCACAGGAAACAGATGAAGGCCCCTGTGGCTTTGGTGACTCTCTCTGTTGTGTAGTTGAAATGTTTATGTGCAAATAAGGATAAGGAGGCACCAAGTTCTCCTGTCAGTGATTTTTCTGCCAAGTTTAAGTGATTCATGTGACCCATTATGGCTCTTATGTATGACAAGGTGAAGCATATCTTGATCAATGGTGTGATTCTTCTCAAGCTAAAGATGACATCTAAGATAGGTCAGATGAGCCACTCCCTAAATATACATATTTCTTTCTCTTTAACTAGAAGGATAACACCTAAAGTTGGGTGAAATCAATCTTCGCAAAGAGGTAGAACCCAACACTGAAAAAGCAAAGTAGAGTTTGGAGTCACGCAGCAGTTCAGGCAGTGAATAAGGAATAAAATGCAGATTCTGCTTTGTCTGTTGTAATATTTCTGACCTGCTGACCCTGTTTCTCCCCAGAGCTTCTGAACAAATCCAGGTATTCAGAATCTGATGTTTGTGTTGAAAGGCCAGCAGTAGAATAGATGCTGAAACTGCCCTTATGCATCATAAAGAAGCAATAAAGGGAGCAAACTTGTTTTTTCACATTTCAGCTTTGTAATTCACCATAAAAGGGAAAAGCTCCCAATAGTGTACGTGGCATACAGAGTTCATATGAGCACTTGCTGTAAGACCTGCTGGAGCAGTGTCATTATCTCTAACAATCTACAGCAACTTAAAAAAGAAAAAGCCCTATAAAATTGTCTAGGAGAAAAAATCAAATCCTAATGAAATTACAATAGTCTGCAAATAAGACTGCCATACCATGTTGTCCCAGTCCTACCTGCTCTCAGCAAGAGTTGCATTGCAGTGGCCAAACTTCTCAATGATTTCTTTCCAAATAATGTTGCCAGGTGGGATATATAGTTTACTGATCTACAGCCAATTAAATATTTGTCATATGACAGCCCAAGGAAATACAATGAAAATTCCAATCTGTGTTTTATTTGTGTTTCAGAGATCTCTGCACTCCTTTATGCTCCATTGAGAGGCCAAGGCTACAAGGAAGGCTGTTGATGCAGAGAGCTGGACAGCAGGACAAATAATTAGGAATGTACAAGATGCTAGATAAACATTCAGAAATTGTAGTTGCCATTAGGTATCTTCATGGTTTTCTGTTCATTTGAGTTCTTCCCAGTCGTGTGACACCATTGCCAAACTATCCAAAACCACCAAGAGTGCAACTCAGTGATAGGAATTGTCTTTACTCAACCTTAGGAAGAGGGAGAGGTAAACACTTGCGATACATCATTGTTAGTGTCCTGCTCAGAGTGTGGAGTTTTTTCCTTTGTTTTGCAAAAGAAAGTAATAATTTCCAGAAGAAGAATAATGTGTGCTATCAGTTATCATCTTTCACCTGAATACTTTCCTCTTGCTTTAGATTTTACCAGCATGGCATCACCATGTCTTTAGTCCCTGATAAGTTTTCATCTTATCTAAGGATATTCACAGTGCAAGAACAAAACAGTCAGAAGTTGAGCAGGCATTGGTCTACTTCCACCTCAGCTGTATCTGGATCCAGTTTTGTAGCAGGGTTTAATAGCACAGAGTAAAAACCACCATCTGTGATGGTAAGTCCCTGCATTCATGATTTAGAAATGTGGTTTTCTCTCCTGTGAAAACTACACCAGCCCTGTTCAGTAATCCTCTGAAAAACACCTGTAAATTCATTGTAAATTCATTACAGACAATAATGCATATACAATACAATGCATACGAAATGGGAAAAACACTTCTTAGAATATCACATTATATCAGGGCAGAATGAAGTATATTTGATATCAGCTAGTTTTCCACTCTGAAGCTTCTTCCTAATACTACCAACCCCAGCCAAAAAAAAAAAAAAAAATATATATATATATATATATATATATACATATATATAAAAAAAGACAAAGTGGAGTACATATCTGGGTTATGCTGGCATACAGCTCCCAGAGCTGTACCTAAGTGTAAAATAACAGCAAGATGCAGCATTAGTTTGTGTGTTCAGAGCCTGCTCTGTCAGGTTTGTTTTTCAGAGCTGTGTGGTGCCATATGGTACAAATGCACCCCCAAAGACTGGGCTTGGCTTGCAGTTGGAGGGAATTTTCCTTCTGTGCCTCTGACAAGATCCCCTCCTCTCCTGCCTTGCAGCCACCTCCAGGTCCAGTCTGTCTGTCTGGGATTGGCAAATCAGTGGGGAATTAGTGAATTAAGGATCAGCGTTCCCACTCCCAGCAAAGACCAAGCACTGGCTGTTGATGAGCTGAAATGTGTGCAAGGGGAAATTTTAGTCCAAATTTTGAAGGTAGCTTCCATTCATTCTTCAATTTGTTCTCCACCCTGTTGTTCTCCACACAGGCTGGCTGTGAATGGATAATTTCAGGAGCACAGGTTTCAGCTTTGTATGCTGGCAAATTCCCTAGGTGGATCCTCTAAAGTGGTTATTGCATGACCTAAGTGAAATAGGAATTATCTTTTTTAATATATTCAGGGATTTCAGTTATCTGCAATACTTCATTGGAGCAGATGGTGAGATGAAAAGCAACTCTTGCCTTCACACTGAGCAATGCACTAGGTCTGATTCAGACCTGCACTGTGGAAGCCCCACTTTTAACAGAGACTAAAATAAACTGAGATTCAATATCCCTACCACCACAACAAAAGGCCACTGTAGTAGAGCTAAACTCCAATAGACAACTTTGGTAAAAATGAGGAAGCTTGTTAAAAAGTTAAATCATCCAGATGAGGGAATTAAAACCTTTTAGGCAGTATGAAGACTACTGAAGGATGTGAAAGTGGAAGCACAGTGAATTCCACCCATTAAGGAAATCTTGAGGAAGGATAACAGGAAAGCAGCATTATGACACAGCAAAGAAAAAAAGGTTATTAGAATTAAGAAATTCATCTTTCCACAGACTGAAACTGTACACAAAACAAATAATAGTAATAAAAATACTAGTGAAGTATCATAAATTCTTTATAGACATGGGAGGTGCGTTGAGCTGGGAAATCTTAAAATGGGGAAAATCTCAAATTGGCAAACCAAAGCCACTACATAAACACAAAATAAAACCAGGCTCATGGAAGGAACTATTTGAGAAGCAAATGACTAAAAGATTAAAACAAACAGTAATTTCTTCTTCCAATACACCAGGAGCAAAATGCCTGCCTAGGGAGCCTGTAGGGCCAAGTGATAATCCCAGTGGACAAGGATCACTCAGGAAAGACATGGCCATTGCCAGGCAGCTAATAAATTCTTTGTACAGGTGTCAGCTGTAGAAGAAACTGAGGAGAGTCTTGTATAGCCTGTAGGTCTGTCTGAAACTGAATAATCACAGGAAAGGTGTTGGGACAAGCAGTAAAAGTCAATGCCAGCCACTGACCAGGGCATTCGCTCCCCCTAAGGAAGCTCCTCCTAAGGGAGCCCAGCAGTGACACAGCCAAAATACCAATGGCAACATTTAACCTTTGCCTTTAAGCTCTCTTGGGATCAGAAGGATGTAGCAGGTGGAAAATGAAGGGACCACAGCGGGACCTGGGATTACAAAAGCCTGAAAGCCTGGTAGTTTCACCAGTCAAGTTATTAAAAAGTACATGAAAAACAAATCAATCTTAGATTGTGTGATTTGCTTCAGATTTGACTCCTGCTATAGCTAAGCATTAGTTGAGTTATAAATAGCTGTAAATGGCTGCTGTTCATGCAGCAGGGAAGAGCTGGAAAACACAACACAACTGGCTGAGCCCCTCAAGCTCAGTGCTCCCAATACAGCTTTTCCAGAGCCAGTCCCTCCATCTCAGGGATTTGCAGGACCTGAGCACTGAGGCTTGATAAGCAGCAGCAGGATGCACTGCTAGGATTGATAGACTTTTTATCCCAATTAGTATGGTCATTCTTATGTTATTAACACTCCTGTGACATCTTGCACTGGCTGCTGCAAAGGTCCAAGCTGTCATGTTGGTGCTTCTTTCATGGGAGTAAAATTGCTGATTCCTCAAATTAATACTGGATATAAGTATTTCTGATGATAGCACATCAAAGAATGGATCTGAATTGTCCAAAAAGCTCAAGGGAAGCCAAAGTTTCAGGAAGCACTTAATGTTGGTCTGATTCTGCTTCTTTTAAAACCAGTCAAGTTTCACTGGAGCTTCTTAGTTCTCAGCTGGGTATTATAGAGTTTGTTCGTGCTAAGACCTTCAGTAGGGCTCTCAAGCACATCTTCTTGAGCACAGAAATATAAACAAATGACCTCTCCACTCACCCCTGTTATGCAGCACAGCTCTGAAGTAGTTTTCTGTTTGGGGGTGTTTGAAATCCAGGCCTAGCCAGATTGTTTCTGGAGATGTTGGTTTATCAAATGACAAGACAAGGGGTCATGATCCGAAAGCACAGACACAAAGGGCTTTTGTCTGGCTGCTGAAAAGACCAAATACCTCCTTGAGGTTGTCCTCCTCAGAGCTGTGTCCCCCCAGCCTGCTGCCTGTGTCTCACCCCAGCAGTGCCAATCTTTCACATCACAGAGCTGCAGCAAGCGAGGCATTGATACCAGCCATGGACTGGGCAAGTGAGGAATAAAGACTGTTCTGCAGGGTTACAAACCTGCCTACAAACAGCAAACACTGCTCTCTGGATGAAAAAAACAATCCTTACAGTCCTTACAGAAAAATCCTTACAAATCCTTACAGAAAAAACAATCCTTACAGTTTGTTCCCCTCTCTTAGAAGCCAATGTACTGGCTTGTGGAAATGTATTACTCAATGCTGATAGGAAAAATTCTCTACAGCACTGGTCTCTGCAATTTTACTTTTCCTCTTAAAATTCATGTTTGCCTCAGATCATCATTGCCAACAAAAATGTGCAACAAAAAAATAATCAAAGCCAGAATCCCCTCCTTGCTTTGACTTTCCACATGCAGGCACAGAAGCATCTGGAGCTTCTGACAGTGGCACCACAGCTCTTGATAGAATAAATTGATGCCACCAGAAACAGAATGTCCAGGCTTGCACACCAGATACACCAAAACAGATTACTACTTCAGAGATTTTCTGCTTATTTCACACAGAAAGGCTCCTTTAATTCTCTCTCTGAGTCTCTCAGCCACATGGGTTTTGCAGCCTGATAGTGAAATTAATTATAATGGAACAGTCAAAAACTGCTATTGCCAGAGAATTTTGCCTGGCAAGTGCTGACATATCCCAACCATGGGCTGCAGCACTGCTGAGACTGATGGACAGACAAATCACCCTGATCTGAATGTAGCTGGAGGACATGGCTTGTCCACTTGTAATTCAGGACTGATACACCCCATCCTCCTCTGGAGCATGGGCACTGCACAGCACACCAGCTCTGTCATCATTGGGATGCGAGGTGCATCTGCCTTGGAGAAAAATCCTTGGAAAAAGCACTTTTCACGTCGTTTCTGCAGTTTCACCCAGAATGAAAAATCACTTCCTTGGGTTTTTCTGTGAGAGAAAAATAGGGTTTTTTATAAGGATCAGCAAGTAGAAGAGTTGCTTTTTCTTCCTGCTTACTGATAGAGTTGGTCTTGTCTCTTTCTTAAACCCAGCTCTCCCTGGCCAGTCTCTGTCTAGGTAGAGATCAAACCCTGACAAATGTCTAAGGCATAAAAAGAGGAAACCAAATTCTGATCTCACTTTTGCCACAGTAAATTTTTACCCAAATCTCCTGATTTCAGAAGTGTAACTGCCCTTGTCATGCAGCTGCCACCTGCTGATACAAGAAATAGAGATGCAGGAGACAGTAGGGAAGATCTGAAAGTGAGGGTTTCTGCTGCTTCCTAAAATAAGTGATCCATTGGGATGCAGCATCATACAGGATATTTCTGTCTTCCATTAACTGCTTCTGATAAGAAAATTTATTCCAATTTTGTCCTAAACCACTGTGACTTTCCTGATTTTAACAGAACAGTTTGTTTCAGCTGAGGATTTGCCATTAGGACCACAAAACTGCACCATAAATTCAAAGACTCCAAACTTCCATACGGATGGATATTAAGAATCATTCATGGATTGATCATTTGGGAGGACTGTAATCATGCTGGTGAAGGATGAACAGTTTGCAAAATGGATCTGGATTTCAAACAGCAACCAGCACTCACGTACAATCAGGCACCACAATGGTGTTGCAAGAACATCTGGATGTGGTGGCTGGATTTTCTTTGCCTCTCTGCCAGTAGGTGTGGGCGTGTCACACATTCCTTCTTTATAGCAGTATAACATGGAAAATTATATTCTCTTCTTATATCAAGACCAGATCTGGAGCTGGAAAACTTATACTGTAATTTTTAAAGCTTTTTATTAATTTATAACAAAACCACACAATAAATATGGTCTTTTCTTTCCTGATGTATTTCCCTTCTCACACATGTCAACCCTTTGTGCAGCCACCCACTTCAAACCCAGATTCCTTAACAATTAATCAATATTTAAACCTGAATCCACTCAATTATTCATTTAAACAACTGTCATGCATTAGTGTCAATAAAAAGCTCCAGAAAATATGGAGAAAGAAAGAAAGCAAGCTGTTTGAAATGTTCTTAAACAATGAAGAAGAAAATAAACATTAGGAAAAAAGATAGCTTATCAATAAAGATCCTCTTACAGATCAAAAGTAGAAGTCACAGACATGATTGTACATTTGCTCTTGTATAACTCTAGAGTCTGCAAACAATGCACTGAGCCTAGCTGCAGAAATCCTGCAGTCCAACTAAAGGCTAAGGAATTTGTACAGGGGCATCTTGACCCAAAAACAACCTCATATTACTGGTGATGATGAAGATTAAGGAGTCTCCAACCTGACTTCCAGTTTTGAGTTTGACTTTGCCTTTGATATTTGGCAGAAATTATAAAATTAAACTTTTACTTTCAAGACAAATTGACTGGGAGGTCTGTGAGCACCAACCCATAGATTTCTATTTTGTAGGACACTTTCTCCAGTTCTCCAGAGTGCTGATAATGTGAATATTGCCCACAAGACAGCAAGTAGTGAAGGTTTAGCCCTCCCCAGTAAAGTACAGTCATACCAAAACAAAATAAATGTCACACAAGCAGATTATACACACACACACCTCACTAGTGAAGCATCTCTAAAATGGTCTGAGCAGTGGCATTGATGGAGAAAACTCCTTGGGACACCTGCTGCCCAAATAGCACCACAGCTGATAGGTCCTGCAGGGCCTCTTACATGCAGACAGTTGTTGCTTTGCCCAAACCTGGGGCTGAGTGAAGCCATAAGGGTTGGCTCCATGTTTGATGGAATCAGGAGTTCTGCCTGTTTTCCTGAAGAGCGTTTTTTCCAGTTCCCTGTGGTTCTGCATCTTGGGCAGTTGTTTGTTCCACTGCAGCAGGAGACAGTGTCAACAGCCACAGCTGCTGTAGATGTCTTTCTGTTGCAGTGAAACACAAACTTTAGAAATCCTTATATATACTGGTCATTTAAATCAAAGTCTGTCAAAGTCTGTCCTGGGAGCACCAGTGTTTGCGTCTGTAAGTGAGGACAGATTCCTACATCTGGTTCCACTTGTCCCTTCCCACATCTGCAGCCCCAAACTGGATCTGACATCAGTGTGCAGGTGGCAGCTGATGCCTCACACACACCATCCCTACAGCACCAGTGATGCACAAGGATCCAAGTTCAATTCCATTTTTTTTTTGTATTATCACTTATATAAGCCCCTGAAATTTTGTATGGTGGAAATTAATGATACAACATCTAAATCCACACTTTTCAGTAGACTGCAGAAACTGACACCCATCAACCTGTTTCCATCCTCAAGCATTACTGTGCTAGGCATGTAGTGAAAATGAATTTGATATGTTTAGCTTCAGGGTCCTGTTAAGGCTATCTCGGGGAATTGAGAAAATAGTCTAGACTTGTAATATATTTTTTCCTGCCAGCAAAAATGTATTTACACTGTTTAAATACAGGAGACATTGTTTTTGTGGGGCACCAAGATAGATTATTTCAATTATTTTGACTGTTTTATCACAGACAGAAAGAATGAATGGTCATTTGAAGTTGGAAGGAAGTATCTTTATTTTCCCTTTGCTGTTGTTCTGTTTTGTTTTGTGGTTTGGTTTGTTATGGGATTTGAGTTTTGTTTTTTATTGTTTTTTTCATTTAAAAGGTTTTTCTGGTATCAAGTAATCTTTTTTTTTTCACTTAAAACATTTCCATACTGTCTTTCCTGGAGTCTAGGACCAGAAGCCATATTTAACTGTGAGAGCTCCCTCTCAAAAAAAAAAAAAAAAAAAAAAAAAAAAAAAAAACCCAAACAAACAAACAATTAAAAAAAAATTTTAAAAACCCCAGGAACATACTGTTCTAGTCACTGTTTCCTGGAAAAATGAAATTTTAATTGGTGAGATCACATCTCCAACAAGAGTTGTGGAAACCAAAATCCAAATGTTACCCAACTATGAAAAATTTGCTATTACTTCAATGTGTAATCCCTTAGCTTTGATCGTTGCCTCATTATATTTTTGCCAGGTGCTCCAGAGAACATCTGAACCCACAAAATATGAGGCCAGTTGGAGGATGTTTGTCAATACTTGAGAATTAGAGGAATAGTGTTTTATGGAAAACTTCTATTGCTTGAAACACTCAAGTCTTTGCTCCCCTTGTGTGAATCTTCCTTTCTCTGCCTGATGTCACAGACATTGCTTTCTCCCCCTGCTGCCCAAACCATCATCTCCCACATTTATCAGCCAGCAGTGTCAGAGCTGCTCTCTCAGTACCTCAGTCACTGCTGTGCAACATCAGCATTTATGCAGCATCACATATGCCAGCTGGTACCCAGTTCCCCACTAGGATTTCATCTCAGACCCACAACAGCTGTTAAGTAAATAATTCTATCAGAATCACTGAATATTAGATGGCTAATTCCTATCTGGACAGTTCTATACCTTTGGGGACCTGGGTCTTGGCTACACCAATGCCATTCAGAGTAAAGTATATGTGCCCTGATTAATTTTTTAATAAGGCCAAAATTAAGGTTGTTTTATGATGGGAGTTAAATGTTATTTGTCCCTTCACAAATCACTAGTCCAAGAAAATGTGGAAAGAAGAGAATATCTTCTAAATGCTGTAACTTCCCAAGGGCAGAATAATTAAATTTTCCAAAATACGTATCATGAGTATGTTTTGTTCAGAGATTAGTTGAGCTCTCCTCTTGGGATCAATTATGAGCCATCTTAAACCCAGAAGCAAAAAAGTTTTTTTGGTAAATCCTATTGAAATGAGTACCAGCTGTTCCACGCAATAAAATAGATTTTTCCCCCACACATATTTTAACATGCTAGTGAAGTTATTAGAACGTTGCTCTTGGTCATTCTCCAGCATTTTGCACAAAGCACTTGAAGGTCACTGTGGCTGGCAATTAAAGAGTGGGATATGCAAAGGAGCTCTCAAGGAGCCATGAGCCAGGTACAGGAGTCTGTTCAACAAGAGTATGTGTGGTTTGTGTGAGAGAAGTTAATATTGCTCTGCATTTTCTGATGGAAAGAAGCAGTAGGTTAGAAGGTTAGAACAGAACACCAGAAAAAAATCAAAAGGCCCAATTCTGATTATCTCATCATTCCTGACCTTCAGCAATTCTTGTGGAAGCAGATTTTTCATGTCCTGCTCCTACAAAAAAAGTGTCATACCATTAATTTTAGCCTGAGGAAGGTGTTTTGGGGTCCTGATTGTCCTGGTATGTTTCTAAGGACAGCATAACTCTCTCTTGATTTACAACAACACCCCCTAAAAATCACATGGCAACGGTACCTAATTCTTTAGCTCTGTAATTCTGACCCCCTGTGATGCTGTACAGGTGCAAAAAGTGCCAACAGTTTGAGTACTGAGCACAAACACCTTTTGTTCACGTTTAGAGGTGGTAGAAATTGTCAACATCTTATCCAAGCCTGCTACTTGAGACAAGAGAGATAAAATATTCATAAGGCAACGGTGTCCAGATCCTTTCTGTCCCCCAAAACAGGACTGGCACAGGCCAGTGGATCCAAGCACATTTCACAACTGAATCCATGTTGCACAATGACACCCCAGGCTTTGCTTTTGTGTTTTTAAGTCTTTGACACTTTTGGAAAAACTTTGTATTTATCTGTATGCATTTGATACATTCAGCATTTAAAAAGTAAACCCGAAGATGATTAGAGAGGAAAAGGAAAGAGCACGTGATACTCCAATGTCTTAAAGAAGTTTTGTCTTTGCATTTCCAGGCTGGTAGATCCCTTTCAGTGGGGGTAAGGATTGGTTTAGAAATGTCCCATACTGGACTCCTGGCTGAAACCAAGGTATTGCTGCTAACACCACAGAAAAGAGAAGCTTTACGTCCTGTATCTTTACACATCCATTGCCCATCTTTCAATTTTAACTGGTTTAGTGAACTTGATGGTCAGTTAAAATTGCAAAGAAAGGGTATTTGCCATAGGGAATAGTCTGCCTCTGACAAGAAAAAGTAGATTTTTTTTTTTTGTGAGGAATTTTCTTCTCCCATTATTAAAAAAAAAAAACCCTTAGTTTTTATTCATTGTGACAAATCTCCTTTCTGCATCAAAGACCTACTGAAAAAGAAAGATTTCAGTCGGGAATTTCTTTCATGATGCTTTGCACTAGAAAAGGATTTATTTATCAGCTCTGACTGTGAGTATCATCAGCCAATCAGTACTGAAAGGTAAATCAATTGCATGAGCCAAACAGATCAATAAAAAATGGAGCCATTAATTTTGCTCAAGACACTTTACAGGATATTATTTGCCTAACAAGAAGGAAACACAATTACATCAATAACCTCTTAGGGTTAGAAAGGTCTGCTATAAGAAATAATTGGAAGTGATTATAAAGATCAGATTTCCACATTTACAAAGATTAAAGCATTGCAAAGTGTGATCTCTCTTTTGAAAAGCTATTTCTTTAAATGAAGGGTACTGTAAGCAGGAAGAAGAAAAAAATAGCATTTGCATTACCCATAATTCAAGCCAGACAGCATAGGAGACAGTGTTTAGAATACATATGATGCATTAATCTTGCCAATAAGAGAAAGTGTCACTTTGTCTTTATTGAAAGTAAGTCTGTTATCAAAGTGATTTCTATCCTCATAGAACACAGGCCATCGTGGTACAAATACCTGTCTGCAGAGGGGCCCTGCCCAGCCTGGGGAATCCTTGTGTCAGAGGGTTTCCTCGTGGAAAATTCCTTCTGCTGACAAAATCAGCAGCAGAATCAAGGCCTGTGTGGAGATGGATGCTATCATCACACCATGTGTCTGCTGTAGGCTTGTCTGTGAAGGACACAAATGACCCTCAGACTCCTCAGAACAACACAGCTACACCAGCTGATTGACAGGGGATCTGCATGAATTTATTCAGCCTCATTTTTCAAGCACAGATGCTTGCCAAACTGGCAGCCCTGTAAACCAGAGCAGTACCTGGTTATTTTACTTCATATGGATTGCACAAGCACATAAGCATGGCACACCTGGCATGGCTGCACCCAGCCAGGTCCCACTGGATGTGAAAATACACCATAAAATTCCAATCAAGGGTGGATCAAACTGCAAGTATGTTGCCATGAGCCCCAGAGGTCATGGAATGGAATGCAAAAACAATCTGGGTTAGAAGAGACTTTTTAAAGATCATCTGGTTCCAACCTCACTGTCTATGCAGGGACACCTTCCACTAACCCAGGCTGCTCAGAGCCCCATCCAGCCTGGACTTGGACACTTACAGGGATGAGATACCCAAAACTTCTCAAAACATGGAACAAGAAACCCTCGTCTAATGCTTCACAATAAAGAATTTCTTCCTAATATCCAATCTAAACCTACTCTCTGTGTGTTTAAATCTATTCCCCACCATTCTATCTTTACCTGCCCTTGCAAAAAGTCACTCTCTATGTTTCTTGTAGGTGCCTTCAGGTACTCACTCATTTGGGATAAAGCTGGAATAGAGCATCCCTCACCTCTTAACCCTTTTCTTGGCCAGCCCCATGCCCTCAGAAATTTTATTTAGGCTTCCTCTCTCCAAGCAAGGGCTAAAAAATTCTGGAAAGGACTGGGAAAAAAAAAAAAAAAAGTCAAATTCAATAAAGGTATCCGTACAACTGAAGGGATGGAAAGCTTGAGAGTGTGACTAAAAACCAATTAAACACAGGACTAATGAGCAGGCTGCATGTTGTCCATCAGAGGACTAATGCCAAATGCTGCTGAGTGCAGAACTCCCCTGGAAATTAAATACTAGAAAAATAAAAGTCTATCCTGAAATTAGTCTAAAACACCTAAGCTATCCTAGCTGAAAGATTTTCTCAGAACCATCTTTCTCTTAGAGAACTATGATATCACTTCAGCGCTTGTGGAAGATCTTTCTACGGAGGCCTTGCTCCTGATTTTGCTTATGTTGATATTATATTCTGTCACTTTGGTGGGATTGCTTCTGCTCACTCAGTTTGGTATAGAGCAACAGGTATTTCTAAGTCTGGCACTTTGGGTGTGCTGGTGGAACAGAAAAGAGAAACAACCAGGATAATAAAGAGAAATTAGGAGGCTCTCATGTGCACTGGAGTGCTCCCACCAAGCTAAAAAGGAGTGATGTGTCTGGTGTACATCAGTGACTTAGCTCAGAAATGGCTGCACAAACAAACAGGCAAACAGAAAACCTGTCAGGAGACTGCCAGGGCCAGTGAGCACAGCTGACGGTGACAAAGCCAAAGACAACACACAGCAATAAAAAAGCCCATTAAAGGAGCACAAGAAGATAAGAAGGGAAATTAGCCAGGCACCAAAGAGCATCCCATTAGAGTGAAATTTGGTGTTAACAACTGCTACTTACAGTCATCATATGGCCTTAATGAACAATTTGTCTTTGCCAAAGCCTGATGTCCCTACTGCAAGTCACCATGTTTGATGTCCTTTTAATGATCCATGTGTTTCATTTGTAACAACCCAATTAACAATCAGGCTCCAATAGCTGTAATTATCATCTGCTGTTAATATGGTTTCTGTACTGTGGGGAGTTTGCTAAACCGCATTTTGCAAAACTGAGATTTTCTAACTCAAAGTCCTGCTCAGCCTGTTAAACTTCTGGAGGGTAATGAACTGGTAAGGACAAGAAAAATATAGCTACAGAAGAAATGTCACAGAGCTGCTGCAGGAATTTCTCCTTTCAGGCCCAATTCTTAGCTGCAAAGAGTGTTTTATGTGCACAAACCATATGACACGGGCTGCAAGAGCCCATGGGCTGGTGAGCAGTCTGGAAGAGAGAGACTCTGCTGATTTACTTGCTGAGAGAGGAACACACACTGCTGGGTCACTGCTGCTGAGCATCACTCCTTCCATCCTAGAAGTCAACATGCTGCAAACAACCAAAATCAGGGGAAAACTGCAGTCCCAGACACTCAGTGGGGCCAAATGTGCACAGCTGTGAATGGACCAGATTAAGAGGATGGGTGCTGCTGGTGAACCCAGTTAATGTTACTCGGCTTAACAGAACTCCACAAACATGGCATGGAAATGGCCAGGAATACAAAGAGGATTTCAGTACCTGCCCCCCGCTCCATAGGCCAACACAGAGGTGATAGGGAAAAACTCTGATTTATTTGAGGGGCAAGCTAGAAAATCTGGCTATTTACATCCTGTCTGCTGAAACTGCATCATATGAGACAAACACAAAAAAACAAAAGTGAATGGAAAAGAAAAACTAAAACAAACCCCACCACAAATTCCAGCAGCTCTTGAACCTATTACATATTTCCAGTCACTTTTTTTGGTTCACTCATACTAAGAACAAAATTATAACCAGATAATGATGTGGATTGACTTTCCATCCACTAACAATGCCCTGTGGGGGTCCTTAGAGGTCCACAATAAATATTAAATAAACAGCTTTAGAGCATCCTTCCTATCACCTCATTATGTCCTTTGAATATAATCCAGTTTGGGAAAGCTGACTCTCAACTGTACCTTTCAGTCTTTGTGTATATACTGGACACTGGGCTTTTCTTAGAAACTATACATGCACATAGTGTGTTATAGAATATACAATAGCTAATTTAACTCCATTTTTAGCTTTTTATACCCTGGGTAGTGTAAAATTTCTTGTTAATTTTTGGTCCTTGATTTTCTGCATAAATTGGCAATATCTTTCTATGGTGTGTAACATTGGATAGTTAGCAATCTGGAAAACAACTTTCTATTTTATTTGATTTATAGAGAACAAATACTTGCTACTCTTTTTTTATATATAGCAGGCTATTTTTATTTTTGCATTAAAAAGACAGAAAAAAAGCATTTATAAAATATTTGATTCAACAGTATTGAGATGAGGTTAACTCAGAAAAAAACTGTATATGAGAAAAAACACAAAATACAGAATATCTCAGAATTTTCCCAGATGATAGCATTTATATATATTTTAATGCAATGTATGAAAAGATTTGTGATAGCTTGATATTTTTATATATGTAATCAGAGCTAGAAGATCTAACTCCTCAAAAATCCAGTGCAAATTATGTGTGAGACTATTGACCAGTGATTATTAAAAAACACACTGAGCCAAACAAAACAAGGCTGCCCAAAAAAAAACAAGGTCGTCCTTGATACCTGATAGATGCCCTTTGAAAAGCATCTGCAAATCATATTAAGTTTTCCTATTATAGCAATGGGCAAAATGAATTTTACTAAGACTAGCAGATTTTGGTCTTAATGGCAGAAATAATTTACTAGAAAAGGCAGAGGAAGAAAGGAGCATGTAGAAGGGGACTGATTAACAGCTGCACTTAGAAAAGATCAAATAATCTAATAAAATTATGTATCTCTGCAAGATCAAAATAAGATCCAGAAAACTAGACCCTGTTTGAGTCAAGTAATAAAGATGTTGTAGGCCATAAAAGTTTATGTGGAAACCTACTCCTCTAAAATGATAAAAGCTAATTTAACCCAGAATAGTTATGAGGTTACCAAATTACCCTTTATTTTTAAACTTTCTTTTCATGTCAGTCATATTTCATAGATCTCATGACAGATCTCACTGCAGAGCTTGAGTTTCCACCCTGTGAAATGACACATAAATGATTTTTTTTCCTCTTCTGATATTTCTGAGAGCCTTTACTGCTATTCCCAGACTCTTACCAGCACCAGCATGCCAGTAAGAGGTTTCCTGCCCAAAAGATTTAATCATATTACTGATGGGCTTATTTTGTATTTGGTGGAGGGACAGGTAGAAATGCTTTTCTGCAGTGTAGTCAGGACCCCCCATCTTTATACGTCTGTAATATGAGCACTTATATCTGACCTATGTAATCAATGGAAAGAAATAAACATTTCTGAGGGCTTCTCTGGACTCAGATGTCTGCTTTCAGGAGCTGACTCATACCTTTGCAGTGCCTTCTTGTCTCCACTGATATTAAGGCAGACTTAGGTCATTATGTCAAATGTAAATTTGATCAGACAACCTGCCCACCCCTGCTAAGTGCATCAGTGCATCAAAATGGGAATGTCAAAAAAATTATTGTTGCCCTAAATTATATCTTCTTCCTTTTTCTCCTCATTTCCTGTCTGAACCATCTCCCTATAGAGGTCTTGTTACAGGAGAAAGTTTAATTAATAAATTGGTTCTCCACAGTAGAAACTTCCTGTTATTCTCAGAAGAGCAAAGTTCATCCACAGGTTTGGCTTTAGCCATGTCACAATCTAAATTATTCTGGCTGTTTGTGGGACAAGCAGAACATGCATGAGAGAATCATAGAGTTATTTAGGTTGGAAAAGACATCTAAGATCAACAAGTCCAGAGCACAGACACGTCCTACAGCTCAGGGTGCCCAAAAGGCCACAGTTTGTGTCACACAAACATGTCCTGGACCTCCAGACAATGTGTTTTCCAGCTTCTTCTCACTTCTTTCTGTTCTTCTTCCTCTTTGGACCAAGTAGTGAAGAGTGATGAGATAGGAGAATGATGGTAAATAGGGAATTTGTGGGATGGAGCCACATCCTCAAATGTATTTTCTGGCAGGGCCTCTGCAAACATGGGGGAAAGATTTCTGGGTTTGTGCAGTCAGTGGCCACTCCCTTCCTCTAGCAGGAGAAAACAGAGACACAAGCCACAGTGTTCCCCATTCTACACCTGCCTTCTTGCTGCCTAACACATGATTCAGCCTCTGTTTTGAGTTTCTAGGTTAAGTGAATCAAAATATTATTTATAGACTAATATTACAATATGAAAAGTATTCTCATTTCCAACAGTATGCACAGTAATTGATGTTGATGCCTGTTGACTGGAAGATAAAGGAGGAGATAGAGAAATTCAGTAAGCCTGGCCCCAAATCCTTAGGTTATTTCTACTCTTTGCAGAGGGTTTTGGATGCAAATATCTGTGAGCCCTTCAGAGAGCTCAAAGTTTTCAGCACTGTGTCATTACTAAATATTTTTTTTTTATTATTTTAAAAGTTAGTGGCTGATTTATGATAGTTTTCCTTTGCTTGTAGAGAGTATAATACCATGTGATTTTTCTATGGGCAGTGACAAACTGTGGAAGATTTGAGTGGTGTTAGTCTCTTCCTGAGTTTGATGCAAAGCAGAATTTTTCTCCCAGCAGTCTGCAGCCCACAGCCATATCCCATGTAATGCTCTCCCACTTCTTGTATCCTGTTATCTTATATATGCACACATCTAATGTATGTTAATTTCCACCACAACAAATAATTGTGGCCGAAATATCTTGTCCACTGAGAATTTTTGCTGATTTATAGTCTACCCTTGTCTATACTATGGATTTAAAGTGATCCATCTACTGCTGTGGCTGAGAAACTAAAGCTGGATGGACTCCTTATGGCAATCAACCACAATTTGCAGGACAATATCCCTGCCTGCTTTCCAACAGAGGTAATTCCCACTGGTGGAAATTTTGGCTGTCACAATGAAGATTTGTCATTGTGCAGTTGTACCAGTTAGTGAAAGTGGGGAGATGTGAGCTGTGGGCAGAACTGTGGCACACACAGTCCTGTCCCTTTTGGAGTCTAACTTGGTTTCTCGTGGATTAATTGCCGTTAAAGTATATGCAAATGAGCTGGAGTTGTCAAGAAAGAAATATATTACAAAATCCCCTATTCTGCTGGAAAATTTACTGGAACACCAGAGGGGTGGACTGAGGCTGGCTATAAAACATAACTACTTCTGGAGCTCAGAAAGCTAATGAAGTGCTGCCTCAGAGAAGATGAGGGCTGCACACTGCAGGACAGCTCTGTGCACAACCTGTGTTGGTCTAAAAGTTGTGTTGGCCTAAAAGTTTCCTGGATATCAGCACCTATAGATATTCTCAGTTCAGTCAGAGAGAAAAGGAGAGAGAATTCTGCCAGGCTAAGCCTGGGGAAAAGTCCGAGAGGAATGTAAACAATTATAATCTCTCTTTCTGTTCATATTGTTTATAGACATGTTCTGCCACCATGTGCTATTCATAGTGCACCGATGGTGTGAAAGGTTTTTACTTTAAGACCAATGAAATTAGTCTTCACTATGTTCTCTCTAAAAGAGAGATGTACTTTGAATAAATGTTCATTCTTTGCTTTCTGAACATGAAGTCATTTCATTCCCACCCCTGCCTCAACAGCAACAAGCACCCACTGAATATCAGCCACAGGATGATCTGCTAGACAGCCTTTTGGTCTGACCAGCGTGGCCATTCATGCACACATCAGTAAAAGGAGAATTAACAGAACCAGGTCAAGTATTGAAGATGACTGAGAGCCCTTCCTGCAATATAAAACTGCCCTAAAGCCCCAGTCTTGTCTTTATCAGGGCATTTTCCTCTGGTAAAGATTTCAAATAATTAAAAATTCAGACTTTAGGGTATATTTCACATGCTTCAAGATTAAAAATATGGGAATATTTTCCATATTATTTGCACAGTCTCAGAGGGCTGATTCCTTGCTGATGGATTTGGGGAGGGTTCACTCTGCCTTCAGAGAACCAGCCCTCAGTGATAATGACCAAAATATCTGTGAGAAATACTCAGATTTAAAAAAAAATCCAAAATATATTCATTGATTCATTGCAGTCACAGAGTAAGAAAAAGTAGGAAATGAACATCAAAGAAAACAAATATAGGCTGATGATAAAAACCCCTGATTATAAAAAACCTGTTCTAAGAGAATGTGTTTATCAGAGCTAGGATAGCTGAGTTTTTCAGAGCGGCAGAAGGAAAACTATCCACCATGAAACTGCATCTCAATTTCCCTTCTTTGGGAAAGTCACTCATGAGAACTCCTATCTCTTTTTTTCACTCAAAAATCTCCTTTTTCTTTCTATCAGCTTTACCTAATTTGCCCTTTAAAACCACTTGATTAAATTTAGACTGGATTCCTTCACACATTTTGTTACCATCTTCAGATAGATATCCTGTTATGTCTAAGTGTTTACATGGAAAGCAGATGTATACAGACAAGCAGATCTAGAGATAAATACATAGATTTTAAATATTACCTCTTCACACTTCTTATATCCTGCTTAATTCTAGCTGGTATGAACAAGCTCACACATTTAGATCATGAATCAGAACCTATTAAACTCAATAGAAAGCTCACAGTGACTTCAACAGTTATTAGATCATGCTACAGAGAGGGTAATAGACCTTTCAGAAGAGAAAATGAAAGTGTAATAATACACTGGCTTAGTGTATAATCATGTCTTCATCTAAGAGCATGCCTCAGTGTCTGTAATAATCCACTGATTTCTTACAGCTGAAAGGTTTACTCCTTTGGCTCACACCTTACTCTTTTGGTATCCAAGGTCAAGGATTCACTTCCTACCAATAGCCAGGATGTTTGAAGGGAGGCAGCCATGGGACAATGTGAACTGTGGCTTTTAGAGAGATTTGTCAAAAAGGAATAATATCTAATATAAAAATATAATTTCTTAATTCTTGAATAATTAATTCTTCCTCTAAACCTCCACTTCAGAGACTATAAACCCAGGATTTTATTGACAGCACATATAACTGGCACATAACTCTAAGTTTGATGATAGAGATAGCTTTTTGAATACTGGCATTTGTAATATTAAAATATATGTAACTCTGATTGTTGCAGAAGCCATATCACTACTACTAAACTGAAAGATGCCAGGAAATATCCCCAGACTGAAATGCTGTTCATCCTGGCACACTGACAGATGGCTTCCAAGGGCAGATTTGACCAATATCTCCTGGAATCCCACAGGATTCCTGGGCAGATTTGATCATTCCCAGTAGATTAATTAGGAACATAAGAGAACCTGGCAGTATGCACATGAACTGGTTTGTGCTACATGAACATCATGCCAGTGCCAAACAGCTGGAGGCAAAGGATCTGAATCTGTCTCCCAGCACATCTTCATCCCGTGCAGAGGAAAACTGCTGTTATTAAAATCAGTTCCGAGCAGCATTGCTGCATTTCGAAGAGTGGGGCCAGGTGCAGTAGAGTGAAGAATAGTGCAATTGCTGGTCTATATTTCCTGCATTAGAAACATTAATCTGAGGAGGTTTCAGTGAAAGGATTGGCTTCAATGACAATTAAAAAAAAAAAAAACCACACACAAAAAACCAAAAAAAAACAGAAGAGATAATAAAGATTTATATAAGAACATTTTCTCCAAATGGACATGTTTTCGACTGAATGTATCTTTTATCTGTAGTGTAGGATGTGAGAAGAAAAACCAATATGCTGCTGCTTCAGCTCTTGATAGCATCTTATCAGCATTGTACAACAATGACTCATGTAGAGCTTTTCCAGCTCATACCTGGGTGAAAAATTATTGACTGCAAGGAGGAACTATTCAGAAAGAAGACAGCAAAGAAAAGGTATACATACCCTACATCTCCAAAAACACCCTCCTTTGTATTTTCTGTCACTGGAAGAGACAGAAATAACAATACCAAAGGACATAAAATTAATCTCAGAACTCCAATAAAAGTATATGGAGAAGGCTGACTCTAGCTAATCAACTTTAGCAGTCTTTCATCTGCAGCAATATACCATGAGTAGTCTCCTGCAGGCTCCTTATAGGAAAGATAAATGGATGTTTGAAGCAAGAAATTCTCTCTATGAGAGAATTTCTCTGACTGGTACAGTTTGCCAGGATCAGTGGAAACATATTCCCAACCCATCATCACCTCCACCTTGCCTTTTACTAAGTGTCTCTTGTAATATTTTCCATTCCTTTCACAGATTCCTACACTCTTTCATTTCTATGTAAGCAGATGTAGGAATGCAGATGCTACCTTGATTTAGAAATAACCTTATTTTTAAGATGTCTTCTACCAAGATTGTCAAGAGCCATGATTTCTAATCCCATCTTCTGTATTCTGTCCACCCCATCACACTGTCCATCAGCAAAACAGGTTTTCATATACATTCAGGCCTATAATGACAGAAAAAAACTTCTCTTTAAAGTACAATATCCATTTATTCAGGTGTGTAATTAGCATAAAGTAGGTTATAAAATGGGGATAATGTTCAGCCACAGCTATCACAAAGCCAGAGCTTTTCTGCTTTAATTGTCAAGTTCTCATATTGGCACTTTATAAAAAGTATACAAAATACCTGACATCCCCCAGATAGGACTCTGAGCAAAAAATCATAAGTGTCCATTTTAAATTATAAACATTATGTTTAAACCTAATCCATAAAGAAAGGACATGGACTTTTAAATTAATAATGATTTCAGTTCAGTTTTCCAGAGACAGCTTCTCCTCCTTTTCCTGGCCTAGGAAATACATTGCAGCATAATAACTTCTAATGATATTATTACTATTGTAACTATGGCATAATAGTGTAGATAATCATGGTATTGTAACTAAAAATATGCAAAATGTCCAATTCTATTATCACTATATTGATTTAGCTGTTCCACACACCTCAACAACAGCATCACTGACTCATGCAGTAAATTCAGCTTTACACCATTTCAATTCCTACAGTGCCACATCATAAAAAATCTTTCTACCTTACCTCACAAAGTCTCTGTGGGTGGGATTTCATCTCCCTTTAAACACCCACAGAAAGGATGTCAGCTGCCAAACAAATACCTGAGTGTCTCTTTATGGTCATCAGGAAGAACTAAATGATTCAAACATGCGATTAACTTAAATTATTTTAGGATGAGTAGAAGAGCACCCTATGAGTCCCAAGTTTTGACTCTGATGCCTTTAAAGGAAGCCAAGGAAGATGAGTTCAGCTGGAGTCATCTATGTAACCCTTGTGCAAAAAATCTTGCTGCTTGAGTTTTTCCAAAAGAATACTGACTTTGTTCAGGATATCAGGCAAAACTAGAAACATGATTTAAAAGACTGAAAATGTCCAGCAGGCTTAACAAACTGTGCCTTCCTCATAACTTAACTGCCATTTCCCCTTGCTTAAAATTTTAAATATTCAATTTTTTCAGTACAGCTAAAATCATATCTGATTCTCCCCTAAGAGAAAAGTTTATTAAATGGCAAACCCTAGTGGGTTCATTTTTTGATGAGAAATACCAAGAAGACCTGAATAAAAAAAGAACACTTTGTTTGTATAAGGTTTGTGATAACTCTAAAAAACACCTTTGCAGTGACGAGGGTTTCTTTGAACCACTGCTTAGGGACATAAATAACTAACAAAGACAAATCAGGAAATGCAAAGGAGTAGAGTGAACAATATTACCTGAATCAAATTATTTTGTCTCATTAAGTGTAAGTGCTACAGCTGATAGCAAATCAGCACTTCCAAATCAGAAAATCAGCTGTGCCAGTTCCAGCAAGGAGCCATTACACCCTTCTGCTAATTCTTCCAGGCCTTGTGCCACACCTGAGAGGCTCTGAATGCCTTTGGCTCCCCCAAAACCAGCCAAAGTGATGGATGCTCACATCACCATGGGACTCATGTAGTTCAGCTTAGATATTCCAGAAAAATCTATCACTCATGGTTAAACACGACACAGAAACTGCCTCCTTCCCTCACACAGTGGGGTGGGAGACAGAATTGGAGAAAAAAAGTAAAATTCTTGAATTGAGATAAAGACACTTTTATAGTACAGAAAATGAAGGGGAAAGAATAATTATGATACATTTTTGTAAAAAAGGGAAACCCTGATGGGGAAGAAATGATGATGTCTGGCTCCAGATCAGAAGGCTGAAGGATAGCTTTATTAAATCTGTACTATATTACATAAATATACTATTTAAAGAGATAGTATTCTATTCTACACACTTACTTTTTACTTACCTATCTAACTGCAACTCGTGACTCTGCTGAGAGCCAGAGCCACAGCTGGATCCATTGGTCACTGAACCCAAACAACCTTCACCAGAACCCAACCCAGCCATCACTGCAGGTAAACAATCTCCACACCACATTCCACATGGGGAAAACAAAGGAGCAGAGATAAAGATTGTTTTCTCTTCTTCTCTCTGTGCTTCTCCTGAGAGACAGAATTATGTCTCTCTGTCCAGAGAATGTGAATACCACAATACATAAGCAATGCACAATTTATTTGCTCTCCACCCACCAACCCATGCCCAGCCAGCTCCCAGGCAGCAGCCCCTGGCCAGCTTTCCCCACACTTTAAATATTAAGATGCCATGTGGTCTGGAATATCCCTTTGGCCAGTCCACAGAATTCACAGAATTCACAGAATGACTGGGTTGGAAGAGAATTTAAAGATCATCAAGTCCAACACAGCCCCAACACCTCAACTAAACCCTGGCACCCAGTGCCACATCCAGGCTTTGTTAAACACATCCAGGGATGGTGACTCCACCACCTCCCCAGGTAGCCATTCCAGAACTTTATAACACCTTCTGTAAAAAAGCTTTCTCCTAATATCCAACCTATATTTCCCTTGACACAGCTTGAGATGACCCCTCGAGGTGGGGTCAGCTGTCCAGGCAGTGTCTCCTCTCAGCTTCTTGTGTTCCTTGAGCTCCTCTCTGGTGTGAGAAGCTGAAGAGACCTTGATTTAACGTCAGCACTGTTCAACAGCGACTAAAATATCAGTGTGCTATCAGAATTATTCTCATTCTAAATTCAAAATGCAGGACTGTACCAGCCATTAGGAAGAAATTTAACTCTATCCCACCCAAAACTAAGCCAATCTCATAAAACCTTCTTTCCTTCCTTCTATGACTATAAGCCGAATTTGTAGTAGAAGCTAACTTGTACTTTTCCTTTGAAACAGAGAAAATATAAATTCTTGATTTTACAGAAATATCATTAAATAAATCATTAAAATGTATTGATTGATGATGCTGCCATAACCAACGATAAAGCAAAAAACACTGCAAGCATTTCTCTTCTGCACTCTGAAAATCTGGCCATTCTTGCTCTCAGGACAATGAGCTAAGAAAAGTAACAGAAACACAATAAGCTTTTGAAAAAACATAAACAGGAATCTTTTTTCAGCCACTTTGATTGTCACTGGATCTCTCTGGGAAATACTCAGAGAGTTCCTATAACTTATGAGAGACTATTTTAATACGAAGAAAACTAACAGACAGAAACAAGTGATTATTAAACAAGAATTTTTGATTAATACTGGCTGAATTATTTATAACAAAACATTCACTCATATAATTGCAAAGCCTTATGTAAGACCACAGCCATCAAATTCATTTATTACATTTTAAAAGTCCTCCAGTATATATCCTTATAGCAAACATAATATCAAACACAGGAAAATCAACAACAGCATAACAAACACAAGCTTGAAAATGAGAGGACTGCTTTCAAAACAAAAACAAATTTCTGTTTAATTATTCAGTAATATTATTTAAAACTACAAAAGCAATGGACCCGTTATTAATGTTTCCATTAAGAAGCAGCTCCAGTTAGGTTTTTTACTGTTAGTGAGGGGTTGTCACTCTCTGAGGGCTTATCTGTGCTTCAAATGGCTCTTACAAGGACAGGTTCAGATCAGCCTCTGAGACAAAGCTGAAAGAGAGCTCAGTCTTCTTGGAATGAAGAATGAAATTAATTAGAGCTTGTTTCCTGTCTGCTGCATCTTTGTTGAGGTGGGCAGTGATTCAGACAATAACTATAATTTACTCCATCCCAGAAGGAAAATTACAGCAGTTCAGGAAGATTTTTTTTTTAATTTTGGTTGTAAGTGTGCAGAGCAGACTGTCTGTAGTTCAGAAAAAATAACAAGCCAGTGAGCCAGCAGAAAGAGAATGTTCTTCCAGACAGTGGGTGAGCCACAGAGCTGAGCCAGGATCCCCTGCTCACTGGTTCTGAGCACCAGTTCTGAGCTGCAGAAAACAGGTGCTGCCAGGTTTTTGTCACTCCTCTCTCTTCTGCTACACTCAGCAGACACAAACAGGCATTTAAACAAGAGGGTGAGGTTCCAGCACAAACACACAGTGCATTTGATACGCTCCAGCCTCAAGGAAATTTCTTCACTACAGTTCCAAACCATCAGATGCAAAATAATTCATGCTCGAGCTGTTTAAGTCCAAACACAGATGAAAGGCCAAAATCAGTAATTTTTCTGGAATGTTGCCCAAGGCAAGGAGTCTGCCAAACAAAATCACTGTGGTTGATTTTGTTACCATCAAGTAAAATCAGAACCCAAACCTGTTGCAATGGGGATGGGGATATTTGGTTTACTTTTTTATGTGATTGAAATGAGAGGCATTGCTGAATTTCAAAGAAAGCACCCAAAAGCGAAGCAAAGACTCCCTCCCTAATTGTTGCCTTTTTTTTTTAACTTGTCATTTGCAATGTTATTTTTTATTTTGTAGCTAATAATATGTAATCTTTGCAGCTCATCTGCCACCTTGTGGCCCATCTGCAGAGCTTTATTTGAGCTGAAAAGGGAGAATGAGCTCCTTAGCAAAACCTCTGCATCTGTTCTGCATTTGCCAGCCTTCATTATTATTAGACTGATTAGCTTTTCATTCCATAGTGTTAAAAATTAAAGATCTAAATATAAATCATTAGGCCAAGTCTGTAAACTATCAATATATATTGGTCTAGTGTGTTGTATATGTGTATATTTGGGGACAGAATCAGTTATACCTATTAAATCATATATGTGAATTCTGAATACACACATATATATATACACATATATATGTATATATATATAATATATCATTATAGATACATTGACAAAAATGAAGCTGGAAAAGACCTTGTGATCTCACCTAGTGAACATTTTTCTGAAAAGCTGGACCAGATCTAACAGATCATTCTTGATAGGTACCTAAGCTTTCCACAAAATATTCAAACAACAGAGATTGCTCAACCTCCCAAATAAACTATTCAAGTGCTGACTGTTTTGCTAGTAGGCAGCTGCTCTTCTGATTTAAGAGAAACCTTTGTTTTTAATCCCATCACTTTCTGCCCAGTGTGAACACAAAGCATAGTTTACTCCTTCCTTTCACATACACAGAAAACATTAATGAATTTATATTCGTTTCAACTCTTTCTCTGATAGTAACTGATTCTGATATGGATAAATGGTGAATTTTTACACTAGAACTATCTGGGTTCAAATTATTTCCAAATAACTAAGGAGATTGCATGTCCAATTTAGATCTCATTGAAGAGGCTTGATTTCTGAAGTGTCACTTTGCAAAAATAGGTCTCTATAGTGAAAAAAAAAAAAAGGAAACTAGAAACTGGGACACCAGAAATAACTGGTTGTTTTTGAAAATGAAAATGCTGATATTTATTTATGAAGAATAAATCAACAGTTGTATCTCATGGTGATAAAAGTTTTAGCTAAAGAGGGTCCAGGTGCTTGATCTTGCTATCTTGGCATCTCCCAAAATTACAGTGTACATACACCCCTCCCTTCGAAAAAAAAAAAAAAATTGTTTTTTTAATATTTTATCTCAATTTCAAGAACAAGTTCCTATTCCATCTGCTACAGCAAAACATGTCCACAGAGTTGAGCCACATGGGCTACATGCTAATACCATTGGGTGAGCTGCACAATTACTGCTCAAAGACAGATTAGATCTGCGCATCAAAAGGATCCTACAGAATATGCCAATTTGAGGTGTTCATAAGGAGCAGTCCCTTCTACAGCTAGTGCTATGCTTATTAAAGGTACTTATGCACATTACTGATATTAAAGATATCCCTCAATCTTATCTGTTTATTTACTGAGAGCTGGTTTTATATTAAATGTCATCTGACATACAGCTTCCTTGGCTGAAAGGGTGGAAGAAAAATATACAGCAAAACTCATCAGTGAGATAAAATAATTTAATACCTTTTTCAGCCTTTGCTTTGAAATGTCCCTCCCATCCCCAGTTCTCCCAAGCACAGAAGTTAACTATACTCTTTTCCTTCTGCGGTGTTGCCTGCTGACTTTTTTATCCCCAGTACTTCAGTCCACATCATCTCTTTTTTCATACACCAATACATCACAAGATCTTCAGCTACAAATATGACAATATTTACTGTGGAATCAGAGACTCCACCCATGCCTACCAGGTTGGAAGGTCCTTGCTCCAGCTCCCTTTAGGCACATTTGGAAATGCCAAGCTCCTCATTCACACCAGCCCAGCATAAATTAAGCCTCATCCCTGTTGTCATAGATGGCAACAAGTGTGAGTTACTAATGTGTGTTCCATACCTATTCTGGCTAAAGCACTGACCTTATATTTTTGGCCTTAAGATTGATGGTAATGGCAGGGGGATTAATTTAGTCCTGAGCATCTCAAGGAGTCAGAAAACTTTCGCTGTCATTTACTGACAGGAGATAGAAAAGTTAAAACTCAGACTACCACAGAGCGAATGACTGATGCTTCCCTTGGAGGGTCACTATAATTTTTGACTCAGGACTTGACGAAGGGTATCCCCCTGCTGATTTACTCACAAGCAGATCAATATGTTGGCTGGGGGCAGAGGAAGCTGTAAGTTTTGAGATAATTTTGTCCAACTACAGCTGCTGAACATGAAAAGAGTTGAAAAGATACCTGCCAGCCATGTGGCAGATGCCTTCCATCTCTCCCAGAGGGAGGCTGAATGCAAAAACACAGCACTTTTTTAGAAGCATTGACCTCAGCCTGTCTCCATGGAGGCACAAGGTTGAGGCTGTCTCCAGCTCCCCCTCATCTGCCCTGCCAGCTTGGGTGCCTCCCACAACTTCTTCACAGGCAGCCACCAGTGCAGCCCTGCCAGTTTGCTAGCACAGGTTCTGATGCCTGTGATGGAGAAGAATAAACCCCAGCTGCCTTCCCAGGGCTGTGCATGTGCTGGGAATGGGAAGGGGAAGGTGCTTGGTGGTGGATGTCAGAGAAGGAGCTCAGCTGCAGCTGGCTCCAGGCAGGGAGTGCATACAGCTGTGCAGGGAATGCATGCAGCCATGCAGGGAGACCATAGAGACATGCAGGGAATGCATGCAGCCATGCAGGGGGTGCATAGAGACATGCAGGGAATGCATAGAGCCATACAGGGAGTGCATAGAGACATGCAGGGAGTGCATAGAGACATGTAGAGAATGCATGCAGCCATGCAGGGAGTCCATAGAGACATGCAGGGAATGCATGCAGCCATGCAGGGAGTGCATAGAGACATGCAGGGAATGCATGCAGCCATGCAGGGAGTGCATAGAGACATGCAGGGAATGCATGCAGCCATGCAGGGAGTCCATAGAGACATGCAGGGAATGCATGCAGCCATGCAGGGCGTGCGTAGAGACATGCAGGGAATGCATGCAGCCATGCAGGGAGTGCATAGAGACATGCAGGGAATGCATGCAGCCATGCAGGGAGTCCATAGAGACATGCAGGGAATGCATGCAGCCATGCAGGGAGTGTGTAGAGACATGCAAAGAATGCATACAGCCATGCAGGGGATTCATACAGTCATGCAGGGAATGCATCCAGTCATGCAGGGAGTGCAAACAGCAATGCAGAGAATGCATACAGACATGCAGGGAAAACAAACAGCCATGCAGGGAGTGCATACATGCAGGGAAGCTGCAGGCTGCAGTCCCCACCACACTCCACCAGCCTGGAACCCCAACACTGCCATTCCCCCAGCAGCCAGCAATGCCAGAAAGCCTCTGGGCAGCGTGTGGGCCTGAAGTGGGACATGCCCTGCAAAGCCCTTCAGACATGCTTCTCTTTGTTTTCTGACCATACAGCATCACCTCAATGCATTCCTCATCAACAACTTACACATGTCCTCCATGAGCCCCGGGCTAAATATTTATTGGAAGTGGGCACAAGGTTGACCTGCACTCTGCTGCTTTCCCCTCAAAGTGTTTGTGCTGCAAAATAAAACACTGTTGATCCCTGCTTTAAAAATCACAGGGTACAGCAGGTCCAGCTGCTTGTAGGGTAGAAATATCACATGTCATTGCTGCTTGTAAGTGTGTGAGAGCAGGAGGAGTGGTCCCCACAGCTCTGGAAGCCACCATTCTGAAAATGGAGAAACCCCACCTGCTTCACCTGTATGATGGATTTTCCACTGGGAGCAAACACAAGACGCCTGAAGTTGTTTCTTACACAAAAGCTCCTCCTGCCACCTTTCTGTGAAGTCTGGTCACCAAGAAATTTAAACAATGTCCATGGTATTACAAGGGGGACCTTGGAATTACATGGTATTATGAGTGAGACTGGTTCTTTCCCATCAACCAACAGCATGAGGGTGTTGCAGAGGCCTCAGAGCAGACTTTGTGCCAAGCACCTTCCAAGCAATTAAAAAATGCTCTAATGGAGCACAGAGATGGCCAGAGCAGGGTACAGAGAAGGCATCTTCCATGTGGTCACTCAAGACAGCTTTCAGATGAAGATCTCAAAGGAAGTGACAGAAAAGAGAAGAAATAGAAGTATAAGCAAGCTGATTGCTTATCATATTCTCATTAAGGATGCCTAAGAAGGAAGAGGTGAGGGAAGATTAAATAAGGGGGGCAGAATAAAGGATACAAGATGGAAAATATTTACCACAGCATTTGAAGGAGGAAAAAGGAAAAATAAATTTTACACGCCACAGAACATCCCTGCAGAGCATCTGATGGGATCACAGCTGGGTCCCATGTGCTATGTCTCCCTCAAATTTCTCTCTTACATATGTATTTAAGACCATCTGCATTCATTCTTTTCTATTTCAGAACTAGTCCAAAGAGCTCCCTTGAATAATACATTTTTTATCTGGACCAATATTTTAAAACAAAGCAGTTCTGCATTATTTGTTCCAATCTGTCTGCAGTTTAAATTCTGCCACAGCAGAATGTTTCAGCACAAAATGCATTTGAAATATAAAATTGTTTATGCTGCTTTTCCCCCCCTTTCCAACTGAAAACAGCCCAATGTACCAGGTGTAATGGATTTTTAAACACATTTATTATTAAAGAATCTTTCCAAGGAATAAAATCCAGTAAGTGGAACATAAATGGACCTTCCTTACAATATTTCCCCATGGTATGGCTGTGTACAAAAATATGTGTCAGAGGCTTACATCCTCTAATAACATTTTCCTTGTATTTGTGATGAATGAAATTTTCAGATTAAAAGAAAAATTTTTAAAGGGAGCAACACCTTTAATTACTACAGTTAAGCAGTCATTCTTTTCTCAGCACAGATCTCCCCATTGCCATTCATTATGTAGGAAAAACCAGACAAATCTCTTCAGACTATGGAGCATTTCCAGAAAGGAGCTGAAAGACAGCTATTCCTCAAATGAATAGAGTCAGAAGTAGCTAAGCACTTCCCCAAAACCCCAAATTCAGTCTGTTCTAATTTTCATAGTGTCAAGAAATGGTAAATTATTTGCCTACCTACCTGACATGGGCGCAGCTTTGTTCTGCTTTTACTGTGAGAGGCTCTAAAACACTCTGTCACACCTGCATTTATAAATTCTCTGAATGCAAAAGTGTTGAAAAAAGACCATATTGGCTATGTTGTTATTGAGATGATGTCTTGCCTCTGGGGAAGATCTTGCAAGCAGGGAATTTATTTTATGACTCAATTTGTCCAGGGAGAGTGAATTGTGAATGGTTTTTTGATTGTCTGGAGAGAAAGTTTGATTTGCTTTTTCTGAATATCTCTGTACACAATAGAGGCATTATACTAACTTTACTAAGAATTCAGGTTAAGAAAGCATCTAGATTATTTGTCATAGATATCTTTTTATCAAGCATTTATTTTCAAGGCTTCAAGATTTGCCATTGTTTGGGGATAATAAAAAGTATATCCTTGACTTTCCCTTGGCTGTCTCAAAATAAAAGATCCCTGAATTTGTACTGTCATAAATACCCAACCCATTAGGAAAAGACAGAAGAGCCATGTATATTTTCAGTTCTAAATTACTTATCCAAGGGCACTGTTATGAAAACGCTACTAAGTAGAACATGAGTCTTCATTTCAATGTCAGAATCAGCAGCAAACTGCATACCACATCCTAAAAAAAGTATCTATAATTATAGAGAATGTAGAAAAATAGCAACAGCACACCTATCAGTTAAAAAAGGATGTTTGAGCAGGGTTTTAGCCATGCCTAAGAAGCAGCTGTGGATGCAGAGCTCTGCAAAACTTTACATGCCTATTGACCCAGAGATGTAAGAGTGGCCAGGATTTTTCACAGTATTGGATATTTGTAGTAATGGCTGCTGTAATAGTTTTATGGCCCATAGAAGAAAATGAGTGCATCCAGGCTGTAAGCTGTAAACTTGTGATCCTTGACACCGTGACCTGAAAATATGTGTTTCATTTGCTGAAGCTCTGTGCATCTTGCCACTCACACCCCTTCCAGTCTTCCAGGCTCCATGCAGAACATAGCAAAGTCCGAATTTTACCCTCAGAAAGGTACATGCAGACCTCAAAGGCTTCAGACAGACTTATCTGGCCATATCTGAACATATTTCAGCAGCCCCTAACACTTGCTCTGTGTTGCAAACACGTCTGCCCCCATCATGAGTATCAGGGCAAGATTCACTGTTGAGAGAGAAAATTAACCATTGAAAGACTAAAACTTGGGTAAGGAAACTTGTTTAAAAGAAATCACTTCCCTATGACATATTTGTTTTGATTAAAAAATTATTAATCTATTTTTTTAAAATCACAAAATGCCTCTGTAATTGTAACAAAACAAAGAATAAAAATGAACACATTTATAACAAGGATGCAATCAGAGGAGGCCAGACTCCTAAAACCTCCTCTTCTACAATCACAGCTGCATGAAATATGTAGGCAAAAGCTCAGTGTTTTTCCCAGAAAACAATTTATATCTTGCTAGGACAGTTAATTATGCTCACTGCTCCTTTTCAAAACACCTCTAAAGGGAAGAAATCACATATTCCAGAGCCCTCAGCCTGACAGTTCTGACTGCATGGCTGTTGTATTCACTGACGTCTTTGCATCTTTATTGTGCCTTTAATACACATTGACTTAATGTGGCAGACAAAACTTAACTTCTCCCTGAATTTGCTCCAAAACATCTTTGAGAGTAATGATGCAAAAAGAATCCTCTCCCTCTCCATCCTCTCCCTCCTCCCTCCTGTGTGTGTTCATGGCAGTGCAGGCAGACACGTGTGCATCACTCATGCATGTATGTAAACAGAATTTTTTTATGCTGGGGCGCTGAGACAGTTTGTTAGCAAAAAAATACCTCAGTGATTTGCTTAGATACTCAATTGTCAATTGAAAAAACCTCATTATTACAAAATGAAGTTTTTCGCTTTCATGTGTGCCCACACAAACTTTATTTGGATTTGATATTAGCAGAACCTGAATGTTTATGAGTCTGCTTTTCATAAAGATTTATTCCTGAGGCACATTTGAAAACCTCACTAGTGATGTGTGTCACCATTTACACAGTGACAATATGGGATCTGCCCATTGCTGCTCAGCCTGCACCTGCTATAAAAAAAAATCCTAGTTTCAAACCTTTAGAGCTCAAGTTTTCTACATGGTGAGTATGCAAAAAGAATTCTTGCCTCCACCTTTTTTCTGCTGCATGATACTGTGACTACAAACCTACTCGTGCTTTTTATGATGCTGCACAGCTCTGATCTCAGAAATTTGTGATAAAAACAACTAGGTGCTGGATTGGGTAGTGGTGCTTCTACTGATAAGGGCAGAGTAATGTAAAAGGCAAAGCCTGTAACAGGTCTCTGCTACCTCTTACATCATACACAAGAGGAACAGAACTGTCATCAATATTTTTAAGTCTTTGCTGTAGCCACATAATTAGATATCTCTGCAATTTTCAGAATTTATGCCTCTAACTTGATTCTAGTTAATATTTTGCCAAGCAAACATAAACATTATAGGGGGTTATTATTGCAAAATATGTTCATACAATTTTAGCTGTCTTGTGCTTTGCAGTGGCAAGCACTGGGAATGCTTTCCTGGATGCTGAGTCCCCTGCACAGTTAAGCTTCCCTCTTAAGTCAACAAAATAAAACAAGACAAAGTGCAGGATAACAGATCAATAGTCAGAAAGCGTGAGGGTTTCTGGAAAAGAAGAAAGATGGAAGAGGGGGGTATTTTAGTGATTTTAGAAAGTAGGAAGAGGAAATAAATAGGAAGAGGCAGAATAACAGATGTGTAGCACAGGAAAAAGCAGTGCAGAGAAAAGAAAAGTAAGAAGTGTGGAAGAAGTTCAGCATGTAACACGTAATGATTATGAGCAAGAATGTAGACAAGAAGAAACTTTATCTAAAACTAGTTTAAAAATTAATGGACCTGGCCCTAGTCCTCACAACTGTACCAGGAAAGGCTGAAGAACAAGGATGTTTCCATCCCAATCTCTAAAAGCCAAAACACAGCCCCATGTTGCTACTGTAAAGTAAATTAAAGCAGCACACACCATTACCCTGGGCAGCTTCAGTCAAGTGGTTCCTCTGTGCTGCAGTGTCAGACACTCCTACTGCTCATTTAGAGAGACATGACAATTGCCAGCCAATGGATCAAAGATGCCTTCTCCCCACTTACCAGCTTGGGAAGGGCAGGAGGCACAAATAAGATAAAAACACACATCACTCTGTGTTTCTTCAAGGTTAAATAAAAAACCATATGAATTACAGAATATGGGAATGAGCTAATATAAATTCACCTGAGACACCATTCAAGACTTAGCAGGCAGCACAACTGTTTCACTCCAAATTCTCATCATAATTTTAAAGGCAAACAAGACCTTGGATAATAACCACTGTCTTACAAAACAGTCTTCTGGTTTTAAGGATCAAGTCCTATTATATCAGGAGGGAACACTGGGGAAATCAGGATCAACAAGGACTTGTGGAAGAAGCAAGTCTTCTTTAAAAGCTCCCTGCTGGAGCTCAGCACTCCCAGTGCTTGTGGGGGACCACTGAAGCTGGGTCTAATTTCCACAGCTCCCACCAGCCCAGGACCCTGTTGGGCAAAGCCTTGGATGAATCTATTTTGCCTGGAAGAGCTTTAAGAGAAAAGTGCAGCATCCAAGTAAGCTCAGCAGGCCAGTGAAAACAAGAAGAGTTCTCCTGAGTGCCCTGTGCATTGGAGTGCTTGTTCTTGGGGTTGAAAAGCATTTTAATTTCAAGATTAAGACAAAACAACAGACACTGGATGACAGGATCAGGCACTCATTTGTACCATCAAGAATCTGTCCCTTAGGTCCAAATTAATTTTTCAACACAATACAGAAGTAACAATGGATTTTAAAGAATTTTTTTAGTGCAAAATCGTAGCACAAGCTGTAAGTAAGTTTAAGGGAATATTATCCATGTGTTTTTAAATTTTATTATAGTAAATTCTAGTTTTCCACTAATATATTTAAATTCTAGATGTATTTTCAAAATACCTTGAAGAATAATCTATACATGAAGAGTATAACTAAGGAATAGGTGTCCAAGTATGGCTCACCAGGCTGGATTGGGGTTGCTTTTACTACTCTGGGTATCTGGAATTCCACTCTTGGCCTCCTTGAATTGGATGGGGACAGAGGCACCTCCGCAGAGCTCTTTGGCCCATCTTAAGATAAATGTCAGAAGAATCAGCATGAATTTCTCTTGCAGAACAAACGTGGGTTGCTACATGGGGTATTTCCAACATATTAATCACACAGTCATTATATAGACAGCATGATGGGGATTGGTTTTAGCTAATACCAGCTATTTAGCTTTGCTTATGTTCTGACTTTCCACTACAGTTAAAGGGAAGAGAGGCAGGCCTTGAGAGTAACACGTGCCCCTTGCTCAGACACTGCTGTTAATTTAACACAGGGTGGAATACCTCTGGATGCTTCTCACTCCCTGCCAGCTCCAGCAGGAAGCAGGACTATTATTTTGACAGCTTCTGAACATTAATACAGCCCAAACAATATATTTGTGCTTTAATGTGGAATACAGCCATGGTTCAAGCTTTCCTTTTACCAGCGGATCTCTATCTCCAGTATCTTGCTGAGGCAGTGAACCACTCAAACCGAATTGGTTCCTGACTGAAAAACCCATATATCAAAGGGTTGAGGTGTTTGCAAGGTCTGGGAAAAAGCAATGCAAGCATTGTCCTATTAAATCTGATTACACCCAAATACATACACAGAGCCATGCAGCTTTCAAGGGCTCATTTCACACAAACCAATCAATATTACCCCACAGTATTTTCTTCTCTCTGAAGAAAAGGTCAAACATCCATTTGACTGACACACATCCCAGCCAGGACACCAGAGCAATACAGAAATATGAACAGATAGCATTTAACTGTGTATTTTAAAGTCATGTCTAAAAATGTAGCCATAGATGAGCACTTGAAAAACAGCAAGGTGAATCAGACACCCAGCAATTACACTGTACTTAAAATGAGTGAGAAGGTTGCTGCTGGGAGGTCAGGAGAGATCATTTTGTCAAGCAGTGTTAAATGAAGCAGTTGCCTTGTGTCTTTCTTCTGAGCTGCTCTGAGGAACACGAGATCCAGTAATTTAAAAGTGATGTGAAGAATAAGGCAGAGAGCTTTCAGGAAAAAAATGCTGTCTGTGTCCATTTGCTTCCATTTGCAAGAGCATGGACAGGAAAAGATGAAAGATGCCTTTACATGTCAGTCAGTGCATCTCTGCAGGCTCCAGCTCTCTGCTGAAGGGGAAAAGGGACTCTGAGGCTCCTGGCCAGGATCTTTGCACAGCAGTGAGGCTTGATTTCATGCACTGAAGTTTAATTCTGGCATCCACTGACAGGCAGGGCAGCCTGGATGTTGAAGATGTCCCAGTTCCACTACTGAAGGTGTGTTGCCATTATCAAAATCATGATGCAGCTAAATAACTTTCATATGGAATGAAACGTTAAGAATGGAAAAGGACTGCCCTGTTGTTTCCATGCCCAAAATTTTCTTCAGCATTTTTATCTGAGCTTAACATTTTTACTGTTTTCCTTTATTCTGAACATTCTCAGCATGAGATATGAGAGCAAAAGGCAGATTTTCCTTGTCCCCTGAATGAGATGATAATATGAAATACAGATTGATCAGACCAATCTTCTGCAGCCTTGATGTGACTACCAGCTGTGGTTCCTGTGCTGTGTGCTGTGTTTTGCCTTGTTGCCTGATCCACTCATGAATTTGCTGACCCTATGTCCATTATTTGGGACTTTCCAAAATTCTTGGAGTTCCCCAAGAGTCTTCTTCTGCACACAGTGCAGATATATTTAACATTCCTTCATCAAACAGCAGCACACAAGAGCTTGGCACTATTTTCCTGGGAATAGCAATTATACATAATGTAATGATGGCCATAGTCCCAAGAGGCAAGAATCTGAGTGCTACTGATAGCAGTGAGAAAAAGATGTCCAGTGTGAAAGTTACCCTCTGGCACAGTTTAGCATATTCAAACATCACTAACTTTATGTTGTATATTCACAGAGCTTAAAGAGCCCCCAAGTGCTGAGCTAACCCCCTAGTTTGTCCTTTGTGACTGCAAAGGAAGCACATGATTGCATTTGCCCTTTAATGGGATTTCAAAAGACTTTACAATCCTTTAATAAAAAAAAATAAAATACAATCAACAGAAAATAAAGCTGCACTTCCAATTAACAAGGACAATTACTTCTAATTGTAAAGCTCATACATTTTTCAAATGAAGAGATATCATTTTGCCTTAATTGGTAGGTGTAGTGAATAGGCAATTAAAAACACATTAAATTTGGACCCACAGATAACAAGGAGCAAATTTCTGTCCTGAGCAGATTACAGTTGTGAATGTGCCTCTGTTGTCACTTTAAAGCCAATAAAGGGGCTCCCTGGGCATATTTCATGGTTCCTCCATTATTGCCTCTGAAGATAAGATACCGGCATTTCCCTTACAAACAGTTGAGTTTCAGGGGGAGTTGACTAAATGATCCTGCAGACAGAAGTGTGCCATCACTCAGCCCAGGAGAGCTGAGTGTGGTTTTGCAAACACTGCTTACTTTTTGATCCCATTAGTCATGCAGTGCCTGCCCTCTGCACCCTGGTGGATGAGCCCCAGCAATTAAACAGAGGTGGAGACCGTCTTGGTTCTGAATGTGGATCCTCTGATGGAAATCCCTAACAGAAATATGCCCCTTTACCCCTTCACACACACTAATGTGTGCTGTATCTGCTGCTGACAATTACACAAAGTTGAGAGCAAAAAAAAAAGCATTTCTCACTCCTTCCCCTGGTGTCACTCCTGAGCATATCAGCCAGCTTTACAGAGGAGCTGGCTGCCCTTGAACTGAAGCAGATACGCCCTGGAGAGCCATGCTCCTTTCTGCTACACAGCATCATCATGGGACAAATTTACATGTGAATCCATTAGTGCTGCTATTTATCTGCAAACCAAGAATGACATATGCAAAACAACAGTCACAGCTGAGTGTACTTTGCAAACTGGGAAAGCTTCTGGATTCCAGTTCCATTCATTTTGTTCATTTAAATCCTGTCTCCTTCCAACACTGTCTCAGTCAAGGAGACTGAGGCTCTCTGAGGGCACTAAAAAGAAATATAATTTGTGGTTCCTAGAGATTACTGGAGGTTGAAAGGATTGTAAGTGTAAAATGTCCCCCAAGATCAGAAGTTATGTCCATCATCCTCTCAAGATGGAGGGGTAGCAGAGGGATAGGGAGGTGAAACCCACCCTTGTTCATAACAAGTGTTCAAAACAGTATTCACAGCAAAAGCTGGAAGAGCCACGCTGTATTCCCTAAACCTCACCCAGCAGTAAAGCTAATTTGGATTAGAAAATTCATCTAGTTACTACTCTGTTCATACAGCCCAGGGAATTTTAATAATACCTGAAATTGATAGCAGACATCATTCTACATAGGACTTTCAAACTTTCAAACTTTCAAAGCAAAAACAAGCCAGAAATTGCCATTCTCCTTTTTTTTTTAATTTTTTTTTTTTTTATGCTCCGGAAAGCAGAAAGCACATCTTTCATTATTGAGATTTATCATGCACATAAACTTATTCCATCAAGACATCATTACTTGAGCTGCTTGCATGCCTGGAGCTAAGACAGACGAGAGCTGACTGAAGGTAAAACCAATCAGATGCTTAAGGGTAAGTCTATCTAAGCACCTTAAAGGTAAGTCTATCAGCACCTGGCTGATTTGGGGCTTTTAATGAAATCATTCATGGAAACCCAGTTCATTAGGCTTTAGTCTTTATTGATTTCTTGCCAGGAAAATTTATAGAGTTGCAGAACTCACAACTTCCTACAAAGACTCTGTTACAGCATTTTTGAGAGAAAGAGGGCATGAATTGTGAAAGTTGAGCTACTCCAGGCTAGGCCTCAGATTGAGGCCTGGTGGGGCCCTCAAAGCCTCTGACGCAGTTAGAAATTCAGGGTTGTGGCGCAGGTAGAAAATAGTCTTAAAGTACTGTGGGGACCACTGAGTTGTCTGGGTGTGAATTAGTATAGGTTTTATGGTGTAAAGTGTAGGCCGTTTTAAGGGAAAGGTAAACAATGTTAGCCTACCAATTAGAGTGTCTTTGTTTCTGTAAACTATGTGGAAGCTTATATAAACTACCACCTTATCTTGAATAAACGGAAAACGCTTGATGAACCACATTGGTTTGAACCTGCGTTTGTCTTGTCCAGCTTTCCGTTTTTCTGAGATTCCCTGGCTTTAAGTGGCGCCCGGACCAGGGACTCAGGAGGCTCCGAAAAAGCTGCCAAATTACTTTTAGAGTAACGGGCAGTCGAGGTTGAGTCGCGCGACAGGAATTCAGGTCCAAATCGCCTCATGGTGACGGGACCGGGATCCCAAATTCACTTTTTGTGAACGGGGATCAGGTGGAACGGAGCAGAAGTCTCCAAACTCCGAATTGGGCCGTTTCCCAACGGGAGGAAAAAGACTCTTCGCATTGTTGTTTGTTTGCGAGAGTCCGTTGGAGCAGTGGGAAGACCTCGGCGTTCACAAAGGACCCGAACGGCAGGTGTGGACGTGGCCGGGGCCGGAGAGCTGGAGCGGGAGCTGCTGCCTTGCCGAAGAAAAGCGAGAGCGGAGCAGCCCGCGGAGACTGAGGTAAGCCGCGGAGACAGAGAGAGGGTGAAAAGTTCACCATGGATGGAGATTTACAGGCTTCAGTGCGGCTGCTCTTTCATATTCTCTCAAAGAGAGCTGAAAAAGTTAAAGAAGCCGATTTAGAACAGTTGGTCCTTTGGGCGAGAAGCAAAGGCAAGCTGCAAAAACCTTCGCTGATTTTTAGTAAAGTCGAATCGCAAGAGCTGGGGCAGCTGCTTTGGCACGCAGTGATAGAGGGCAGAGATGGGAGAGAAGCAGTGCTGGCCCCTCGCCCCCCCGCAGCAGCGGCGGCGGCGGCGAGCAACCCGGCGCGGCATGTCAATTGTAGCAGAAACAAGCGATCACAAAGCAAGATACAAAGGCAAGAAAAAGTTACAGAAAGCCCTTCCTCGTCCCTTGCGGAACGGGTTGGCAGAACTAAGGCAGAGCGGGGCCAGGCAGAGCGGGGCCAGGCAGAGCGGGGCCGGCCAGCACCGAGCCTGAGGCGGCCCCGGGGCGGAGCGGACTTCGGCCGAGAGACAGAAGGCTCCTTGTTGCCGAGCAACAGCGCAAGGGTGGAGACGGGCATTCCCCGGGGCTCGGCCGCGCTGGAGTCGGAGCAGGCGGGGCGCGGCCGCATCAGGAGCGTCTCCTCGCCCGTCCCCACAGTGACGCAGCAAGGACGGGAGCGAGACGGCGCCGTCCCGTTCCCCCCCCCCCCCCCCCCCGCAGCGCCCAGCAATGGCGGCGGAGGCGCTGCACAGCTTGGTTGCCATGGTAACGACAACGCCGAGAGCAGCAGCGCCACCGATGGCGAGATGGCAACACTACAGCAAAAATTTCAACAGCATTTTTTTTTTTTCAACTCCTTGCAAGAGACAAAAGACGTAATGAAAAAGTATAGCAATACTGAGTGTTTTCCAAGAAACCAAGAGGGATGGACATTATGCAAATCAAAGTTATTTCAAATACAATGTGGATGAAAATTACTGTAAAACAACAAAGGATAGAAATGTTAATAATTATTTAATTGCTAAAAATGTCTCTGAAAGCAAAGATTTGAGAAAAATCAGTCAAATGGAATGTTGGTATTAAGTTCACAATTTCTGTTTTTGAGATTTTATAAATAATAATATAAGTAATTATGATTTTTGAGTTTTGTAGATAATAAGATAAATGATAATTGTCAAGTTTTTGTAGGTAATGATAAATAGTAATGATTGTTACTAATGTTATATGAATGCTTGACAAGATTGTTTTAAACTATTTTAAACATTTTTTGTTAATAGGTTGATCATATAATGTAAGTTGTCTGATTTTTGTGATAAGAATTATTATTAAGATGTTAAGGTATTGAGATGTTGTTTTAATATTTACAGTCAGTTTTCATATGTTTTATGGGGGTTTTTTTTTTTAGGTGATTGATTGTGAGATGTATTTTTCAGGATCCTGTGTGTTTGATTTTTTAACTACTCATGTGTTTTCTTTATTCAATTTTCTATGCAGCTGCAGTTCATCTTTTAGAAATTTATAGTCCAAGTTCTAGTTCAAGATTTCAGACTTCAAATTCTCAGATTTTTGAAGAAAAGGTTTGTTGTATTTAGAGAATTTTTGTCTTGAAACAAATTTTAGACAGGTTCAATCATTTGATGTTTTCATAAATTGTTAATAATAAGGTTTTTCACTTATAACTGTTATTTTTAAGACTTTTGTTTTAAACATATCCTCCAATTAGAGTTCGAGCTCTGGCCAGGCTCTGGCTCTACGTGGATGGTGTGATTGATCCAGGTGTTTTCTGCATCAAAAAGTATTCAAGTCCTTTTGGCTTGACAATTTGACCATACAGGACAGCTGAGCCTCAAAGGGAGTTTGGAGAAGCATGATCCGGACATGTTTTATCCAAATCTCTGTTGTTTTAAGGTTTTTCAGCTGCTGCAGACTCTGGGATGACGATTTGATAGTGTAGCACTTGGTAACTGTGATTTTATATGTAATATTAATTGTGTATTATCTGATTGATTTTTATTTGTTGTTAGTTTCTTTACTATATGCATTGTTTTGTTCTTAATGTTTTTCATGTTTATGACAAAGATGTTGATATTTCCATTTCTTCATGCAAGTTTTAGGGAACAGAATTGAGAGAGGACCCTCCAGTCCCTGTGGGGGTGTTGGGTTTGTTTGTGTTTTAACAGGTGCAGAATCTGGATGGATTTCAGTGAAGAATGTGGAACTTCTCAATTGCAAGAGGGCACTGATCTCTCCACAAGTGGATCAGAGGATGCACAGCAAAAGTGGATTGTGCAAAGATTTGTGTTTCACCCACAGAAGATCGTGGCCTTTGAGTTTTTTTTTTATAAGTGTGTTTTTAATGATGTTATAGAATTTTTTTTGCTAAGTTTTTAATAAGTTTTAGTAATGCCTGTGATTTTTCTGTTCATCTTGCCATTGTCTTTCAATGGCAAAAGAAAAAGAGGGAGGTCCCAACGGGGATCAACAGAAATTCTACTTGAGTGAGTGTTTTTACCCATCCAACCAAGAAGTCGTGTGATGGACAGGACAGATGCTCTTGCTGCCTTGATACGAAAAGGCAGAAACAGAATTTTAAAAATAGATGAAACAGAAAAATAAGTTGAAATATCATAAGTGTGAAGTTAGATTTATCAGAAGTTAGTTTATTAGAAGTTATAGTTTATGTTTAGAATTAAGATTGTTTCTTTCATGTTAGACAGGGCATTCAAGAACCTGAGAAGAATGTGGTGGGCCTCAATGTTTTTATTTCGCACTTGTTTAATTTTTGGAGTCTTGTTGGGTCCCATGGCAGAGTTAAAGACTTGGACCTGAGCTCAAATAAGTTTAAATAGCACTCTGGGAGCGCAAGCTGTTGCATTTGTGCAAAACCTTAAATTTATTGATGATAGTTTTCAAGAATTTGGTCTTTTGGGTTCTGTCCCAGGAAATTACTGTTTGATATTTGGATCTTATGCTACCAAACCAACTCAAGAAAATGGAAAATTGACAGATGACAACACTTGATTGTCTCCCAGATCACCATTGTATTACAACTATTTAGAATATTGTAACAATTCGACTCCAAGAGGTAGTGCAGGAAAAACTGCCCCCAGGAACCTTCCTCGTTTGTGGGGACCGAGCCTGGTCAGCAGTCCCTCAAAATGCTAGGGGAGGCCCATGTTATATCGGTAGGTTGATGCTTTTTGCTCCCACCATACATCAGGTTCTCAAATTGCCTCAGAAGACTCAACGAGCCAAACGCAGTGTTCTCCAAATGGACACTTCATTTGATAACTGGCTCAATTCTTCAGGTTTTTCTGGCTGGGTCAAAGACAGTGTGTGCAAAAATTAGTTCATTGAGCCTTCACTCCAGCCTGAGTAGCTCAAAAGAAAAAGAGGGAATTGTTACAGCATTTTTGAGAGAAAGAGGGCATGAATTGTGAAAGTTGAGCTACTCCAGGCTAGGCCTCAGATTGAGGCCTGGTGGGGCCCTCAAAGCCTCTGACGCAGTTAGAAATTCAGGGTTGTGGCGCAGGTAGAAAATAGTCTTAAAGTACTGTGGGGACCACTGAGTTGTCTGGGTGTGAATTAGTATAGGTTTTATGGTGTAAAGTGTAGGCCGTTTTAAGGGAAAGGTAAACAATGTTAGCCTACCAATTAGAGTGTCTTTGTTTCTGTAAACTATGTGGAAGCTTATATAAACTACCACCTTATCTTGAATAAACGGAAAACGCTTGATGAACCACATTGGTTTGAACCTGCGTTTGTCTTGTCCAGCTTTCCGTTTTTCTGAGATTCCCTGGCTTTAGACTCTTGTAAAAGTAGTAGAAGCATGAAATGCAGAAAGGGTCCTTGTGATCATGGATGAGCAGCTTTGGCTCCTGCCAGTCCCCCAGACAACTCATTTAGCTCTCCAGAGGAAGAGAATTAGGGATGTGGACCCAGGAACAGCTCACAGGTCAGTCTTACTTTGGTCACAGTGGGGACTAACCTGGCTAATGGATGTTTTTATCTGGAGCTGTGAGAGCTGCCACAACAGACCAGAACAGGGCAGAGAAAGCAGTGGGTTTGTTTCAGGGGCTCTGACCAGCCCAGTGAGAGTACAGATACAAGTATTGCTGTAATATTGATCTCTGCAAATACAGATAATATTGTTTTTAAAGCCCATTTGCACAGTCCAGTCTTTTAAATGTTTTCTTTCTGCAACATCCGAGGCAAACATCATGCTAATGGCCAGAAACAATTTCTGTACAGATGAGACTTTTGAGACCAAAAGCTCTTATTTATTTATTTATTTAGCAGAGAGACCTAAACTTTGGCTGGTTTTGCTAGATGGCATTCCTGGCACTGTGCTGATGGCTGCCCTCCTTGGCACTCTCAGCTCTCAGTTGAAGAACACTGTTCATTTTGCACTTCACAGCACCCATCCCAAAAGTTCCCTGGTGCCATAAAAAACGGAACCAGCAGCTCCCTCTGAGTGCCTCAAGCAAAGTTTTGTGGTGATGCAGCCAACCTGAAAGGACAGTGTGGTGACAGGTGAGGTGCTTGCAGCTGCAGATATCCCCAAAGCTGCCCAGGGAGCAAAGTGTCCTCTTGCTGCATTGGGAATTCCCTTACCACTTCATGACTTCAGATCCACAATACTGCTGCTCAAAGGAAGTTCCTGAGATTTCAGACACCTTCCAGCCACCATCTCTCCAGAAGCACCTGCCAGCAGCTAAATCTCTCCAAGAAAGACTGAGAAACAAAATGGCAATGGAAATCTGGTCTCTTAAAGCCAGGTCTGATTCACCTGAGGAGCAGAAAGAAAAAACTCCTTTGCCTAGTGATGGGAAGCAGCATTCCTGCAAGCTGCATGGTCAGGGGTAACCAGAAGTACATTACACCCCTTGGTGCTTCCCTTGGCTACTCCAGGTTCCACAGCCACCAGCCCCCGGGCTGTGGAGCATTGCCAAGCTCTGCAAATAGAGAGGGATGAAAATAATAAATATTAATAACAAGTGATATGAATGAACTGTGTAAATGAGGAGGGTTGATATTACTGAGAAGGCTCCCTAGGGCTCCAATGCATTTGGGTCCTGCATCCATGATATTTCTCATCATTTTGTGGGTAGATAGATAGAGACAGCTCAGATGGAGAAAAGAAATTGCAGAGCTTCAGTCACAGAGCATGTCAGGAGAACTGGTAGGGAATTTTCTGTTTAGAGGCTTCTGTCCTCTCAGGAGATGCAAGTTAATAAGAACAGAAGACATTTGAGGTAGAAAGCTCACTGGACTTGAAACTGGGCTTGATGTATAATATTTCTCTGTACTATCAGAGAAATAGCAAAAGATAAACCTAATTTTGTATTGCATTTGCATCTTAAGTTCAAAAGCACTGCTATGAATGAGGATTTTAAGGCACCAAATTCTATTCACATGTCTGAAAAGAATACTCCAGTATTAAGGCAATGAAAAAATATTTGCCTGAGAAAAGCTGATTTTTACCATGTTAAAATAGTCCATGTACAGCAACCCAAGCAGACTAAGAGGCCATTGTGAGATGCATAAATATGATGCATTACATCAGGGAGCATTAAGATATATTTATAATTTGAAGGACTTTAGAGACTGTTTCAGTGTGGAAGAGAAGATACCAATAAAAAGGGAAGTAATCTTGAAGAGGGCTTCAAGATTATATCCCTCAGCAAGCAAGGCAGCAAAAGATAAACTGTCACCACAGGCACATCCTTAGTTGTCTTTCTTTATAAATATGTATCAGCTAAAAACAAGTAGATCTAGTACATCTGTCTCAATATGTGTGTAAAAAGCTAATCAACTTGAAGGGTAACAGAGCACGGGTTGGGTGTGGTGAATGCACAGATGTTGTGATATTTGAATATGTAAATGGAAGCCTGGGATGGCAGTGAGTGCATGGATGCTGCTGGAATCACAGCCTCCTTTATCAGTGGGATTTCTAGGTTTGCTGCATTGCTCCTGATCCACTGGCCTTGCTCCCAGCTCACTGCTGTGCAATCAGCAGGGAAGGTCTGCCTTTGTGGGAAAAAACCTCATCTGGAGGAGGACCATGAGAATACAGATGGGAAATAATGTAATGAACCACAGGCATGGACAGACCAACAAAACAAATATGTCCTTACAGATTAATGCACACATTAAAATACAAAAAACAAAAGTAATAACAAAAAAAATGGAGAGAGAGAGAGAAAGAAAGGTAAAATTACCAGGGAAGTCCCTCAAGGATCTTTCCCAGCGTTTGTTCAGCTCAGCATATTCATAAATGGCTTGAGGAAAGGAATAAATAATAAAAACCTATTCAGAACAGTCAATTCTGTGCTGATTTCAAAGACTCACAAAAGGAGCTCACAATGCTGAATGACAGAATGATAAGATTGCAGTTAAATTTCAATACTAATGAATCAAAGTATTGCATTTGGGGAAAAAAAAACCATAATCACACATACAAAATTATAGGTTATAGAAATAGAGAGAGGGAAGAAAAAGACAGGAGAGGTCTGTATAGGAACTGTGCAGACAAGAAAGACCTTCAATAATTATTCATGATGCCCAAGAAATAGCCAGTGTGAAATGCAGGTATCAGAAGGAAGGTAAAAAACCCAAAACGAAGAGAAATTATTTTGTATGCACTTCATAATTAAATTGTGTAACTCATTGCCACAGGAAATTGTAGAGAAAAAAGCAAAATCTGGTTTATAAAATAGTTTAATCTCACTGATAGAGAATATGTCATTGGAGATTAATGGTGGCTCAGAAATTCCTTGAACTGCTGTTTGCCAGGAGCTGGTGGAATATACCAGATAAAAATAGCTTCCCTTACAACCTGTTAATCCTCACCTAGGGGAATCACTGATTACAAACAGAGAAAGGATTGGACTTTACCTGCTTTTAATCTAGCCCAGGATTCTTATCTTTTTAATAACAATATTCTTACCTACTTTGGAAAAAAAAGACCAAGACCAAGACCAAACTGCCATACATTTCTATGAAAACTAGAGAAGGGGTGGAAATAATGGGATATACTACTCCAAATTTCTAGTCTATGGAAAAAGGGATTATTTCCCTTGCTTTCCTATGCATTGGGATGCACAAATCAGCATCTCTCCTTCCCCTTCACCCTGACTTTGCCACAGACTCAATTGCACTCATATTGACAGCTTGCCTGGCAATATAGGGACTGTAGATCATGTGGTAGGTAAGGGACAGGCGAACGGAAGATTTCGGGGTGTGACGGAAAGATAGACCCATCCCCCTCTCTCTCTCTCTCTTCCCCACTTATCTATTAACTCCAGAAGCCTCAGAGGAATGCAGCCACACCGGCCCTAGTAAATTTCCACTACCCACTAACCCCTGAGACCCCCAACCCCCCTCTGACGTAGCAAAGACCCCTAAAAGCTATTTAAACCCACGAGATAGGGTAATAAACGCTTTTCAACCGTCTGCCATATTGGTGTCTGCGTCTGTTGATTAGCCCGAGCAGCCTGGCCGAGAGCAGGCTGCCGTGCTGTTCCCTGAACCAGGTCTCTGGTTGTCTTTTATAAAGGCAACATACTGGTGCCGAAACCCGGGACAAAAGAAGAAAAAAAAAAAGGAAAAATTTGCCCGGTGGACGGGATTCACCTGGACAGAAGCAGCGGCCGGGACGGTCGGACCGTACCCAGGCGTAAGGGGAGACGTCCCAGGACCCGCGAGCGTCATAGGCAGCGTCGCATGGGTCGTAAGTATGAAGCAAAGGAGTATCGAGTTTAAGCTCAGGGACTTTTATCTTGCTATAGCAAGGCTGCCTGAGCTTAGAGCAACCGAATGCTCAGTGGATGCTATGCATCCGGGGATATGGGAACAGTGTACAGCCACGCTAGCCAGGGAGGCGAAATCCTCAGACAGTGGCAAGAATGTTACGGCGCGGGGCGAGGTAGAAAAAACCCCGCGCAAGGCAATAGAAAGGCAAGAGACGCAGAGTGCAGCGTGCACGTGTTTATTAGTTAGAGCCGAGCTTGGGACGGGGGCGAAAGCGCAGACCGTCCCTGAGGAGGGTCCACCCAGGACCGGAGACCCGGGAGGGCTCAGCGCGACAACCCCTTCCCCAAATCAGAGCGCAGCCCGGCCCCGCCGCGGAGCTGAGCCCAGCCCAGCCCGGCAGAAGCAGCACAGCCCCCGGAGCAGCGCGCTTCGAGCGGCGCGGCCCCGCTCCCGCCGGGGCGCGCTCCGAGCGGCGCGGCTCCGCTCCCGCCGGAACCCAGACCCGCCCGCGGCTCCGCGCCGCTTCCCCGCCGGCGCGCCGAGCGGAGCGGCACCAAGCCCCGCCGCAGAAACCCCCCAAGACACCCCCGCCACGAAAAACCCCCGGGAAACCCCCGCCGCAAAAAAGCCCCGAGAAACCGCAGCTTCCCGAACCGTCCCGCCACCACCGCCGATCAAAAGTCCGTTGCCGGAAGCGCAGCCGCGCGCGGAGCGCTTTTGGCAGGGGCTGGCGGGAGAAGCCCGAGACGCAGAGGCCGCGGCCCGAGAAGGCACGGCAGCGTGGCCACGCTGCCGCCTTGAACATGGCGCCGAGAGCAGCAGAGAGGGGCGGGGCGCAGGCAGTCCCGGCGCGAAAACTCGGAAACCGCGCGATCTTAGGAATGCGCGTGCGCGGGAGAAGGGGGCGGAGAGCGGCACAGAGCGCGGAGCCAACCAGTGGCCCCGTCTAAAGCCGCCACCATATAAGGCAAAAACCACCCCCCGCGAGGGGCGCGGCGAGCCGGGGGGGCGGGAGCGGCGCCACCCCCGAGGGGAGGAGCGAGCCCGGGGCCGAACAAAACGGCACCGAGCCCCGGAAGTGCGCTGGCATTTGACTTCCGCCGCGGAGCCTGGCAACAACCCTGCCGGCTCAGAGGAGCCGGCGGAGGCTAACCGGAACCCCAAAACGAAAGATACAGAACCAGCACAGTTTAAAACAAAACCAAATAGAGTTCTAAGCCGCACCGAAAAGCGGTCACAATACCCCTTGGAACTGCGGGAAGAAAGGGCGTCTCGACAAGGAATACGGGTCCCAGCCCCGGACACACGGGGGAGGGGGGGGGGGGGGGCGCGCGGGCGAACTCGGCCCCCTCCCACCGCAAGCGGCACCCGTGCCGCAGAGTCAGCAGGAGACGCCACCGATACGGGACCCCGGGGTAGCCCTAGCTATGAAAGTAGGGAGAAAGCCCCCGGGGATGTAGGGGACGTGCTGCCTCTGTAGCAGTCGGGACCCCCACGTAGTGAGACTATGAGAGCCACTGCTGCACACCACTGCTGCCGATCAAACCTGACCCTCAAAACAAAACTAATGAGAGGCTGTAAGTTCTGTTTGCAGGACATGCTTGTAGACCGTCCCCGTGACACAGACACCCCTGCTCCAGAAAGAGATGACAGACCACCAAACTGCCAGACAACACCTGAGAATCCCACGGTGGTGAGATCCAAACATGCACAGTGTCTTTCTTCATGCAATTTTGCTATTTAGAGGCTTGTGGCCAGGAGGACAAGCTAGCCCAGGCCACTACCCTCTAATAAATACCCCATCCTTCGTGTTCCACATAGCCAGCCTGTTTAGAAGCTATTTTACTAACCCTAAATGAAACCAAATCAAACCTGACTAACCCCTATTAGTTTTACTATGATATTAAACCCCCTTTTCTACGAAAGCAATGCTTTAGATACCCCCTTCAGTTACTCCACAGCCAGTGTCCCCCACCAGTGCAAGTGGGACACTCCCCACAGAAGACCAATAAGTAAATAGTCCCATCCACATTTGAGATGTAAGTTTGCCAGAAACCCAGAGTAAATCCTTATATGTTCCTTGCCAAGTTTAATAACTCTATCAATTTCTGTGTTCAAGTTCTGATTGTTTCTAAGGTCCTACATCACTCAGACGAAAAGATATACCATCTTCTCGAAGCACCTAACAGACTCCACAAAAGGGAAATCATCACAGGTATAACTATCGCAATGCTGCTTGGCCTGAGAGCAGCTGGCACAGCCACGAGTGTCTCAGCCATTGCAACCCAGCAACACAAACTCTCTCAGCTGCAAATGACCATCAACGAAAACCTACAGAAGATCGAGAAATCCATCTCCTACCTAGAGAAATCAGTCTCTTCGCTTTCAGAAGTAGATTTACAAAATAAGCAAAGACTAGACCTTTTAAAGCCTTCAGCACCTGCCTTGAGAAATCTACCCAGATCTACTAAACCACCCTTTCCTTAACAAGTTGCAAGTTTGTACCTCACTCCAGTGCCTCTACCTACGACTACCTCATTTTATATGTGATAAGGAGGGGGGAGATGTGGTAGGTAAGGGACAGGCGAACGGAAGATTTCGGGGTGTGACGGAAAGATAGACCCATCCCCCTCTCTCTCTCTCTCTCTCTCTCTCTCTCTCTCTCTCTCTCTTCCCCACTTATCTATTAACTCCAGAAGCCTCAGAGGAATGCAGCCACACCGGCCCTAGTAAATTTCCACTACCCACTAACCCCTGAGACCCCCAACCCCCCTCTGACGTAGCAAAGACCCCTAAAAGCTATTTAAACCCACGAGATAGGGTAATAAACGCTTTTCAACCGTCTGCCATATTGGTGTCTGCGTCTGTTGATTAGCCCGAGCAGCCTGGCCGAGACCAGGCTGCCGTGCTGTTCCCTGAACCAGGTCTCTGGTTGTCTTTTATAAAGGCAACAAGATCATGAACAAAAAAAATGCTCTGTTTATCAGTAATGACTGACAGCGTGGCCTTAACAATCCCAGAAACTCCATCCAACTCCAAAATATAAAAGCTGTATGGTAAAGCTAAAAAAAGGCAATTTTCTTGAAGTTCTCTCACAATTCAGGTTTTCTGCCTTCTTTCCCATCCACCCCAATCAGTATTTCCAGTTCCTCCCAGTAGAGCAATTTGGGTCTCATGTGCCATGTCTGGTGGGCACTGGCTGGGTGGCTCCTATGCCTGAGATGTATCAGCCTAAAAATGCCTCTTTAAGTGGTTGTCCCTTTGTTCCTTCCTTGGTGTCCCTTTGGTCTCCCCCTTCTTTGATGTCCTCTACTTAAGTTTTAAAAATATCACTGAGGTCTTCAATTATCATAGAATCATTTAGGTTGGACGAGACCTTTGAGATCATCATGACCAAATGTTAACCAGCACTGCCATATCCCCACTAAAACATGTCCTTAAAAGCCACATTTTTTAAAAACCTGCAGGGATGGTGACTCCATCATTTCCCTGGGCAGCTGGTCCAGTGCTTGACAACCCTTTTGATGAAGAGTTTTCCTGATATCCAACCTAATCCTCCCCTGGCACAACTTGAGGCCATTTCCACTTGTCCTATTATTTGGTCCTTGGGAGAAGAGCCTGACTCCCACCTGGCTACAGACTCCTTTCAGGGGGTTGTAGAGAGTGAGAAGGTCCCCCCTGAGCCTCTTTTTCTACAGGCTGACCCCTCCCAGCTCCCTCAGCTGCTCCTCACAGGAGCTCCACATCCTTCACCAGCTTGTTGCCCTCCTATGGACACTGCCCAGCGCCTCAGTGTCATTCTGGTACTGAGGGGACAAAACTGACCACAGGAGCCAAGATGTGATTTCATCAGTGCTGGCAGGGACAGAGTCACTCCATCACTGAGTGGAAATGTCCACCTGCACCAAAAGCTGCAGAAGGGAAACAGCCAGACCAAAAGGTCCATTACACAGCTTTGATTCCAAGACACAAAGGTCACAAAAAAGTGTCACATATCACTCTTTGTCTGTAGAGCTTATGCAAATTCAGCCTCCAGGGATAGAGTCATTAAGAGTCATAAGAGATTTATTAATTAATCCCAGTGTGTATTAAAGGAAGTCCACTATTTTCCTTAATAAAACAGACAGAAAAAAAAAAACAGCTTCCAGGACAGTTTAAATTATATTATAGAACAAAAGGGCTTTCCTAGAGGGGCCCAAACTTATAGACTTTTTTGGGTGTTTTCTGTTTCACTAGGAAGAGGGATACTGTTTCCCTCTGCAGCACCTGATGGAACAAGAAGAGACAAACACAACCAAAGCATGGAAACAAATTGCAGACCCCATCCAATTATATAGTTCAAAATCTTAAATCATATAGATTGCAAGTCAGGCATTTCAGTTCCATTCAGATGAAAAAGAGGAGAAGAAAATACTCTTTAAGAAAACTCATTTTGTCTGAAAGCAAAACATTGCCAGCCAGCCATGAGCTGCAAGTTCAAACACCTTTGCTAAAAGGTGTTTATTCACTTGCAGTTTATTGGATAGCATGAAACTGCCCATCCTGGTTACATTTGCTTTTTTTTAAATGTTTGGAACAGTGAAGTATAAGAAGATTAATCATATGCAATATATATTCATTAGGTAAATTTCAGATGACGAATCAAATAGATTACTTTGCATAAACATTTCTCATAAAATATGAGAGGGCATCATATTTAATAAAAATCACGAACAAGTGGAAACTGATTGCCCTGCACACAAAAGCAATATAAAATAAACACCTTCTTAAGCTACAGTTTCACCACTTACCTCCACAAATTATTCATACATACAGTCAATTTATAACAGCAAACTGGGGTCTGGGTTTTGCCCTTTTACAATTATTATTCCCTCAGGAGAGAAACAATATGAAACTTTATGGTAACTTCTCCTTTACTTAATACTGCACATAAATTATTGTCAGGTCACAGGGAGAAAATAAGCAGAGTAAGTCTAATTTTCTTTCTGCTCCTCCTTGTCTCCTTTTTGTTTTTATTTTTTATTACTGGTCATTTTGAGAAATGTATTCCATGAGAACATTTCCTTACACATTAAAATATAATCACTATTTGGGGAGGGGGGGGGAAATGGGCTATAGGTCAAGTTTTATTGTTGCCTGTTAAGAGATTGGTCACTGCTATAAAAGGGCATAAAATCAGCTATCCTGCAGAATCAGTACAGCGCTGAACTAAATGAAAATAAATTATTTGAGAAACCAGTGCACAGTTTCTTGGAGCAACACAGAGATTTACCATAAAATCTTCTTTCTCACACAGGTGAAAGCCTGAGAACAGTCAATCCCTTGGGAACCACCATGCAAGGCTGCCCAGAGCTGGCACAGCACTGGAGAAGGGAGAACTCTACCCTCAACTCCCTCACTGCAAACATTAAATTCAATATAGTCAGTGTCCACAGGAGACAGCCTTTCCTCCTAGAGTAATGCAGGGCACAGGGGTCAGCACCCAACACTACCTGGAGCTGTTTAGCCTTTGGAATTTTTATAAATCATGGTACATGACAAACACGCTTCAAAGCAAAAATATAAATTAGTGGAGAAAGGGGTGCTGAATGCAAAGATCTGTCAGCTCTGGCTGAGGAATTTACTGAGTCACATATCAGAGGCTGGAAGGATATGCTGGGAAATATCACTCTGCATTTCTTGTCTCTACTATTGCCCACTCTCAGAGAGAGTACTGAGCAAGATGAACCTTTGCTCTGACCTACAGCTGATCGTTAATAGCTGATCATTCTCAGTCTAATCTAAGCTAAAAATGTGCTTCATATTTTTCATCAAATACAATAGAAGCTTGAGGGTAAATAACCATGTGTGTCTGGTGCAATGTGCTCTAGGAAGAGCTCCAGAAAATCAGGCAGTGAAAAAGAATGAGGAAGAAGTTGTGTAAAGAAAAGTTGGAAGCTATGGGATGCAGAACACACCTAATTATCACTAATGACAAATGGCATAGAGGCAAATGTAAGGTCACACCACTTACTGAAAACAAGCACTGATACCACCCTGAACTTGTCAGTGCTGTGCATCATTTTTATTGGCACAGTCTGACAGTTTGCTGAGGGGAAGAGAGTGGTTTTTCCTTCACAACCAGCCCAAGGACAGACCTTTAAGCAGAGACAGAAAAGCCATGTTCTTGTCAAAGACTGCACTTCACAAAGGTCTTCAAGAGCCTAGAATTCTTAAAAATGCACTTTTCCCATGATTGAGCTACACTGTGGGGGTTTTAACTTATGCAGAAGATTCTTGAATGTGAGGCTCAAGGGTTTAGCTCTATTTTTCCAATTGTGTTAATAGAGAACAGCCCAGGGTACCACATTAATACTGAGTCAAGAGAACAATTAGTGCAAATCTTCATGTGTGTCCCCATCAACCCAGAGAGTTTTACAATTCACAGGCACATCCCAGAGCACATTAATGGTTAACAAAGTCTCCAGAGGGGCTTTAATGGATTACACCAACCTGTAATTTCTGAGCTTTGGCCTTTTGCTTTTTAAATGAGCAAGGTTTTCCCAGAGGAAAGAAAGCAGGAAAAGGGAAGTAGGAATTTAGGAGGTGAAGAGAAAGAAGGTATATCAGAATATTTTTGTCAGAAAAATCTCAGCAAAGCTCTCAGAGCATCCATGAGGATCCACAGGCTGAACTGCACTAATCTGCAGCTTGTGTGCAAAAGGGCTTGAGCTCCAGGACTGTTATTTTGCCCACCTTGCTGTGCTGCCTGTATATTATTGCTCAATCAACAACCTGTTTGTCTTTTTCCTGTTATTATATCCTTTTTTTCCTTATTATTAAATCCTCCCCTCCTAAATCCACCCACAAACACACAATATTCTGAAATGACATAATTTATCTTACCAAAAGGATGAAATTCTACCATTTGAATTAAAATGAGGAAAAATAACATGGATTCTATTTTTTCAGGCTGAGTTACTGCTTTAATCCATCATGCTGGCTACAGTGGTGATGGCCCAGAACTCCTGGAGACCACTTGATTAGCTTTTAATTACCCATCACACTGATCCTGTGATAAGAGACATTGTAGGTTCTTGATTTCTACATGAATTGCATGAATGGCTATGATTAACATAAATGCTGTGAGATTAATACGAGTGGTTTTGGAAGAGATTATTATGATATCTTCTCAAATAGAAGCATGAGCAAGCCATGTTTTGTGGGTTAAATTACAATTTTTCTTCCTCCCCCTCAAAATTTTAGTGCTACAGTGCCAGATAATGTATTGCCTTGCATGCTCTTACAGCTATTTGCATTTGTAGTAGGCACTTTACAGCTGGTGTTCAGGGGAGAAGTGGCTGCATCACAAAAAGGTTCTGGAGAGTCAGCTTCAAAACCTGCATAGGTGATAGGAATATTACAAAATATTGTTGTTCTTCTTCTGCCTCAGGAGCCAAGTCCTGCAGGATAATTTGCAAAAGATAAATACCACAGATGGACAGATTTGCAAAAGTATACAGAGAGAAAGGAAAAAAAAAATTTTTACAACTTCTTGTCAAACCAAGTGGCATTATTAGTTAATAACTTGACCTATTACATCACAGTGGTGGGAATTCTGTTGAGGAAGGCAGAAGCAAGAATAAGAAAAAGAAACACTGCATTGCCCAGCTGTAAACATACAAACAAAAGCAAGCTGATGTTATTTTTTTATTTCTTCCCCAGGTGCCACTCTTTTTGACAGGGCTGAGAATAACAACTTCACTCTCAAAACATGTGGTCAGCCTTTGCACTCAAAATAACATTCTCTGGTTTCATTCCCTGGAAGGTCTTGATAAGGCTTCTGCAGAATTTTTGATGCAGAACATTATTTCACTGCTGTGGTACTGATTGATCCACTGTGATATGGGCAGGAGGTGTTCACACAGGCTTGAAATCCCCCACTTGGGCTTGCAAATATTTCCCCAAGGCATGATTTATGCTACTAAGAAGGGAAGAAGTAAAACAAAGTTCATGGGGATTTTAGAGATGTAATTCCAGCTCCTAAACTGTTTGTATATTTTAAAACATATGTGTAAAAAACGCATATATTATTTATATTCATTGTTCACAAATACTGTGCCACTGGGGATTGCTCAGTGATTTGGAGGGAAAAGCTAATCTTCCTGCTTTCCATAACACAGCTGTCAGGTTTCTCAGGCTATGTACCACAACCCATTTCAGGATCACTCTTAATTGGCTCCTGAGTGAGAGCTGTACTAACTGGATTTGATGCTGCTTTTGCAGCAGACAGCACAGAGCCCCCTGTGAGCTCAGAGAAGAGATTTTTACTGGCTGGAACCGCAAGGGCAGAGCTGTACATCAGAGCACAAAATCACTTCCAAGAAAGGGGCCACAACTGAGTGAAAATTCAGACAAAAACAGACCATGTAGATTGCAGATGACAATTTATTTGAATTTTTTTTGTCCTACTAGAAGTTGCAATGATAGCTGTGACATTTGACTTTACAGCATCAGCTTGGCATAGTCACTGACTGAACAGTACTGAATTTCCATTAATTCAGTCACTGAACTGGTTTCTTCCAGATCAAATTTTTTTATTATTATTGCAAATTGATCTGTACTCCCAGCTCTCTTATTCTGTCAGAGCTCATACAGTGATAATAGCAACCATGAAAGTGCAAGTGCTGCTCAGTACAGAAGAATATAAGTAGGACCTAAATTATTCCCCCATATTAGTCATGTATTAAATTCCATTAGTTACTAATTACCAGTATTTAGCATCTTTGGGCTCATGCAAAGAGGCAGCATGAAGTTCCTAAATCTCCTGTATAACTTGGCATGTGAAAGGAGCCCTGCTGTAACTCAGCTCTGATATAGAGCTGGTGGGAAATACTACAGTCTGTGACTTCAGCCTCAGGAATAGCAGGACATCAAATTCTGAATGTTTTTATAAAACTCTCCTAGGAAAAAGTGCTCCAATGAACTATATTCTCCCTTATCCTTTTAGATTTGAACTGTGCTATGTTCCAAAGTGGTTCTGTGATGGTACTCAGCATCAGGTACATGTCCTGTCCATGACTGGGATAAAGGGTGCTCAAGGAAAAGAAAAATTATATGTTATTTGTTGCAGATACAGTCATATTCTCCCTGGACACGAAACCATCCAGAATAATAGTGAATATTATTAACCTATCTATAAACTAAGTATGTTCTGCCTTTCAGTGGGAAGAATTGATAAGACTGTCCCCTTGCAGAAGCAGCCTGTAAGGGATGTGATGCAGGGCACAAGTACAAACACCAGAGAACAATCAACTGCATAACAGATAAGAAGCAACTGATTATGCAGCTCTTCTATAAAAAGGATCTGGGGTTTTTAAAAGATCACACAGTAAAGAGAAGCCAATGTCAAACTGCTTTAAAAAGAGGAGAAAGAAAAAAAATGGGAAAAAAACCCATAAAGCAACTCTGGAAATAAAAACAGAATTTCTTCTTTGCAACTCGAAGTTGACCAAATCACTAAGAAAACACTCTTCTGCTTTGAGCATCACAGTTCAAGGAATGCACAGATCAGAGAGAGTAGAGAAAAACAACAACAGAAGCTCTAGAAAATGTGACCTATGGGAAAGGCCTGGGGCTCAGTTCAGTTGGAAAAAAGAGACCAAAAGCACAAACATCAACACAAAAAAAAAAAAAAAAAGAAAAAAAGAAAAAAAAAGACAGTAATAAGGCATTCTTCATGCCTGCTGTAACTAGGAGATAGATATTCAAAAGCTGGAGTAGATAGTAAGGAGGGGCTTGGGCTGCCATCATTAGAGGCTTCTAAGGAAATGTTAGCTAAGAGTCACCCTGCACCAGAGAAAAACCATCATTCCTTCTGTCAGCTTCAATAAGCACATGCCCATTTTGTCCAGCAGAGCCATCATCCCTCAGATCCAAAGCAGACAGAGCAAACCAACCCAGTCTTTTCCTAGATAAAGGCTCCTGCCTATTTGTTTAGTCTGGTTTGAAACTGCTAATTAACCTGCATTTATGAAATGCTGCAAAATGTTCTAAAATATGAAGGTGGGTTTGGAGCATAGAGGAAAGCAGAGAGAACAAAGAGAAAAGCAAAAGAGAACAAAGCCAAAGTAGGTTGGGTTCTGCTGCTGTGAGTTGTGCTGGAAATCCAGGGCAGTTTTGTGGGGGGTTAAATAGGTGCAATTAGCAGAAAGAAATCACCTTTTCTGTTCCAGGGGCTTGTTAAGGATGTTTGCATGATTAACATCCAGCTGCTCTTGCCCAATCCAAGTCTTTACAGGACAAAGGAAGCAGCCTCCCCATGAGGTGTCTCAGTGTCTTGTGGATGTCACAGTCTTCCAGCTGCATGATCCATGTCACCCTGTTCTTTTAAAGTTTTAAAGTTCTTTTAAAAGTTTTCTATGCCTTCTGATGTTTGCATATTTCTACTGGAGTTTCTCATGCACTGGTCATGTAAATAATGATTGTTTTGCATTCTTCTTTGTGGGAGGAGAGAATTGATAGACTGTTAATTTAACCAGTGTGGTTGGAGAGGTGGCAATTTCATCCTCCAATCCACTGTCACTTTTAGAATTCTAGGTATTGCGAGGTCAGAAATAAAATTTAGTCCTTTAGCTCCTTCTGTTCTTTCGCATCTTAGAGTGAGTGCATGAGTTATTTCGTGTAGTAGTGTGACAGATCCAATTGTTGTCATAGGAAGTAGAACATTGTTGGGTTGTAGAAGGGCAGAGAACTAGAAACAAAATTACATTTTTAACAAGAGGTTCACGGCAAAGCCTAACTGGATTAGGATGTTCTAATGCTTATAGTTTCTGGTCCAGCTGAAAGAGAGGTGGTCCTTTAAGATTTTTTTTTTGTGTGTGTGTGTGTGGACAGGTAACTCTCACAGTCTGCTATTCATATACCTCAGAGAATCTGAGGTTAGATAATTTGTGAATTCATATTTATGCTTCTCTTTTTTATGAGTTTTTCAGTGCTTTCTTCATATTGACATTGCTACTACCACAGCACATTTTCCAGCTACTTTTACAATACCAGCCAGAACTTCTGCTTGATATCCAGTTCCATTTGCCACACTTTCACATAGGATTGCTCTCCTTAAATCCCTCTTTCTTTGTTAATTCCTGGGCAAAGATCATCTTTTTCAGTGACCAGCTATCAAAGAGGGATCTAAGGTCCATAATACGAAAACCATCCAATTTTAACCCCTGCAGGGTGCTGGAATTTTGTAGATAGCACTGGGAGCAGCCCACCCATCGGCTCAGAGCTGCAGATTTGTATTTTATGGGTCACTTCAGGCTTTTCATCTCATGGGGCTGTGCTGTCATTAATTAGGGGACTGCAAACTGGGGCTACTCTTTGTACACCTGACACCTGGACACCCCCTCTCCATCCACAGCACACCCAGATCACCCTCTGATGGTGCCACCAGATGTGTCTGCACATCACATTCCTATTTCTCACTCACTCTGTGACCAAAGAGCTGCACAGAAAATGCACCTGCTTTCAGTGAAAGGAAGAATACAGAAGATTATTTTACCACATAAGAACACACCAGCACAAATTATTACAGAGTTCATGCAATTGGTCAGGAAGAAAGCAAGAAGAGGTTGTTAATCATACCTGAACTGGAAGAAAGCTTTCTGCTTTCCTCAGAAAACAGAACACCACGTGGCTCATGAAAAAATTCAGGCATCAGCCAAGGGGATCCATCTATGGCACGTATTTCCCAAAGTCGCCCCTCATAGCCAGTGAAAAACTCACTTTTTGCTTCACTCCAGCTCAGATGGTCATGGGAATTTAGAGGTTGAATCTGGTGAATGAATGGAACATGAGCTGGTGTGCAACCATATATGGGCATCTAATTTCTGAATATACTGGTTGTACTGAGAAGGGTCTAAGGATTGCAGAAGTTGAACAAAACTTTCCCTTTCATTACTCTTTCTTCAGCCAGGTGACACCTAAGGGGGGAAAAAGTAATGAGAAAGTTGTTAGTCTTGAAACACAGCAATAAAATTCCTGTTCAAATTAAAATCTCAACTATACCTACAAAGTATAAAGTACATACCATAGCATCATATGTCCAAAGTGATGAAAAGAAAACTAAATATCATTCTTTTATACTGGCATATCTTAATTTTTTGAGACATTGATTTTGCAAATTGAGCAGTTTTAAATGTGTGTGCATACAGGTAAAGTGGGAGTTCTGCATGATTTTTTTATTAAAAAAAAAATATGTCCAGTAAGCCTTTTAAGATGCCTGGGTGCATTTTTATAATTCTACATAGTCTGAGGTATTTTGTTTCAGGATTTGGCACCACTTCCACGTGTCTGTAGCACTGTACTTTCTCTTCACAACTTTTTCTCATCCAATGCACTCTCTCTCCCCATGCACCCACAAATATGACCAAGAGAAGTGCTGAACCTTGCTTTGAGCATAAGAAAGGAAAATACTGCTAGAATATCCTTTCTGAGAATGCTGCAGTTTGTAATCCTCATTATTTTTGCTTCCAAAGGACCCCAAGTCTGCTCTTAAGGGCACATGAAAATCCCACTGTAGGTGGCTTTGCAGGGTTTCAGTGTTTGCACAAAAGGATTGAGATGGTCTGAAGGAAATGTGGGAAGAAGGAATCATACAAGAATGGATCACAAGGATATCAGTTTTGCATACAGCTATTTTTGTGTCCAAAAAGCTGCTCCTGGTTTGTTAGTGCTCTTTCTTGTCTTAATTTTGTTAGATTTTTTTATGTATCTGATAAGCTGCCTACATCCAGGAAGGGATGTTCCATTAATGTGCATGTAGAAATTTGGAATGAATAAAGAAGTAAATTGCCATCTATTATCACCCCAGACTGCAATGCCTGGCATGTTTATCTGCTTAAATAAAACATTAAAAACATACTGCAAGTTTTCTTATTTCACACAAAATCAACCTTTAAAATAATAATTTTTTAAAAAACAGAAAGAAAAAAGGAAAAACCCTCTCGTTTACTCCTCATTCTTCTTTTGGCTAAGGCTCCAAGAAGCAATTTCTTCATCCCTGAGGGGTGCTACTTCTGCAGCACATTGCAAAAACAAAATCCTACCCCCACATAACAAAAACCAAGAACACAGTGCACAAGCAGACTCAGACTTCAGAAATGCCACTCTCAGCATTCAGCCTTTGCAAGTTTTCCCTCATTATTAGAGACATTAGTGATTGCTGATGCACATGGATGCAATTAAGAGGGAGCAAAGAAAGGATTCACAAACAAGCAGATGAGCTTTGTATTTGGAGGGGGATTAAAAGCTGAATCATTTATTCATTTTTCTGTTTTTGCTGTGAAAGGAGGGTATAGAATCATCACTATGAAGTGTCTTGCAGCAAAGTTTGTAGCATAGATATAAAGTGGATTAAAGAGGGAGGTTTTTTTTATACTTTTGCTTTCTTTTTTTATAGCATTTATGTCCGCTCTTCAAAAAGTGAGGACTATGTTTTTACTTGGATCTCTATAATGATGTTGTTGACAGAGAGGACAAAGTTCTACAGACCATCAAAATCATCAGAACCTACTGAGAGAAATAACTAGGAGCAATTTTTTTCAATTTTTATCTCAACCCAAGAGACTTTGATGACTTTTCAGCCAAATTTTCACTAAAATAATTTAATTTCCTTATAACCTACTTTTAATCTATAAGCATCATCTATGTTCCCTCTTTTGGAGAATTTCCATTTGTGTGTATTTCCGGCAGAACATTTTAAGACCCTCACTGGGAATTGCCACATAATGAATAAATGCCAAAGCTGAGCTGAGATCCTGAGTTGACCTCCAAAGCTGCCTCTTCATGCTTTCCAGGGACATTGACATCATTCTTATTTTACTCCAGAGGAAACCTTGAACAGAATTAATTTAAGACAAGAGATTCTGCCCTGTGTGCTGCCCAGGGGATTCAGGATTGTTACTGAGATCACAAAGCAGTCATGAATACACTCTGAATGTGAATAAATATTGTCCAAATGGCCCATGTGAACCAGACTAGCTGCAATATTAACATTAAGGAGTTTCCCATTTGTTTTGTGGAACCCTGGACAGAAAGAGGTTTGTAGGAAAGCAGGAAATTACATAAGCCTGAATTCTCCTTTGCTTTCCCTTGCAAGCAGTTCAAGCACAACTCCAGAGGATGCTGCTGGCTACAGGAATGAGTATTGGGAGCACCTCAAACACATGAAGTAGACTGAATCATGGAGATATTCCATGCACCTCAGTTCAGACACTGTGGTAGGAGCACAGGATGACTGGTTTAGTGATAGATGTCAATAATTCAGCTGTCTGGAGGATTTTCTCTACACTTTAGAGACAGTGTGTACTCAGAAAGATGAACTGCTCTTTTCAGGAGTAGTAAACAGTTTATTTTCTAATAATTTTATTTTTTTTTTAATAAAGAGCTGACAAAAATTCAAAGCTCCCACTTGAGGATGCCCTTCATGGCCCCTTATTGAGATGTGCAATTCGTACACCTGCCCTTAAAATGAAGGTGAATAAACTGATAGTGAAATCTAGACTAATTTTGCAGCTGTAACTTAATTCTAACCACATGAGCAGTCCCATTGAGTTCAAAATTCCTTAGCCCAGTAAGACTCTGTTTTGACTTAGTCACACTGAAATATTTTTCTGCACCATTTTGAGTTAGTGCTGCAAACTGGTGGATAATCATATAGGCAATTTCCATAGCACAGGCAAACTGACTCAGCTCTTGCAAGGCTTGCAAACATCAGGAGAGAATAGTGAGCAAGAAGAATCAGCAAGAAGCATTTCCTTCCCAAATTTCTCAAGACTTCCTTGAAAATGTTCAGATTCAAACACCAGGGCCTTTCATGAACACAAAAGCTTGGTTTTAAACACAGTTGTGTCAAAAGAAGCCCTTTGGTGGCTATCAAAGGTCCTTATGTCCCTGCCCTAAATTTTAGGGTCTCTAGTGATCCTATAAGATCTGAGTAACTCTTCTAATTCTGTCAGATCTATTGGGATCAGAACCTTTTTCCCTCAGTCCTGTCTGAAAAACATCCTATGGGACACCAGGACTTTCTACAGAGTTATTTAATAGAGGATTTGGTTGTATTATCAACACAAGTCTGCAGTATGTCATGGTTTGCTTCCATAGCAGCTAGGAATAGCCATGAATAAATCATGAAGATGCTTAAGAGTGTTCATATATCTCAATTACAACACGTTTCCTACACTAATTATGAAATATTCCTCCAATTTACTTGGGCCCTGTCACCTATCCCATATTGGTCATGTCAGCATTATACTTATTTTCTTCCTGAACCCACTCAGTATTGACAGACTAATTTGCAGGCATATGAATTGCCCAGGCTCCCTACCAGCCCCTAAATGAAAAGGGAGTAATCCTTCAGTGAAGTTTTCACTGTGGATTTGCATCTCTCCTCAGATTATTAGATCTTCTTCAACCCCAGTTCATAATATCTAATTACCCCATAGCCTGTTTGCAATTATTTAAAGCCCAGCCCTTACTTATTGAATTTTATAGTTTAATGTTAATAGATCAGAGGTTAACTGGCTTAATATTAGAAAATGAGTCCCTGGCTCAGTAATACAAAAGGAGTCAGGATTATGTTGAGCTCCTCAGTATTATTAATCAGGCTTTAAAGAGGGAACAGAGAACAGCATATGTCAGCCACAGCAGGATTTGAATGAGAAAGTCAATATTTACAGGCACGAGTGTCTCCTACCTGAACTGCAGACAATTCTGAGCAGCTGGGGCTTGATAAAGTCAGCTTCTGACTTCCATGGATCAGACCAGAGCAAAGGAAGTGATATCAAAAAGGCAATACTTCACCCAATTAAACCTGAATACTCTTAGCACTAAAATAGATACAGAATGATTAGATGACTGTTCTAACTGACTGGGCAGGAATGGTACAGGGTCATCATCAGACACAAAAGATACAGAGTTAACTCCCCATTCCTCATCTGTTTTCCCCCCTGCCCCCATCATTTTGAATGTGTTAAGGATATGGTGGTGGTAATGCTGAAGGCTTTTAAGGATCCAAAGAAATACGGAAAAAGATGACTTTATTTTTATTAGACTAGCTGATGTAGTTGGAAAAGGCATAAAAAGCTTTTGATCATCTGTTAGGTAGCTATGGGGTAAATGGGCTGCTTGCCATGGTATGAGAGGGGAAGAAAAACTAGACAGCAGCTTTGATCTTCCAGATAATGGTAAAGTAAAATCCCAGTCCCACTGCCTCTGGTGCTTTATAAAGTGTTCAGACCCATAGTGGGGTTTTTTTTTTCCTTTTTTTTCTTTTTTTCTTTTTTTTTTCTTTTTCTTTCAACCTGTACATTCAGGTGGTTGAGAAACAGCTACCATGGGCTAACTGAGCCTTGATAACCATTCACAGGCACTGCTGCCCACAGCAAGTGTAATACACTTTATTTAAATCTCAGTGGAAGAAGCTTAAGTCTCATTATCTCACATTTACCAGGACTTAGAGTGCTCCCAATACGGTGATTTCTGCTATTCTTCTCTTATCTTTTCAGATAAACAGAGTAATATTTTATGGCACAATTATGAACTGACACTTAGACCAGTTTCCAACAGCCTTTTTCCTGTTTTTAGGAAGACAATTTTGACAATTTGTATTAATTTTATACACAAAATCCATTTTTAGAATAACTTTAAATCACATCACCTTTATCCCAAGACAAGTCTTAGAAACAATTTCTCTCACTTAAGAAAATAACAGTATTACTAACTGAAATCAGGATTTCAGTTCATGCTCCGCTTTTCCTTTTAAGCATGAGCTTAGTGTAACTGGGCACTTAACAAAAATTGTTCTGAAGATTTGCACAATTTTTATCTGAAGATCAGAATCGGAAAAGGTCCAGTGTCTTCTATGACTCAAATTATTGGGCCAGTTATTCTAAAAACCATAACATTCCTAACCCTACTGTTCTCAGCACTTATTGTCCAGAGTAGGAGTTTATATCTTTATAATAAATGAAATCATTCCCTTTTGAGGAGGATCTCTCTATTCACAGAATTCTGTAGCTTTTAGGCTTTTAAACCCAACATGCCTCTTCTAAGCCAAACAATTCCTATTACACTTATTAGTGCTAGTGAAATTGCTTGCAATATCTTTTTAAAACCCACACTGTACAGAAGATTTTGCCACTCCAACTAGAGCATTTTACCTGGAGTTTGCATCTGAAGGTGTGCAAGCTTCTAGGGGAAAGGTGAAACAAACAAAAGCACAGTAGTGAATGCATGGAAGAACACTGAATCAACTGAATCATTCCAAGGATCTGGAGTTCAGTGACACTGAGACTCAATTATCTGCTGCAAGGTGAACCTAAGCCTCCTAAAGTCTCAAGCACTCCAGCTTTCAAACCAGCAAGAAGTTATCAGTCTGTGTGAAAGCTGACAGCACAGGAAAACAGTTGTTGTGCAGCAGCTCTGGGGGCTGAGAACTCTCTGGGTCACACCAAGATCAGCAGCTGGGGCAGTGGAAGAACTCTCTCATGGAGACAACACTTGCCAGGAGGATATTCCAGCCCTATGGAGTCTCCAGGTGTCCCCTCCACAGAGCTGTCACTGCCCAGCTCCTCAGCAGAGGCAGAACAGCTATGCTTTACTTGGAAAATCCACCCAAAATCCAGGGAAAACTACCCAGCTCCTTGTGCATCCAAGGTAGGACACAGCCAAGCCTGCAGCTCTCCTGCACCTCAGCATGAGGAGGAACGGAGGGGCTCACCTGACAGACACCAACCTTTGCGCAGGATGATCCTGGGTCACCCTTGGCCCCAGAAAAGTCCAAATTAACAGCAAATCACCCTCTGGTACAGCTGTTTGAGTGAACATTAGTAGGAAAAATCCAATCTATCTTCTTCTGGGTTTTTTTTTTGGACTTGGTGTCCTCAAGTTAGGCACCATGGAGAATTGGCCTTTTGCCTATGCAGGGCCATGCCCTAGAGCTCCCCATGGATCTGCCTTGTCCTCCAAACCCTGTGCTGATGGTGTCTGGTCCCAGGGACACATCATGGCCCTACAGGCTTCTGTAATAACACCTGTATCCACAGCCTCTGCCCCCAGATCCCCAAATCCTCAGTGGTAGTTACAAACCACCAGCCCCTCACAATATTGTACATTACATAAATTGAGATGCACTTTCATCATATTGGTAATTGCAGGAAAATGTAAGCATTTCAAAAAATTATGAGCCCAGCTTTGATTATTTAGGTGCCTTTTGTCTTCTCTGACACGGAGTCCTATCCAAATTACAGCTCCACATGTACAGAGGAAGCCTGTTACATTTCTCCTTCTATGAAGGGAATGTGGTTTTTCTTAGATGGATGGCATCAGCAATGCCAAACAATACCTTTGTTGGGAAAATATCGCCTTATTTCTGAGGAAAAAGGTTTGCCTTTTTCAGACCAGGACAGTTTTATGTAACCATTGACTAAAGTCAATAAAATTTCTACAATAATTATCTTCTTTTCAACTCCTGTTTCCAAGAACTCCACCAGCAGCAAATCCTTATCAGTTTCTATACAATCAGTGATGGAATTTCCTTTACATCAGCAACATGTACCTCATTATTTTTAGTGATCTCATTAAGTAAAACACTTAACTGACCAGGACCGAAAATTAACAGGATTTGGGGAAGCCAAAAATTAAAGACCACCCTATTTCATTTGTCTAAACTCAATTTACTTTTATGAGATTCCTTTTTCTAAGCTGTCATTTTTAATCACTCATTTTAGTAGTAAATTTTTTGAGTTAGCAAATTGTTCAGACTGTGAAACTGCTGTTCTTTTGCTGACATAAGTGCTGAGAGTACTTCTGGAGATGTGCATGTGGTAGTCTTCTTTAATGAGGTGATTCAGTCATCAGTGAGTCTGGAAAGGCTTGGAGATGCTTCTTCTAGAGCTGAAAAACTGGAGGTATTTTAGTACACAAGAGGCACTTGAGGGTTTATCACACAGTTCCTTGTCCTTGCACAACACCACATCATGTCAGCCCCATGGGACAGCTGTGCTTCCAAATTAGTGTGCCCTGACCACCCTGCTCCATCTATGCTGTGTCACTTCTCATTTCAGCTGCTGTAGCTCAAGCACAGAAATACAGTGAAGAAGGCACAGATACAAAAACCCTACTGCAATTATTCACAGATGTGTTCATCAGCAAATAGTAGTTGAAAGTCCTCAGATGGATTAAAAACTTTATTTTGTGTCCCAGTACCAAAGAATATTGAAAGAAAGCACAGAAATGCCAACAGTTTCTGTCTTGGAATGCTCAATATGAATTCTGATATCTGTCTAAAGACTTTAGGGTATGTGAGCAGGTGACTTTGGTGGCCATTCAGTCCTCCCCAGTGCTCAGAAGTATTGCTAACAAGAGCTGAAGAGTGGGAAGATTAAAATGAGAGATCACAGGAGAAACCAAGAGATTCCTCCCAAAACCACAATTTACTGCAGCACTGCAGGGAAAGCCAATCTATATCTGCAAAGTGTGAGTCAGCCTCTGAACTGCCTTATAACAACATCCTCAGATAACAGAGGTGGGACAGCAGGGGAAAGAACTACTGTGCTAAGATATTTCTTTTTAGTTCTACAAAGCCAGACATCTATGCATTTTTCATCCTTTAATGTTTAGTCGGCATTTCCTAGAAAGAATTCAAACCCAATGTTTGGAGGAAGACACGTAAAAGACAATCAGTAGCAGACTTTTCAGCAGCAACTTTTGAACCAGGAGGTCTATGTTCATTTCCCAGGTTTTTGGGGCTGGTCATGCCTATGGAATGGGGAGAAGAAGGCAAGAGCTCTCATCCACAGAGGGAGACTGGAAAATCAAAGTGACATTGTGTCATCATGGCTGCCCCTGATGCCAATGGCATGGGAAGGGAGCACTGACTCCATGAGTTACATGTTAGGGCTGATTGCTCTAAATTTTCTCGTTTGAAATTGCTTCTCTTCCAGCTCTTGCTGAGCTCCTTGTTTGGAGTTGTTCTGGGCTCATGACCAATGTCAGTAAACACAAGTGTTTTCAGGGTGTGAAGCTTGGGTGGGATGTGGCTCCCCTCCCTCCTCTGCACCAGGCTCTTCACTTCAGGCCCTGAATGTGTCAGAGTAGTGATGGCTGCTGAAAGATGGGGCCTCGTGTTCTGAGGTTAATGGAGCTAGGAGTATTGCAGCAGAGATGGAAAAGTCATCAGATCTGATTTATGTCTGCCTCTGGAGCACTACCTGTGACAGCAGAAGATTTGGCATTGTTTAGATCTCCTCAACGCACCCAGATGAGAGACACTGGAAAAATACCATGGCTCCTCCATGATCAGGAAAATCAGCAGTGCAGGAAAGCAAAAGTGAATGCAAATTAACTTTGCCCCAGGGAAGGCAGGATGCCAAATGATAAAGCAGGACCATTACCTATAAAATGTGTAGCTCCAGAAGATGGTGAGTGTGTTGTAGTGGCTCAGGGCTGGGGGAAATAGAAAGACCAGCCTGCTCTATGTTCTATGGACTGTTTAACACCAAACTGGTGGTTCTTTCTGACCATTTTCTACCCCGAGGGAATTAAAATTCCAGATCTAAGGCTCTGCTCTCTTTTGGTCATTCCCTCCCAAAAGGCCTTGACTCAAGGGAAGGCTCTGCCAGCCCTTTTTCATACACACTGATTCTCCAAAGAGTCAGAGAAATTCAGCCCACTCACAACCTCCTGCAAGGCAAAACTCTGTGTAGTCTGAATCACCCACTGCTCCTGGTCTTTCATATCTGAAGCCACACAGGAAAAAGACACAGGGCACCTCAGTGGGAAGAGGAAAAGGAGGGAAAAAATGAAATATGAAAGGGTATCAGGGGGAAAAAAATGAAATATGAGAGGGCAATGTCTTCTGTATTTGGGGAATATCACACAGAATGCAGACCAGGAAACATCACTATTCTAGAAGTTATTTCTTTAACTGAATTTAGTTCATTCATCCTCCCTTCCATGTATTACTAGTTTTTACTAAATCCCACATGGCCAGGATTTTCATCTCTCATCTTGATAAGCACTGCTATAACATCACATATGGAGACAGGAGTGCAGCCAATCAGCCTAACAAGAGGCACCTGAACTATTAGCTTAGAACAACAGAACCAGCAAATCTCCCTTACAGTAAGAACTGAGAAAGGAAACAATTCCTGCATTAAGAGAAGTAGTGCAAACAGATAGGTTTCCATTAAAAAGGCAAAGCAGTCTGTCAAAGAAAGAAGAAAATATCACTTTTGGTTTTGTATAAGTAGGTAGAAATCCTGTTCCATAAGTAACTTTAAAAGATGCTAAAGAATAGGCATGAATGCACAAAATTGAATATAGCACTGCATCCACCAACAAGAGAATTAATAGTTGTTTCCGCATATACTATAAAATATGGGGATATAACACAGTCCCTAAATGAGTACCCAAGTACTAGAGAATCTTTAATTAAGATGAGTTTTGGTAACAACTCCACAGAAATACCTTCTGGATTTCAAAAACTTGGTATTTTTCCATATGGGTCTAGTTAAATGATGTGGTTTTTTTTAATTCTCCAATTTAAAATGGATTAAACAAACAAAAATATTAACATATAGGCCAAGAGAGGATACTAATTCATTTTCTGGGAGAAAAATTTAAGTGTGTAGGAAAATTATTGTGTAAATTGGAGACAAGAGTCTCTTTGAGAGGAGAAGTGCAAACTTTCATAAAAATGCAAGCTGGCTCGAGCAGAGAAATTCTGCAAGAATGATTTCAATCATGTGGGTAGAAAAATTTTACAAAAACAACACATAAACAAAGTGCAGCAAAAAGACTAAAAAGTATTAATTATATTCTTTGTAGCAGCACAAAGAACAGGAAACTGATATCACAGGGAAAGGGGCAGGAGGTTTTCTTAAGGAAGAACAGGATCAAAGTCAGCACAGGTCTGGAACATTATGTCCTATTAATAAGATTTTTTGAGCATGAGTGACTGGCCAAGGCAGGTGAAGCGGGAATGAATTATTACATGAACCTCAAAGGAATTATTATTCAGTTTATGATAGCCACAGACTCAAAACATGAGTATGACCCAAAACTTTGTCAGCAAAATAGAAGCTATATCCCAATACTTTTTTTTAATATTTAAATAACCAAATAACTAAATATCAAACCCCAACTTTTTTTTTTTTTTGGAGAAGAAGAAAATAGGTTCATAATTTTTATCTCGACATTTTGTTGAACAAACCAGGTCGATTGATAACACTAAGAAAAAGAAAAATAAAAGACTGCAATAAAAACATAGCAAAATTAATCCAGAAATATTTTGGATAAACTTCACATAATCTGTACATAGAGAATATAACCGGAACATGTATCCTTATATGCCTTTTAGTTCTAGAACAATCCCTCTTTGATCTAGAGAAAGCTGACTTTTTACAAAAAGGAAAGTATTATTGTGTGCTGATTGTAAAACCAGGGTTTTTGCTGATGCCTTGAATTGAATTCCTGACAAGGAGAGCCTCTCCTGTGATTTCAGGAAACCTTGCTGAGGAAGATCTGAGCATCCTTCACTTAGTCCCAGGTGAAAGACAGAAAATATTTGCCTTCAACTCAGTCTGAAGGAGGAAGAAGTCTCTCTATGCCTTTTACTTCTATCAAAGATGGTAAATTTAAAATGTGAAATGGGCTTTTTCCTATTAAGCAACTGAGCACAGGGCTGTTTAAGGTTGCTATTTCCCTACATCTGCCATATACTACATTTATCCACAAATAACTACCTACAGAATGCACTAACAACTCAAAACTCTGAGAAATGTTATAATAGAATTTTTTGTTTAAAAAAAAAAAAAAGAAATAAAGATATCTGACATAGTGTAAATATTAAAGGTAGATTTTTTTTTTTGGTAAGTGCATAATATGTATTTAATTCTGCTTGTAGTTTAGTCAATTATTTTTGAAAAATCAGGCCAAAACCAGGAAAAAGATTTATGGCATTTGGGAACCAATCCAATTTCCATTGCACACATTATTTCAAGGAAAAGCAAATGGTTTCTCAGGGGAGGTGTAAAAAAGCACAATTTAAATTGCATAGACCAGCTCATGCAGGGCATTGAAGACAGATCTATGCAGGGCCAGCTGCTCTGCTCAGAAACCTCAGAGTAAATTCACTTTACTACCAATCACACTGAAATTTCTCTAAATGCTCACCAGTTTAGCAGGGAACAGAAGATAGCCCAATGCCAGAGCTGTAATTTTCTAGGGGGAAAAAACCAAAACTAAACTAAATTAAACAAAACAAAACAAAAACCCACAACAACAACAAAAACAAATTACAAGACCCAGACATACTACCCTTCAGTTGTTTGTACATGCAAGCAGAAACATGCCAAATGCCAAAGTTTTTAGCCAATGCTGGCAATAAACAGCCACTGAAATTTTGATTACAGATCTGTGGAGTGGGAGAAATGGAAGCAGGACCCAATGTCTCTACAAAAATTTTCTACGGGACCATCAAAACCAGGAGGTGCTGCACATCCCTCCCCCAGCACAGCTGGCACAGTTACAGGGAAAAACCAAGTCCAGGCAAAACAGGAAAAACAGGAAAAACAGAGCAACTCTACAGGGTGCCCCCACCACAGCACAGATGCACTGAGAGAACCCCTTGGAACAGGGCTGGATGGAGGAGAAGTGCAGATCTGCTTCTCATGACCTGTTGGGTTTTATCTTCATTTTCTGCCTTGGTCAGGGTCAGATTGAAAGTGATCGAGAGGGTATTTCGTGTTCAGACTCAGATGTTTGTTAGTTCTTATCTGTGTCACAGTCTTACAAGTCCTGAGTTCTACAGCATTTCACTAACAAGCTACAAAATTGCCCCATATCTATCTCTACAAGGTCTTTTTAAGGAAAAATTATCAAATTAAGAAATAACATCTAAAGTACTTTTACTTTTACCCAATAATTAATCACCCATGTCCTGCAATGTGGACTTTGTTGTCCAATTACAAAATACCACCCAAACCCATGAAGAAGAAGGTGAAGAAGAACCAGCCACCATTCTAAAACCTCCATCTTGCTTTATATATATTACTATATTCTAAAACTTTAAGTTTTCCACCATGTGATATCACACACTTCTATTCAAACTATAAGCCCAGTTTGTATCCAAGTTCTGTCATTCCATTTTGGAAACCTTCTCCATGGCCTCAGGTCAAATGCACTGTTCTCTTGGCGGTCTGTGCCTTTCAACACAGAAAGTCTAAAATTCTCAGCATCCGGGGTTCCAACAATGACCTGCAGCACGGGTGACAGCACTGTGGCCTCTCCATATGACCTTGCTCATCAGCACTGCTGAAATGACATTTTAAACTAAACAAAACCAGAAGGGTCTCCTGCTGCTGAGAGGACTTGAGACAAGCTTCTTGAGCAGTGTTCTGGAGAGGTAATCATCCAAAGCTGACCCCTCAGCTCTCCTGCAGGAGCTGCACAGTAATTCCCACCTTCACCTGCTCTTACTGATTTTCCTCCAATTCTGAATAGAGTGTTCACCCTCCTGAGACTCTCAGAATCAAAAGCAGTGGAGCCAGGCCCCTGTGTTTTGCTGAGGTTGTTCAGCTAACACCAAGAACAGAGAAAAAAGACTTTAAAGTACCTTGCAAGTGCAATGTAGCTGCTTCATGGGCTTTGATCTTGCTGCTCTGTGTTTCCAGGTGAGCGATGGCTTGCACAGCAGGAAAGGAGGAGATGCAGGCTCTAAACACACTGGGAACAACAGCACAACAGGAGCCAGTGGTAAAACTTTCCTCCTGAACAACTGGTGCTGTTGCTTGTAACACAGGTCACACTCCTCGGACCTGGTCTTGACTCTCCATCAGTTTTTATGTGACCCTTGGTGCCATTTTGCAGTCTAAGGAAGGGTTTAGAAATATCAGAAGGTGAGGTCCTCCACAAAGGCTGCTTTTCACCTGGGAAGAGGAAATATTAGGGGTAAAGCAAATTGTCAGGTGTCCTCAAAGCCATTCTCCCTGTGCCTCAACAATGGCTAGATAGTGATGAGGAAACAATCTTTTCTGTGGTTTACGCAACATAAGGCTAGAATAAAGCTATTAAAGGACTGCAGAAATCACAGAGGGACCAGTGGAAAAAACTATATGGGTTATAACTGATGTTTCCTTTTCCTTTCCTTCCTTAAACTTAACTTCCCTGGGGAATGAACAGCCAGGTTCATACTGGCTCTTATTCCTCTACAAAATTAAGTGCAGGACAAATTTTGCTCTGTTCTTTATATTTGCCCTTTTAAATCAGAGGAAGACACACCCCTAAGTACTTTTCCTGTACTTCAACTTCATATTCCTTTTCTCTTCATAGTATACAACAGCCCCTTAAGAGCTTAAAAACAAACATTGCTTCGTTCTCCTTCCAAATGTGTCTCCTTCCATTTATCAAACACTAATTCCCTGCACCCCTTGTGTTACTAATTAAGCTTAAAATTAACATGAGAGTAAACAACTAGAACCTCGTTTGTGCATCTGCATCATCAGAGATGACAGGAGAAGAAATGTTGTGTCAAGTCCCTATCCTCAGAGCACGTCTCCTGGAGCACATTGATAGCAAAACCAGTGAAGTTTCAAGCTTTGCTATTCCACAGGGTTACCATAAACAACAACAGATCTTCAAGGCAACCTTCACTGATTCTCAGATGAAGGGAAAGAAGAAAGACTTTGGCTTGAAAAAGTCTACAAAAAGTTACCAAAAATTCCTCCAGCATTTGCTTCTTATGAAAATTCCCACCCCTCTGACTGATATATAAAGAGAAAAAATATGTACTAAAAGACAATGGGCACAGCAACTGACAGGCAACCACCCAGGGAAGGTCCAGCTTGAAGCATTATAGAAAAAGGAGGAGGTTTTAATGGTGACAGAAAAACAGGCTGTCACATCCTTTTGTGCAGCAGTCATATAAGGAAGTGTGATTATTTTATGACCCTATATTAAGGGCTTAAGGGTATAAATTTTCTCCTCCTCTATACATCATTTTTCTACAGCTGACAAGTGAGAGCTGAGTGCTTCTTAGAATAACAAAGTTTGTTTCCACTTTCCAGAGATTCAAAAAAGCGGGCAAAGCCCCCAACAGAAAAATCAAGACAAATGTCATACCTGATCATTTCTTTTAAATTACAGAAATACATATAAAACTGCAAGTTTTAGTCTGGCAGACCTGTATTGGGCATAGTGAAACCCTAGTGGCAGAAAACCCACCAATTCCTTCAAAGACCCATTTGTTTGAAGAGCAGACAAAATTCCTTTTACTCATTGAAGGAAGCGTTCATTCCACCCCAATGGAACTCTCTGGAAGTCACAAGAGCAAGGCAGATCTCAACTTCCTCTACTGATATGGAGGACACTTGTAGTCATGCTCCACCAACACAAAATTTATTTTTAGGTGGGAGAGGCTCTCAGGGCTTGTGACACTGCTGGTGCCTGAAATACAAAGCACTCAGGCACAATCCTGACCTTGAGGTCTCCTTTCTCCCTTTGATAATTACTTCCTCTCACAAGTCCAAGAGGAGCAGTGGCAATGGCTGTGATTACATGCATGAAGGAAGCACTAATACAACTGAAATGTTTATGGCTCTGGACAACTTGCAAGAAGGTATTTTCTACCATGGGGCATAAAAAAAAAAAAAATACAGATGGGATCTTATTGTCTCAGCCTGATTATGGGAGAGCCCAGGAGCTGTTTTAACCCTCAGATGTCATTGTCCTCCTCACAGCCTACACACACGAAGAGAAAGCAAACCACCTTTGGTTTTATTGGGAAGACACGCACAGGGGGCACTACCCACCAAGGATAAGGTGAGGGAGTAAATGTCATGAGTGATATAATCCCTCTGATTAGAAATCCACTTCAATCCTCTGATATCTGAGACCAATTTTATTGACATTTCTGTTCCTCCTTTCCTTCACTGGTATATTGTGATTTCTCTGGGACTTATCCACAGAGCAGATCACTGGGGCAGTGACTCATGATAGCAGCATTTCTGGAATAAATAGACTTTTTATTAACAAAGTGAGAGAGATGTGACCTCTGGTAAGTATTTCTGAATCTTTCAATAAAATTATGGAATTTAACTGGAGAACAAGAAGTATGGAAAGGAACAATTTTTCAAATGCAAGTATTTTCCTGTTTTGAATTTAACTCTTGATGGCTTGCCTTAAGTTTTGACATTCACAGGTTGTTTTCTCCCAAAACAAATTTCATGTCAGATTCCTCTCCCACTCCCTGGCAGTGACATCCCAAGACCAGTTACAACATCAGTTCTTACCTCCTGTGTCACCTGCACACAGATTTTCTTGCCTTTATTGAAGATACTCCTGCATCAAGCTGAATACTGTTTGTTTTAAGCCTATCCCTTCAGTAATTCATGTCATTTTTTTAACTAAATACAGCTAGAAGAGCTGCTCTCTATATATCAATCCACCAAGTCACTTTAAGTTCATATTCTCAGATGATTTATGCCTTCTTTCTCACATGGAGCCATTTCCTTGAGCTCAGAAGGTGGCTTAATGCCTGTCTGACTACCTAAGTGGCAATTTAATCTTTAATTGGAAAGTACTACTTCCACTTTTCCACGTGCCTTGAAAATGAACTCTCTGTAATATTTCCTCTGTACAGAAGTGATCAGAAGGAAACTTTGCCACGGGTTCTGCCATTTCCTGCCACTCACACCAGAGGCTGGGAGTGGAAAACACAGATGTTAGTGGAGTTGGATGCCTGAAGAGATAAATTCAGCTCTCATTCTACCAGATCCAGGATGACAAGGACAGGGAAGCACTGTTATCAGCTGGGCAAAGCTGGGATTGGAACCTATTTCTGCTAAAGTACAAGCTGACAAGCTCCACCCAGCCTCCAGAGGCAATAAATTCACATGAACATTGCTGTGTCCTCATTTCTGTGTAGGGTCAAATACTACCACTTTCCCTTCTCCTCTTGAAAACTGAATGCCACCCAAGTATTTACAATTTCTACACCAAGAATTACATTTCCAAAGGGTTGCAATCACACTAAGCAGAGGATGGAACCAACAACAAATGCAAATCCCCTGTCATCACTTCATTATGCAGCTCAGTGCCAGACAGCCCTTGTGTGACAGTATTGAGGCTGGACTTCCAAAGTCACAGCAGGACTGAGCACAGCTGGGTGACAGCAGAGACTCTGAGGAGCAGCCCAGGGGAAGGTGTGGTGGGAAGGAGTGATAGCAGCTTCTGACACATGGACAGCATCTCCAGGAAGGGGATGTTAAGGAGACAATGCCCAATGGAAAAGACAGAAAAGGGAAAATTACTCTAAATTGGTTTCTAAGGCAAGGTTCAACCTTGTCACCTACTGAAAGCTACAGAGGGTCAAAGCTGCAAACTCTGAGACCCAAGGCTCATGAGGCCAACTGCAGGCACAAGGCTGCTTGTGAGGAGTTCAGTGGGCAGAGCAGAGTTCAGGGATCCTGGTGTGGGTTTGGTTTGGTTCACAGAGAGTGGCTGTGTCAGCCTGGTGTCCCACAAAGAAAAGGGATTTCTGAGAGTAGCATGAGATGTTTAAGGCAGAAGGAAGCAGGACATGGACAGGCTGGAGTGAGCCTGGAGGAGGCCATGAAGATGATCAGAGGAATGGAGCTCCTCTGCTGCGAGGAAAAGCTGAGAGAGCTGGGTTTGATCTACCTGGGGAAGAAAAGGCTCTGGGGAGACCTTAGAGCACCTTCCAGTACCTAAAGGGGCTACATGAAAAAGAGAGACAAACTTTCTAGCAGGGCCTGTCATGATATGACAAGGGATAATGGTTTTAAATTAAAAGAAGATAGATTCAGGCTAGTGTCGGAATCTGTGGTATTGATGATCCCAAGATTGTAGAAAGTCTCTGCCTTTCTGCCCCACTGCCAAAGAAGAAGTCATAATTTGTCTTTGCTGGTTTTCAAGGTTGTTTATTCTGTTTATCTCTAACATGTTCTGCTGCCCTGCCGCAGCTCTGTCCTGCAGGGCAGCGTGTGGGGCTCTGCCCTCAGTGGGATGTTACAAACATTAAATACCAGAAACTACCTGTGCTGGATTTACAATAATGTGCCAATATCTGTCACCTACATTGAACAGTGTGTCCCCAGCCTAAACCAACAGAAAAATGAATGCCAACACTGCAGTGAAACATGGAGGGAGTGAAGAAGGAGAAAAAGGACAAGACACATCCAATTTCCTCCATCTTGTCCCCTTTGGACCCCTTATCTAGAATCCTGAAATTTTACTTTTGCACCCGTGCCACACTTAATTATTACTTATATCAAACACTCAGGGCCTGTAATTCATCCTGTAAGATTGAAAACTCTTTTCCATGGACAGAGATCACAGACAGTGTCTCTGGGGGCTCTGTCCAGGGGGGTTCCTGACCCTCTGCCAGGGTCCCAGACCTGCCAGGGCAGCCAGAGGGATGCCCTGGATTCCCACAGGCTAGAAATAAGGAAGAGATTTTTTACAGTGAGGATGGTGAAACAATGTCACAGGTTTCCCAGAGAGGTGCTGGATGCCCATCCCTGGAAACGTTCCAGTCAGGCTGGGCAGGGTTCCCCATCCATTTGAAGGCAACCCTGCTCATTGCAGGGAGGTTGGAGTAGATGAGCTTTAAAAGCCCCTTCCAACCCAAAATGTTCTATGAGTCTGTGAATTTCAGACTATAAATATGGAGCATATTTAGAATGGGGAGAACAAAATATTCATAAAATTCTGGACTGTCCATCTCAAAGGACAGCTGACCAATGACTAATGAGCTGAAAGCTGTGTGAAAAAAGAAAATCAGCCCAAAGCATGAGTATGGCTCAGGAATTTCTAAGCAAGGCCATTTTCAGAGGAGGTTCAGCAGGCAGAGGTGAGCCCTGTCCCATTTTCTTATCCAGTGCAAATACAAGACTGGAGAGGTCACACAATCCCTCACGTGGGAGCACCATGAGTCCCTCTCCTGTCAGCTCTTGTTCAGAAGAGACTTAAGCAGCATTCTCTGAAAATGATGTAACAACATCCAGATTTATGAGAAAGGGAATCATGCTGCTCCTCTAACAATCTCCACTAGGGAATTGTCATTCTGTTACATTTGTTTGCTCAATTAATCATTCAGCCTTACAAGTACGCAAACCAAAGGAGTATTGATCTGAGGATCCATTGTGATGTGTTGACACGGAATGCTGTTACTGGGGCTCCCCATGGAGCTCTCCAGGCAGACCCAGCCTCTCCACCTGCTCATGGCAGCTCTCCCTGCCCTACCCCAGCAAGCCACCTGCTGGAGTAAACTCAGTCAGAGCTGGGTACCCACCTCTAAGGTATGGATGAAAATGATTTTTTGCCTGCTTATGTAAAAATATGAGATTGTACTAGTGTTGTTTTAAAAAAACTTTTTAAATCTTGACCAAATTACTCTGAAAATTTGAGTTGAGGTGTCTGTGTCCCCTGTCCCAGGTAGGTATATGGTCACTGTAAAACTAAATGATACAGAGCTGCAATACAAGTTTTCCATTCACCTAACATTTATTTTCCATTCTATTTATCTCAACATCATAATGAAGGGAGAAGCTCACTCAAAAGGATGGGAAAAAAGAGAAGAAAAAGAAAGGAAAGGAAGGAAGGAAAAATTGTGCTCTGTATGATACCTAAGTCCTTTCACAGTTAATACAAGCACAAAAGCATTTTTGTTCCTATTCATAAGCTCCCTCCCCATGTTCTAACAAAAGCAGTTTCAATGACTTTACATCTCAAGAATGCCAAATGAACCTACCTTTTATATTGCATCACATTTTTTTCCATAGGATAACTGTATCTCACAGTGCCTTAAGTTTTGCTAATAGATGTGGTTGTTTTACTAATCCAATCTGGCCAAAAATGGCACCTTCATATTTCAATAGAAGTTCAATGGCTCGTGGCAGAAGAGCAGGGACATAATTCTGCCTTAGTATGAGCTGTTAGTCCTCTTTTGGAAAGATTAATCAGTTTGCAGGATTCTTTCCTTTTGCCTATAAAATGTAGACTGTTCTTTAAGAGTTTTTAGCTTTACACAAAGGTGTTGATTAGCTGGCTCAAGATCTCAGCACCTCTTTTATTGCCTCTTCCATCACCCACACTCACGTCAGCCTTACCCAAGCTGCCCACCACCTTCTCTGTAGGCTCTCTGGCCACTCTCCATTACCTTCTCAGCAGGGCTGTATTTCAGTACAGAATGGGCAGGGGAAACAAGGCTGAGTGACAAACAACAAGCCACGGTCTTGAACATCACCCAGAGAGGTCTATAAATCTCCTCTCCTACTGTTTGTCCAAGAGTAGAAACCAGATACTCTTCTCTAATAGATCAAGTCCAGACCTTCCACCTTTTCCTTTAAACGTCCTACATAAATCTGCCTACAAGGTGATCTCTTTCCCTACTATTTCTCTCATGCTCTCACAGTCTACACAACTTGCACCTGTCCCAGATTTCTCCTTAAGGCCTGCAGTGTTTGAACTGGGTTGTGCAGCAGGAAACTACAATGCTTTAAAGGGGAATGGCCATTACTTTAATTTACATGTGTACCAAGTAATTATTCTCACCTTGTTAGTATTATCAGGGTAATAAATAACCTGTGTTGTTCTTGTATTGTGCAATACTGTTCTCATAAACTTCCATTGCCTGACACTCAATAGCATATCACTGTCAAGAATGAACAGCAAAGAAAGGCTTGGGCAAGGTTTAAAAACTTCTGGGGGGAACTAACCCAACTATGTCCAAAGGAACTTTGCAAACTTGTTCCCAGCACAATTTAATGGAGCAACTTTGTAATGAAATACCTCTGCAATTACCTAGCAACTTTTAAGAACAGCACCACTGGTGTAAGCAAAGGTCTGGGTTTCTTGTTTTGCCAGAATTGCTAAAGCAGGAGGGTTTTTTGTGGGATGGGGCCTGGAGCAGACATCTTTGCCACCAGATGTTGCTGCAATTCTTGTTTCAGCCAGCAGCCAGGTAAGCTGTGATTTGTGACCAGCAGCTGTGCTGACAAAAGCTTTGCAGCGTGGTTGTGTTGTTGCAACTGTGACACCACTGCTGTGCTGTTTACGGGGAAGGAATAAGCTGTGGCAGCAGAAATCTCTCCCCCAATATCAGTTGCCTGCAAATACCCATCACTGCCTTGGCCAGCAACCTTCAGGTCTTACTCTTCTTGGAAATCAACAAGACACTGGCTTTGGATTGTCGACTTTGGATTGTTTGGTGTAGCATCAAAACCAGGTCTGGTCTCTTTTGTTGCTTATCACTTTTGACAGCATTACTCATATCTTCTTTTCTTAAGTTTCTCTGAATTGTGTGGTTTTATAGAGAACCGATAAAAATGAACCACCAGAGCACTGGAGAGTCATCCCCAGCTGAATTGTTGCAGTATCCAGGCTCCTTCCAGGCTTCTTCTTACATCCATGGAGAGAGTGATGCTGATAAGCTCTTATAAAACTACTCTTCCTGGCTGTTATTAACCCATTTTAACCTTAAGCCTAATCCTCTCTTCTCCTACCTTCGCCTTCAGCAGCCATTTCATTTATTTTTGTTACAAAAATTTAGAAACACCACCTGAAAAATGTTACCCACACAAAAATAAAAAGCCAGATAATGTCCTGCTGTTCACACTTTGCTGCACTAACTCCCTGAGATACATCACTGGTATAATCAGATTTAAATGTTCAAAAATTGATCATAGTAAGACCAGTGATGAATGGCAGATTAAGCATTAATTATCATAAGAACAGATAAATAGAAGTGAAAATGGAAAATAAATTCTATTGGGTATAAGTAAAAAAGTCTTCCAAAGGATTAGCTGAACACTGTTAAGAATGATGCCAGGGAAAGTACTTGATTGTGGATGCTGATTACTAGCTCTATAATTATATTCTTTTTAGCATTTTTAAAATTATGATTTAGTTTTGCTAAAATCCTGAAGACTGTTATGGCTACTGCTGTTTATTCCTAAAGATGTAAGAGCTTCCTCCAACATATGAAACCAAACCTCAGGGAAGCAGATCTTCTAAGACCACAACCACCTTCTATCTTTCAGGGAGCTGAACTTAAATCAATGGCCACATTTCCTAGCTGGGCCCTGGCAATAAAATTTTGGGACACATAAAATAAGAACAAAAAAGAAAAATAATATCACTGGTTTGTTTTATTCAGGTTACATGTTGGAACATCAATAGGTGAAAATGAAGTAGAAAAATTCAAAACTGAGGTTGATAATTTCAGGGGAGTTCAGTGAAATGATGATAAAAGGCAACGTATTTTTAAAGTCCATTTACATTAAAATTTCTGGCAGATTTTGAAATGCATCTTCCCCCCTGCTCGAATCACAGAATACTGCAGAATAAATCTATGTGACAAAAAGAAATAAATCTCTGGCTGCCCCAACTCAGCATGACAACAATAATTCAACAAAGGAAGAACAACATTTCAGCACTCAACAACAACTAACTTCAGATCTGTCCCTTTCAATCACAGATTATAGACAGCCACTTGAAAACAAAATCTAAAGGAGTTTGGGCTGGGCAGGGTGAGAGGATCCAGGGCAGCAGATTTCTGCCATCTCCCATTTCAGTCTTTCTTGTGCAGATCTCTTGGCAAAGCTGAGCTGAGAGTTCAGCTCAGGTTGTGTTTATGTGCTCTGAACTATTTAACATCTTCAATAAACCCTGTGGCTGGGAGCTCATCATTTTACATACTGAGAGCTCCATTAGTGATGGCTGTAAGTGACACTTTGCATTACCCAGATGATCACAGGTGTAGTTTTTGCCAGGGGATTCTTATTTGGACAAGACTGTGCTGAGAGACATTAATTACATTTCTCTCTTGGTTTTATACATGCTGATTTATTTCCATTAGCTTTTTAAACTCAGAGGCAAATCTGGTGTTCTTCTATAGATATTTTTGCCATATTTATGCATAACAGGGCAGAATTATTAGCCCAGTTTTAATGCCTGCTCCTACATAAAGCAAGCTTCTGATTTTATGAGCAGTAGAAATAGCATCAAGACTATTCTCATGCCTGGGTAGCAAACGTGATTTATCATGTTGGACTGTAAATCCCTGTAAGAGCTGGATTTTGTTACCTCTTGAAAAGCTTTCCTTGTTGCCTGCATTGGTGATGCAACAAGACAAGGCTTCCCAAGGCATCCTCAACACGTGACATCCTTCTTCTGCTGAAGGTCACTTGCTCTCTCCCAGTTCACTCTCAAGGAGTTTACTTGGGATTACATGACAGTAAGAGACTTTCTTGCCTGAGTGAAGACAGGCTTTGCAAACCATTGCAGTTTTGTAGTATTTGCTTTGATGTAAAACATGCAGGTGATATCCTGCTTTGAAAAGAATGACATGTATGTGATTTAATCTCTCTAGCACTTTCAAAATTTATCTTGGGATACATCTAACATTAATTTGTCCAGAGTCTAGAATTGAGAATTCATTTGGTAGAAGAGTTTCTAGCCTTTTAGATATTCTATTTGTTATTATTTTATTTTAAATTATAAATTATCATGGCATTTTGTGGGTTTATACTTCCTGATTACTCCTTTTGATGCAGTAAATAAAAAAGAAGTGACACCAGCAGATCTATTAGCTGTGTCCCAGCTGAGGATTTGCCATAATCATCCCAAGCAATGCTGGGCTGAGTGCTCTTGAAAGACCTCCAGTGGTGGGAATTGTACATCTCCCACACAGCTCCACAGATCTTCCAAAAAGACTTTTCCTAACTTCAATGTCATTCTAACCTGAACCTCCCCTTCTAGGGGTTAAGATCACTACTTCTTGTCCCACTCCTAGGGCATTCATATTCTCTATTTTTAGTAAACTGAAGACATAGGTCACATTTTTCTAGTCCTCTTCTTCTGGAGTTCATTTTTCAGGGTCTCTACAACTGCTCAGGATTTGCTGTAAAGGTCTCACTAATCCATGTCTGGAACACTCAGCTGAGATCTCACCACTGCTGGCTGCAATGTCCATGGACCTCCAGATAGTCACCTGTGCATACATCTCCCAGCCCTACACATGGGAGATGTATGCACAGGTGATTATTTGGGATACAACAGCACAGTACACCAATGGTCATGAAAACCTGAGAAAAAGACAATGCATAAAATTAGGTTTTCTTTCCTTTTCTGCAATGCTAATATCTGGAAAAACTTTCCCTCTAGAACGCCACAAACTAGTTTTCATTAACATGCAGTTTAAACACCCCTCCAAAAAAAAAAAAAAAAAAAAAAAAATCAATCTATTCAATTTTTCTGCAGCAAATTTGCAAACAGTTTCTTTACTAGCTTGGTTTGTAAACATGGAAAAAGCCCACATGTTCCTGAGGAAAGCTGTCTAGAGACCCCATCCTCTAGTAAAGTCTTTATCTCCCATGTAAGTCTGTGTAGGACAAGCACTTCTCCTGCAACCACAAAACAGACACACTGTTCTTCTATTTCCCCTGCCTCCCACTCTGCCAGAATTATAACACAGGCCAGGATCTCTACTGGGATCTGGGCTGTCTTTTTCATTTAGGGTGACACTGGAGACTGCTAATCTCAATGTTTTGCTACCATAATTAGATTAGTCAGAAGCATGAAATGAAGTTATACTTCTAGCTGACCAAATTAAGCTTGGCAATAAATTCAGTCCTGTAACAATCGTAGAACCATAGAAGGATATGAGTTGGAAGGGACCCAAAAGATCATCTAATTCCAACTCCCCTGCCATGGACACGAACACCTTCCACTAGAGCAGGGAGCTCAAAACCCTGTCCAACCTGGCCTTGAACTTCTCCACGTGTCCACAACTTCTCTGGGCAATCAGTGCCCATCTCATGACCCTCTGAATAAATAACATCTAATATAAATCTCTTCTTTTTAGTTTAAAACTATTCCCCCTTGTCCTATCACCATCTGACATGCAGACAGTCTCGACGTAGTGCTGAAAGCTCCTTGTCAGGAGATTTGACAACTCTGTGATTCCTTTATATCTCTATGTTGTGCTGGTAAGTGGTTTCTAAAGCTTACATTTAAACCTCCTGCCTTCATAGCTGCAAAATAGACAAGAAGAATTCCTGATTCAGTCTTTGAAGCTCTCCAGTGATTGTTTAACTCTTCCTGGCTGATCACCTGCTTTTCTGGTAGGTTATGGTCCATTGCAATTGGGTGCAATTTGTGGTGCAGTTTTACAAACCCACCTTGGTGAGGAGAGAAATGCACAGACACAATTTGGGAAGGATTTGAAATAAACTGAGCAATCAAAAGGATAGGTCAGACCACAAAGAAAGTAAGTGGCAGTATAACATATTTGACAAGCAGAAACATCAGAGCTAATAAGGTGCAGCAAAGCACAGGAAGTTATGTTTGATTTTCAGTCATTTATAAGAAGCCCTTCAGTTGACTGTCACTATATTAGCATATTTAAATAGTTCTAATCTGGTTTCATCACTGTGATTAAAATTGCTGACAAGGGTGGATAATAATGATGAACAGAATCAAACAGCAAGGAGTGAGACATTAAATGGGTTTATAGAGGCATTAGGGCCAGAAGCACACCTAATACAAGAACAAAACCAGATCCCAAGAGGAAAACTGTTGACAAAATTACAACTGACTGTGTTTCAAAACCGTCTTTCCTTTCCTCACTTAAGTTCACTCTTTGAATTTGATCACAGATGAAGTGGGGGTCAAAGGGGGTAGAAGATATATGCATCATTCAAAAGGCACATCTTAGGAGGTATTAGCTCTCAAGTAATTTCCTCAGAGGCAGCAACTCTGATATGCCCTGTACTGTCAGATCTGTTGATGGGCAGAATTTGTTGGCACATTGTGGTCCTGTCAAAAATATCTGAAGAGGATGACAAATGCTCAGAAACATCACAAGCCTGAAAACTCATGCGACCTTTCTGAAATTATCTTTTGATTTAAGCATTCTGATTTAAGTATTTCTTATCTTAACTTGGAATCTGAGAGAGCATTTTATTTGATAACGGAGAAACATTGCGAGTAAGGCTTCAAGGAAAAGCATTGATGGCCTTTGAAGAAACTGAAAGACATGGAAAGCACCTCCTTTCTGCATGCCCCAAAGCAATTCAAGCAAGGACTAAATTCAATCCTTGAGCAAAACAGTAGCAGCAAAGTCATTTCCACATTAAGAGACAATTGATGCGATTTTGAAGAACATTCACAGTGTGGAGGAAGTTCCTCTGTATTCCCCAATGTCTGCAAGAGTCTATTTTGAGCTGCTGGGTTTCTGCAATCCCTCCTCACTGGAGTTTGGAGATGGAGCAGCTGCTGTATCTGGAACAGCAGTATGGCTTTCCTGAAGGACTCCTTCCCTTCAGGCATCACAGCCTTGGGCACTGCACGCTGAGTGAGATTACATCTGTCCCAGAGTCTTCTCCACAGGCCCATCTTGAGTTTTTAATCATTTAAGCATCCCAGAACATTTCAGATCCCCACACACGAAAAGGAATTGCATCTTTAGGCCTCCAAATTAACATTAAAAACCTGTTCTCTTCTAATATCATGCCAATGCATTGACAGTGTGTTGTGGCATATATGGGAATTGAGCTCATGTACTAAATTTCAGGCTACCATCCAGGAGACCATTCCTTCTCTCCTTTGTAGGGACTACAAGTCTCCAGAGAGCTGACCAAAGCAGCATCTCTCTTTGCTCCTACCAATGGGGATCACAGGGGGATGTCCCCAAACTTGGATGCTGCCCTGGGGTTCATTTACTTATCCCCAGGGACCATCATTAGGAGCTGGGAGCATCTGGACCCCACCCAGCATCTGCTGTAGGACGTGGCCCTGGCTATTTTTACAGAAGTAGCTTAACTGTAGGAGAGCCTGTGAAAGCTCAACAGGAGGGTAAAACAAGCAGAGAGAAACCAACTGGTATGTAATCAGAGACAGAAGCAGTACATACAAAATAGATCCCTCTTATTCCTCCAGATCCATCTCCATTTGTATCTTTTATACCTAAGCTTTTTCCATTGAAAACAACAGAAAGCAATATGTCACTGAGAACAGAGATGACAATTGCAAATGGTAGGTGTTTCACTAGAAATTGCCAACACAAATTTTGATGTCTTTCTCTCATGGAGGCCTTCAGGAAAAAAAAAAATGATGCCTTGGAGGTTTTATGAAAAGCTGGAGTATTGCAATAAAATACAGTGCAGTACAAGGCTACATAAAATTTATGGGGCACCTTTTATGAGAATATCCCAAGGGGCTTCATATAATAGCTATAAAACAGTAAAACACATCAGGGCACAGATATAATTTTTTAAATGGCAGCATATATATTAATGATTTACCATCGTTACTCCTCGTTGGAGGTCTAAGAACATTAATAAAATGATTCTATCAGAAGTTAATTTAGGTGAAAGATTTTTAATGTCTGAATATGGATCACATTTTAGTAAGTTCAATTGATTGATTAAAACAACACCAAAACAGAAACAAAAATGGTGTGTTTCATTCAGGAAGAGTTTCTGAATTATTAATCACTGGAACATTTTTTAATGTTCCGTAAGGTTGCCCAGGTCCACACCTACCAAACTTGCAAAGGGACAAGTGAGAGGAAATTAGCCAAGCAGACTATTCTGAGACATTCACCCTTGTACCAGCCCACCTGCCAAAATGTTTCTATCAAGGACAGTACGTAAAAAGAAGGAGGCTCCTGCCAAATAACAGCAAGTAAAGAAAGCAAAGGAATATACATCATCAGCTGTGGATTTCTCTCTCGGGGTTCCTGAGGTCAGGGTGACCCCAAGAGAGATTCGAAAGTCTTTGCTTCCCTAGACCAAATGCAGTTAAATGAGGAGTCTTGGAATGCTTCTGATTGTGTTTTCAAGGTTGTTTATTTCTTCTTATCTATAAAATTTTCTCTCTGACCTGCTGAGCTCTGCCTAGCAAGGAGGACATAACATTTCTGGCCTCGAGTCCTGGGCAACTCCCACCTTATATACTCAAAACTATGTGTCTATGTTTACAGTCACCGTACCAATGCCTAAAATCTATGTTGGACAGTTGTCCCTATCTTAAACCAATAGAAAATTGTCACTATCACAGCAAGATATGAAGGACAAGAAGAAGGAGAAAAAAGCTAAGACATGCCCAGATTCCTCCATCTTGTACCCCCCCTTGAGCCCCATTCTAAAAATCCCAAAATTCTACTTTTCCACCTTGTGTCAATTCAAATATCACACTACTCAAACCCTTGTGACTTGTAATTACTCACACAAAGTTGGCAGTTTTTTCCATGGGCTAAAATCGAAGCCATGGATGGTTTTGTCTTCTTGCCAGGGTCTCTGAGACCCCTGCCAGGGTCTCAAGACAGCCAGGGCAGCCAGAGGGATGTCCTGGACTCTGACAATCAGCAGCATTAGAAATGCCTTGGCTCCCTTTCATGCCTCTCCTCTGGCATTGCTGTAACTGAATTCTGTGTCCCATCACCACCTGGACCACCTTGCATATTAAAAGTTGACAAAAGCTGTGCAGTCCAAAGCTTTCCCTGGACTCCCAAGGGTTAACAGCTACCAACTGATTTCTGCTCAATCTAAGTTTAATTTCTTTTAAACAAGAACTGGAACCACATTGAACTGCAGCTCTGCAAATGAGTTGTTTGAAGAAAGATAAGCCAAGCACTGCGAAATACGCAATTAATACGCTGAATAAGTTATGAACTGACCCCAGGGAATAAAAAGTAAAAGAATGGTGTCTGTTTTTCAGCTCTTTGATAATGGAAAAGAGGTCAAGGCTGGAAAAAAAAAATCAAAATCATAGACCAAAGTGGAAACATCAAGTCAGATGGGGCAGTAACAATTAAATGCATTAGGGGTGGTAAAAGCTCAGCAGCTGTATTTATCTGCTGCTGTACACTGAAGTTTAACACTAAAGTGACCACCGGCCCACATATGTCAAAGAACATCTGAGGAATCTATACACATGTAGGATCTTGAAATACCAAGAAGTAGCCTGGGCAGTCTGCTGGACTCGTTCTGTTGGCAATCTGTCCGTGGGAAGCTGAGTTGAAGAAGTAGAAGTCTTGTTTTGTTCTAAATTCCAAGGTCCTTCATCCTACTGGAAATAAGCCGAAGAACCAGCAACACAGAATGTTTTAGAAATAAAAGCTGTGTCCTTCAGGCAGCTGTTAGGAACAAGGAAAGTCTTTTGCCATGAACAAAGACCATATTTATGTGAAGTGCATCTCCTGGAATTGAAGACCAACCCAAAACACAAACCCACATCCTTGAATTTGACCTGCTCTCTGACAGTGTATATGGGAAGACTGGGCTACAAAGGCCTGCAGCAGATCATCTGCTGAAACTGCTGCAAGTTTGGCTGGAGGATGAGTAACACCATTCCCACCTGGACATCTGCAGTGCACAGGCTCTGGGTGAGCACAGACACAGCACAACAGCCAGGCACACCCATTCATGCAGGGAAAAATTCCTATAGCCCTAACTCCTGGTACCTGGGAAGCAGAACCATGAGCAGAATGGGGTTTTATCCCCAGGAGAGTAATTCACAGTGATCCTCTGTCCCTGCTCATGCACTTCTAACCACCTCTGCACTGCCTTCAGAAGAGGACAAACAGACACACACACACACTTCCATCCTCTGTCTGCAGCATCCATGGAGCAAAAACACATTTGTCCTCTTGTCTGTAAACCACTGTAACAGTGAAGTGAGCATCTGGATTCCTGACCTTTCCCTCCAAAGTCTCTGGAAGAAAGCACCAGATGAAGCCTGGAGTGCTTCAAAGGCAGATCAGGGATAATTCTACAGCAAAACAGACAAACAATCCAGACAGGCATGCCCTGAAGCATCTTAGTATCTGTCCTTGTCTCTGAATGAAGCTGAAGGACCTCACATCCTCCACATAAGTTTAAAAAGAAGTTTCTGATCCCCAAAACTTTGCTAACAGGTAGACAAATTCAATCCCCAAGGACACTGAAGTGCCTGTATGGAGGGATTGGGACCCCCACAAGGGCTGAGTGCTCTGTACTGACAAGAGGCCAAGCCAGCAGAAGCAAACCCAACCTGTAATAGGGCTTGGCAGGCAGGATATCACCCAGCAGGCTTAATAGCTCTGACTGATCTGAAAAGCTGTAAATTAACAAAATCTGTATGTTTTACAAAATTGAGTAAGTAATCAAAGCCCTGAGGTACTGAAATGATAAGCCCAAAGATACAGCACAGGAGAAAGCTCCTTATTGCTTAATCCTCAGCTCTCAAGCAAGCCAAGCATAAAATCCTTTAATCAAATCTAATAACCTGGGATAATCTTCAAAATAATGTCTGCAAGGAATAACACATTCCTGCATTCATTAAAGCCTGAGATTTCTTTTTTTAATGGATTTTCATTAGCATCAGTGATAAAGGTATTCTCACATGTTGCATTATACATAACTTCCCACAAGTAAAAAAAAATTTAAAACTTCATTGTTGACGAATTCTGATGGTATAAAAACCAGATCCCTCAACACAGTACAGCTATTTCTTATGTACAGGAACAGATGACATGTAAGTGTAACCATATCAAACACCAAAACATGATGCTCTCTGCCCTGAAAAAAAATGTCCTCGATATCAGAATTATTTATGGTTCATGAGAACAGATTCATTAAAAAGAAAAGTCTTACTCTGTCCTTGCTTCTGCAGTGGCTTTTTTATCTGCCAAACAGTTTTGGGTGCTTTGGGTTCATATGTATCAATCAACCCACAGCATCATTTATTTCTAGGAAATTTTGTCTGCAACTATTTTTTGAAACTGAGATTACACAAGGCTGAAACATATTGTCTTATGGAAGGTTTAAATGCCATTAAACACAACAAACTCTTTCTTAATACAAAACATCTCAGAGTCTAAGAAGAGTCATTTATGCCTCCTCTGCAACTGATAGATGACAAATGATAGACAAGTCCTAACTCCTTGCCAATTTCTCTCTTCAGCAATTACATTTTGCCTTTCTACATTCTGGAAGAATATACTTTTTTCTACATTTCTGCAAAAAAACATTCTTGCAGAGTTATTCCATTCTGAAGTACAACAAACAATGAAAATTAAAAAAAAAATGTATTTAAAAGCTGGCAAAATTATTTCATTTCATAACGTGAACAGATTTGCCTGTATTACAAACAAGTGATCACAAAGATGTTTATTTTTCTGCTCACTCATCAGTTGTGAAGTGATAATGTGGTATTTACACATCACACAGAAACAAACAGTTTTCAATCAAAGGCTTTTCTATGAATTTCACTCTCTGTCTGTGAAAGTGAAAAATCAGCTGTGCCATGGGATAATATCCCTCTTTTGGTGACTGAAAGCAAAGATGGGGCAACAAAAAGTGATTACTGCCAGCAGTATTCCTGCTCATCCTCATGTTATTCTGCTCACAAACCAGCGTGGCATCAGTAGGGAGAAGGGTCTCTGTCTCCAAATAGTAATGCAAATAAAAATTTCATGCACTCACACCGCAGAAAATCAGGCTGGAAGAAATCCAATCCAATCCATGGCATCACCTGGCCCACTCATCTCCCTGCCCAAGGCATTCCTGACATTCCTGATGAATATTTGTCAATGAAGTCATCCCCAAAGACAGAGTCTCTGCAGCTCAAATTGAAACTTCCTTGCTGAAGGTCAAGCCTTCTCCTTTTCCATTTTAAAAATGCATTTAGAGAAAATACTCTCCTTTTTTTTAACTAGAGAAAATAGGGGAAAATAAGTAAAAAGTAATATGAAAATTAAAGAGAGATAGTATATTCTTATCAGCATTCTTTTTTAGCTTGAACAAGCTAAATTCTTTCAATATTTTCTTGTAGGTCATGTTTCAAACTGTTCTCAGAGAATAGATCATCTCTGTCTTGAAGGACAGCACTAAAAATGGCACAATTCTCTGTCTAAGGCCATCCTTTTGCTACACAGAAGTAATTACATCATGGGGCAGCCTGTGCTCCTGTTCACACATTCCCTGTGACACTAAGTACTTTCCAAAGCTTGCCATCATTCATCTCTGTCTATTTTGCAGTTCTCTATAGCCTCTTCACCCATCTCAGACTGTCCAGAGAGTTTTCAGCTCATCCTATACTCATCTACTTGATTATTCCTACATAAGTGTAATCATTCACTATTAAATCATGTTCTCATTTTTCAGGTCATACCTCCATTCTGTCAAAATCATTTTGAATTATAGTCTGTGTCGCTCTGATGGGGATTCTCATCTCAGGATCCTCTCCATTGCACAGGTCACTAAAAAAAACACTGGTCACAGCCAAACCCTGAGGAAACCTTGAAGGACTTCACTGACTGTAGCCTTCATTTCAAGGTGAAATGCTTGTGTGTTATGTTTTTCTGAGAAAATTAATCAGTCTACTGTCATTTCCTCTAGACCACACTTCCCTGGTGTCCATCCACATTCGACACCCACTGGGTACCTCACTTATCTCCAGGCATTCCCATGGGAAAAAAGGTTGCTAAGGGCTGCTAAAATTCCTTTGACAGAAAAACTTTCCATGATCAGCTTGAGAACTCCCTCTGCTGTTTTGCTCTCCTGCTCTGGCTGTCATTTCACTCCTTTGTGTTACAGGTATTAATAGTGCTGTCTACCTGCTGGAAAAAGAAGATCAGCACAGAATAAAGCATTCACCAGTTTAGGCTTCTCCAAATCTTCTGTCTATTGAGTGTCAACGTTTGGACTTCACCTAAGTAATATACATTGCTATTTCATCTCACTTCATGTCTTAACCTTTTTGATTAGGTCACTGAGAGCACTCACAATGCCTTTATTCTCCTTCTTAGCAACCTGACCTAGTTTCTACTTTCTGTATCCTTTTCCTCTGTGTTTGAATTCAATGAAAGGCTCATAATTTAGCCAAGTTGATCTCTTACTGGCTTCTTATCTCTCCTTCACAAGGAGAGAGACTTATTAATATTCTTCTTTAAGAAACTGCCAGCTTTCTTAAGTTCCCTTTTCCATCAGTCTTGCCTCCCAGGCAACACCCACCAATTTTATGAGTATTGAAGCCTTCCTGCTTGAAATCCATTGTTACTGTTTTGTTGCTTATGTTCCTTCAAGTCCTGTGAATCATAAATATATCATTTCATGATCATTCTCAACTAATATGATAGTTAAATATTGTCAAAGTTTTTTTCATCAGTCAGTATTTAATCAAAGTTCACCTTATTCTTCTTATCTTAATTAACTTTACCAAAGTCCATGAGAAACACATTCAAAGCACTTGCTGAACAGGCTCTCTCTGAAATATATTTTATTTGCAACAGATATGTGGGTAACTAAGAACCTGCATCAAGATTTACAGCTCCTTCTGCTTGTTCATCATCCTTCTTGCATTACAGTGAGTGCTCTCCACTCCTATGACTTTGTGAAGAACAACCCAGCCTGGTTTTTATGTCCACCTAAGTCACCATCTTTTATGCTACTTCTGGACTGATTAGTTCCAAGTCAAAGACCTTCAGTAGTCTCCATTTTTGCTCATCCCCTTGTCAAACATCATTGTTAGGTGAGGAAAACTAAGACCTCTGGGTGTGTAGCCATGCATTTACTTCCAAGATGTGGGTTGTTACTCCCTGTACTGATCTCAGAGTGAAAGGGCTGAAACTAGCACCAGCTGTGCCCTTGTTTCTCCCACCCTTGCCCCTTCTCAGCCCCTTATGACCCCTCTGACCTGATGTAGTGAAATGTTCACTGAAGAGAATAAGACCCCACAAGACAGTGAAACAGAAAGCTGTGTGTGCATGGCTGACCACAGCAGATCAATCTACTCCAACAGTGCAGTGAAAGGAGTTTAGCAGCTGGACAGAGCCAGGATGATCCAGCAGTTGCACCATAAAAAGGCAGAAGTCAGGGAAGAGGCAAAAAGACATTCACAGAGAAAATGATGCTCAGAGAATCACTTGCTTTGGAGATTTTCAAACTGGACAGAACAAGGCCCAGGTCCCTGAAGACTCAAAGTCTGTTCTACTGAAGTCTGGGGCTGTGATCCTACTTTTTGGCCTCTTTTCATAATCCTGACTTTTACCTTCATGCAGTCAGTGTCATCAAGGTGTCTGCCAAACTTCACACAGCCCAGCACGGTCAGCCTGAGGTTCAGCAGTGTCTCCCCACTCATCAGCTTCTCAGTCACCTGTGTCAAGAAGCTCTGCTCAGTGCTGTCATCAGAAATTTGCTGCATTGCCTGTCCTGCTGGGCCTTTCCAGCACAAATTGTGGTGGCTTCTGTTTACCATGAGGTTCAGGGCTTGTGAAAATGAGGTTTGGGCCTGTTGTTTGAAGATAGTCTCACATACTCTTTTTTCTCCTTCATCCTAAATGTTATGTATTTTGTGAACATTAATACAAAAACCCAGCAAAGATGGAAATGCATTTACAAACTCACAGCGAGTATAGAGCACTGTCCATTACTTATTAAAAAACTGCAACAAGAAGAGACAAAATTAAGAGGCAAATTTAAGGACCCTTTCCTCGGAAGATGGGGTCATAAAAAGATTTTTTATTAAAAACCAGGCAGGTTATAGCTATTAAAAAGCAAGTCTGAGTTCTAGGGGTGGCTTTCCCACCACTGTAGTCAAGATATATACAGATGTGCATATATCAAACAGCAAAAAAAAAAGAACTACACCGAATCCTAGAGAAAGGCCAAGAAGATATATTGATAATAATCTGTAAGCAAAACTGGGAAGCAACTGCAACAGAAATGAAATTTGCAAATGGTAGAAAGCAGGAAGCAATGCCACAACACAGCAATCAGCATGACTACAGGAAACGAAAATACTGCAGAAAAAAAAAGTTCAGGCAATTGCACAGGCAATGGGAAAAAAACTTTTGTGGATGTGTAAAACTTACGTTCCAGTGTACCAATAAGTCAGTGAGGTGTGTGTTTTAAACACAGGAAAGACTTTTAAAATATTGTTCTTAAGAGATCTTGTTCCTTAAATAGCATTCTAGTAACACACACAACACACACAGGATACACACAGAGGAGCAAGTGCAGCTAAAAAATTATTAAATTAATATGGTGGGAACCACTAAATTTCACCAAAAGAGTATCCTATATAGGATAATGTATGGATAATGTACATGATGCAATGGATGGATCTTGGTTACCAATAAAGCAAAGAAAAATGTAATGCTATATCAGAATTACAAAATTCTTTTTCATACTTCCTCGAGAACCTACAGAACCTTCCTCAAGCAGGATTTTTTGAAGGCAGGCTGGAGAACAGTCACATGTGGATAGCCTGAGTGTACCTGCACAACCCCATCAGAGGGAGGAGGCTGCCTGGTACATTTCCCCTGCATTTTCTACTGCAGTAGGAGCCATTGTCTTCACCTTGGAAGAAAATGGGCCATTCTCTTGGATTGCACAATTTTTGGTTCTGAAATGCAGCTGGACAAAATTAAACAGAACTGGCAAATTTAATGACATGAGAAGTTGAGCATTCTCCTTCATCATGACAATGCCATGGGATGTAGCAAAGGATCCAAAATGACATTTTTGTACCTTCTGTGCCATGACAGAGGAAACTGGTAAAGCGGGTTGCTAAATTTATGAGCAGAGCTGAAACCCTTACATCTGTTTTCACGTCACTACAGTAAAGTAGAATTTAAATATTATACAGGAATATGTATAAAAATTTCACTGGACAGCAAGCCAGACAATTAATCTGAAAATATGAAAGGGCATGCTGATGGCCTGGGGGTATGAGCCGCAGCAAACACTAAGAATGACTGAAGCAAAGGGTCTTAAACCATAAAAGACCAGACTTTAGTCTCAAGCAAGAGCCATATTATTTTAAAGTTCAAAAAAGCCTTGCCTCATCACCTCATTTTCAAGTAATACAGCATGTGCCAAGATTCCAACATTAAATGGTTAAAAAATCAGAAGAAAAATGTAAGCCCCCTGCAAAGCCTGCCGAACCTGCCATGAGGGCCTACAGCACAAGAGGAACCCAAAAGAGAAAAACCTTTTGGCATCAGCAGAAAACACCAACTTTTGACCTGTTGAAATAAATCAAACTCTCTTTACAGAAGCAGCAGGGAGGGCTGGGAGCAGAACTGCTGCAGAATCACAGAGCAGGCTGTTTATTAGCCTCTTACACACCCACAGGTTTGGGAGCTACTTGAAGATGTGTACACAAAGTGAAATAGATGGTGCACTTGCTGTATTGACCCAAGCAAGTATCTATGAATAACATTTTCAAGCTTCCCCTGGAGCTGCAGTTTCAAAGCAGAAACTAATCAATGAGCACTGGCTGTAAGACCCAAAAGAAAAACTAACAGATACCACCAAAGAGGATTTTGCAAATGTGGAAGTACTTAATCACAACTAAGGTTCAGCTTGGGTCCCATTAGTAATACCACAAACACTTTCAAGAGCAGCTAATGATCTGAAACCAGCAGTAAACCTGCATGCAAACATGATAAAAAGCTTTGCATTGAATCTGCAAGTCTGCAGATGAGCTAGAAACAGATCAATGAAGGAGAAACATTGCAAATAGAAGAGAATCAGTCTGTGTGCATGTTTTTAATATCAAAATTCTAACACTGTTTTCTGAGCTGCTTCTCAGGGTTGCACAAGCCAACTTCTACACCACTGGAAAGAAAAATGTCAGAATGAATACCAGAATCAGAAAATCCCAATAAAATGAGATAGTTCTCATTTGGCCACAGATAAATAGAGGCATTAAAGAAACACTAAAGTACCAAAAGAAGAGAGATATCAAAAAAAAAAAAAAAAAAAAAAGTCAAAAAAATTGTTTTCATAGTTTAAAATAGCAAGAATTTGGTAAAATGGACAGTTCTAAGCCAAGCTATTATGTTACAGAAAGAATCATGTCAATCACAGGAGAGATGAGGATGAGACTTTTAAAGGAATCAAGTTTTGAGAGAAGTCTTTTGACAGAAGGAAGTGAAAGGGGCAAGGCACCTGCTAATCCATGTATTGACAGCTCAGCAGAGTGCTGCCCCAGAGGGCTGCAAAACGGTGGCTTGGAAATATTGTGCCCCCTCCTAAGACACTGAAAATTTGCCTGAAAGCAAACTAAAGGGCTATACTAGTTACTGGATTTATCAGAGCTTACTAATTTAATGATAGTTTATTTAGAAAGTCTAGAAAGGGATTAAAATAGAGTAAATAGAGATTTCCAGGAACTGAAACCTCCTTTTGACATGATTTCTGTATTATGTATTGTGTTCTCTGCAAGATTTCATATTCAAGTAAAGCAAACCCACACTGAGTCTGGTTAGAAGACGGTATTTGTAAAGTATTTCATGTCCCTGCATGGGTAGATTCAGATTAGATATAAGGAAGAAATATTTTGAATTTGATTTCTTACAATAATGTTCAGTGAAACACAGGAACAGGCTGTCCAGAGACGTGGTGAATGATCCCTGGAAACATTTGAGGCCAGGTTGAAAGAGGCTCTGAGCAATCTAATGTAGTTCAAGGTGTCCCTGATCATATCAGAGGAACCGGACCACATGATCTTTTGAGGTTTCTTCCAACCCAAACCATTCTGTGGGCCTGAAATATTTACAAAATTCCCTTCCTTTAAATAAAATTGTCTTTGATGGTCAAGAGGTACAGCTAAGAAGTATTTGTTTTCTGTCGCTTCGAATATCCCACAAGAATCCTGCATGCTAAACAGAATTCAAAAATCATGAAAAAGGATTATTAAACTCCTATTTCATAGCCAGCTTCTGTTCTGGCTGCACACTGCTCCTGAAGTCCAATTCACTCTCCTTAGCACTCTGTAACAGGAACGAGTTAAGTTTACATCATTCCTTATTACCACTGTAATCACAGTCTTGAGACAAGTTTCATATTAGCCATTTTCTGCTCTTGTTGCATCATTTGTCAAGAAAATGAGGAATAAGAATTTCAGCACCTAATATGCTCTGTGAGTTATAGGACTGTGCCAGGATTACACTCAGCTTTTCTGATAGTTAGTAGTTCTCTGTCCTTCCTTTCTCTGCATACATCTGCTTGAGAGCTGACTTTTAGCCAGCCATCACTTCACTTTTCTAGGGAGAGCCTTCACTTCTGGATCTGCCCAAGCTCTGGGACCTAGCAAAAAACCAAAAGAGAGTAATAAACCTATTAAGTGATCAATAGCCCAGTTACAAGTCTGGTATCACCTCAATCCATTTTGGGGAGCTTGCTTCCAGCTCCCAGGTGTGAGATCTAGTATGCACATGGTCCATTTGCAGCTGTACAAGGAGACAGGGATGTGAGGGCACAGGGTGTATGTGTGTGAATCAAGTGGGTGATGGATATAAACCACAGGAGTGTGTAAATTGAAATGGGTATGGCCATTGATCCTCCACATAGAAATACACGAGGTATTTGGTGTTTGTTTTGGTATTTGTTGTTTTATTTCATTGCCTTTGTGTTTACTGAAAAGTCTCCTCCCACATCCCCATGCTGAGGGCAAAGCCAAGGGCAGTGAAGCACTGCTTGTGGTAGAAGATCAAAGTAGAGACTGCACAAGCCAAAATATGTGAAAGCAGGAAGGATGCACCCAAGAGTGATGGCTGATGTATTAAGGATCTGTTCTCTATGTCTGAAAGGTCATGGTGGCTGGGGAGATTTGTGATGACTTGAGCAAGACAAATATCAGATCCATCTTCAAGGATGACAAGGGGGAGCTGGAGCAAGGACTTAGCAGACTGGAGAAATGAGCTGGCAGAAATTACCCAGAGTTCAGGAAATTTTCTGCACATGGGGAGGAATAATCTGGACACTGGCACAGGCTAAAGGTCAAGCAGCTGGAAAGCAGCTCCACAGGTAGGGATCCATGGGTGATGGTGGGCAAATTGAGGGCAAGTGAGCAGTGCACCACTGCAGGAAATATAAACAACCAATTATTGGGCAAAAGCATAGAGAACTAGCCAGGAGAAGTGATTTTTCATCATTGTTTGGCACTTGCAAGACAGCATATGGAGTACTGTGTCTCAGTTGTGCTCCTGTGTAGGGGAGGGACACAGACATACGAGAGAGAGTGCAGCAGATGTTCCACAGCCTGGAGCACATGAAGTACCATAAGAGGCTGAAAAAGCTGGTTTGGTTCTGCCTGGAAAAGAAAGAGGGTCCAAAGGAGGATCTTATTGCTGTCTTTAACTACTTAGTGGGTGGTAGAGACAGAAGACACACAAAATGTTCAGGGAGGTGAAGCGCAACAGGACAAGGGGTAGGAGGTGCTAGTTACAAGAAAAAAATTCCATTAAGTGTAAGTAAAAGCTCAACATCCTGAGGGTAGTCAAGCCCGAAATCAGTGTCCTCAAACACATTTACAGCCAAATGGGAAAAGACCCTGAGCAGTATCACCCTACACTGAAGTCAGCCCTGCTTTAAGCAGGGCCTTAGACCAGAGAGTCTTCAGCCTAATTCATTCTCACTTTGTGATAGAAGAGCAAGTTCAGCAACAGCACTTTTCTTCACTGCCTTTTCTCCAGCCCTACAAGGTTGTGTTGTTGTCTAAAACACTCTCAAACACACCCTCCTCAGGGAGCCTTCTTCCACATCTCTAAATCATTTGAAGTATTCTAATGCTGCCAGTAATTACTGTCTACCTTTGTATTATGGATGGAAAGTGGCACGTTGTTGAATATGAAAAGTAAAGTCACTCACAATGTACACTCTAACAACAGGGAACTTAGAGTGGAATTAATGACTGATGAAACCACAATGAATTGAGGAAAGGGTAATGAGCTCCCTGTGGTCTCCACTGTGCTGCCCACGTTCGATCATCTGATAAAATCTCTCTTCAAAAATCTAGATTCCAACAAGATGTGAACTGAAACTAATGAAAACATCATCTTAATTAACACAATATGATAAAACAGTTGGAAAGCCCCTCTGAATAGCAACAAACAGCAGTCCTAGATGAAAACAGACATAAGCAGAGATAGACATTGAAGAGAATTCTTTTCTGTAATTAATTTCTTGCACAGGAGTTGATTCCAGGAAAGTATTTACATCTCTTCCTTACAGATATATTTTAATATTTCAAATTAGATGTTCCAAAATATTACAGCAAAACTTCCATATCAAAAAAGATAATAGGCAGATGAAGTTTTCAGGTTTTCCCATAAACTTGCAACCTAGATTCAATAGAATCTGTACAAAGCTTTTGAATGTATTTGTACAATTTTATGGCTTTCAGTCAAATTCTCATGTTCCTGCAGGCCTTCCAACAGCTGCCTCCCACATAGAAAATATCAGAGGGGAATGAAAAACAGGAAAGCTTCTCTTCTGCTCCAAGACTCTTCTTGCATACTAACTTGATTTAGGAATGGTATCACAGGGAATTTTTATAATGAGACATTGCCATCCTGTTTCATAGTTATAATTTTAGAACAGCAGGATGTCTCTAGAGCTCTGCTGGACTGAACAATTGGGTTTTAGCTATTGTCAGGGTTCTCAGGGGACAGATATTTACAGAAGAGGAGAGAAGGTTAAATGTTATCAATGCCTTGGAGTTCTTGGAGTCTTTGATGAGGAAAAAAAAAATGTACATTCTTGCCCTCCTTATTTTGCTGCTGTATGTTGGATCAATTTAGATTATTGCCCAGTTCCTAAGGCAGAAATTCTACTGCACAAGAAATTCTAGTGCAGAAGTTAGTCTACATCTGGATACATATATAAGGACTTTTTAAGTGAGTTTTTTTCCTGCAAGTGATATATTTTGGAAAAACAGTTTGTATGAGGGGATAGGTTGTGTTTGCGGCACCTCTGCACTTCTGACACCAGGTTTCAAAGTGGCTCAGAGCACAGGCAGGACCAGCAATAATTTGCTGAAACCTGTCCCTACAAAAGCACCCTCACATTGCTCCTTCAGCATTGGAACCGCTGTCCCAGGTAGGGCAGGGACAGAGATTCCCATGATGCAGATGTTTCTTCTCCCTCATACCCTTCCTGAGATGTGTTGGGAAAGACAGAGAAGGCATCAGAGTGATCTGTGCAGAAATCACTGTCCAGCCCAGTATTTGCCACCCTGACCACACCCTTCAAACCCTACTGCAGTCACCTCTGCCCAGGATCTCCTCCTGCAAAAGAAATCAAATTTAATGACACTGATGTTGCCCATCACCACAAATTGCAAGGCCCACAGCCTTGTTTTCCTTGCTGCCAGGCAAGGTCACTCTTGGTATTCCTTCCCTTCCTTGAGAGCTCAATTTTGTATTTGCACATGTTCACTGGGCAGCCACTGTGAGCTGGATTAGCAGGAGTTGAAAAATAAAACAGCACAAATGACAAAGAGAAGTGATAAAATAACTGGCATACCCCCAGCTCATATTCCCCTCATATTTACAACAAAACCCAGGCTTGTTTCGCTTTCACTGGGCAGCAGAAATCACAAGAGGCCAAAACTTGTTTTTCTAATCCAAAGCCAGTTTTGATGTCTGGATGGTGAAGGCTCAGCAGGAACACAGGGCACAGGCAGCCTCCCTAAGCTGGAGTTCCATAGCAGCAAAACAAAGGAAAGGAAGAGATGTGGAGTAAATAGAAATGAAAACTGCCTGTGTGCTGTCTCCCTGTCATTGTCCTGGGGACTGGGAATTCTGCATGGAGCACCCTCCTTCCCCTTTTGGATACCTGCTTCAAAGAGCTCCAGTGCCAGTCAAAACAGAGAAGTGCTCTGCAGGGTCAAAATAGCCAGAATGCCCTTTTGCAGCAGCTTTCCTCATAGCCCACAGCACCTAACTGGGAATTTGCACAGCTCAGGGGCACTGCAGGCTCAGCCAACAGCCAGATTGCTCTATCAGCACATGTAAATCACAGAATGAAAAAATATCAAATTATTGTTAAAGACCTCTAAGATAATGAGTCCAAAATGAGCCCAACACCACTGTGTTCACTGTGGGTTCGGGGTGGGGCTGGTGATAGCCAATGTATTGCACCAGTCCATATATTGCACCAGGCAATATATCTCAGGTCAAAAGCAGGATATTTTCACACTAACATGGGTCCTTTACTTTCAGATGAGGATCAAGATCAAAACAAGCTGATAACCATCTACAAAAGACTAGACAGATCCGTATTCTGCCCCTTTTTTCAAAGGGTAGAGCCCTATTTCATCCA